>NW_012119710.1:2877662-2882051 GCF_000951035.1 Colobus angolensis palliatus | reverse complement strand
AGTAGAGACGGGGTTTCACTGTGTTAGCCAGGATGGTCTTGATCTCCCGACCTCGTGATCCGCCTGTCTCGGCCTCCCAAAGTGCTGAGATTACAGGCTTGAGTCACTGCGCCCGGCCTATTTTTATTTTTATTTATTTCTTTGAGACAGAGTTTCACTGTTGTCACCCAGGCTGGAGTACAGTGGCATGATCTCAGGTTGCAGTAGCTCACTGCAACCTCTGCCTCCCGGGTTCAAGAGATTATCCCACCTCAGCCTCCTGAGCAGCTGGGATTACAGACGCCCACCACCATGCCTGACTAATTTTTATATTTTTGTAGAGACGGGATTTCACCATGTTGGCCAGGCTGGTCTTGAACTCCTGACCTCAAGTGATCTACCAGTCTCGGCCTCCCAAAGTGCTGGGATTACAGGCGTGAGCCACTGCGTCCTGCCTGTTGTTATTATTATTAATTATTATTATAACAGAAGGTTTGTTATTGTAACTATTATCATCAGCAGTAGCAAAAGCAACCACACAGCTTCTCTAGTTCTCTCCTGCTTCCCTGCCTTGCTCATTAGCAAGAACACAGTAGAGAAGGGCAGTAAAACCTTTCACACACTCAGAGAGCCTGTAAATGTTTTTTATGATACTAATCGCTGCTGGAAAATGGTAGAAGCAGCCAGACCAATCCCCTATGGGAAGCTTCTCTTCTGTGGAGGTGGAAAAAGAAAGGCATTTGAACTGGGACAGAAAATAATGACAATCCCATTAGCTCTGGTTGGTAGAGATACTGCCACCTTTGCCCTGTGGGCTCTGTGTCCTACTTGACCTCTCACTGATGTGATAAGCTTGCAAAGAATTTATCCTCTAAGAGGCTGTGAAATGATGGCCTGATGCTGAATTTGGTCCACATATGTGCTACACAGCCCCCACGCACAGTCTTTTATAAATTTGAATCTTCTTTTAAACTCGGGAAATTGCACATAAACTTTCAGATTTCCGGTTTCTCTTGCAAAATTAGAAATTCCAGCCTTTGAGGCCCACATTCCCAAATGGCAAAAAATGATGAGAGCTGAGGAGTGGCTCCCCCATGCAGAACTGTCTAATTTACCATCGTCTCCATCCAGCTTGCTTTCCTCCTTTATGTAACTAGTTGTCCCCATTGGGCTTTTCATTAGGAATTCACTCCTGTGATAGTAAGTTTCATCTTATCTGAGAATGCAGCAGCAGGGAAGGAGTGGAGATCCATTTAGCGGATGAGGGCATCAGGGATGGATGCAGCACTAAGGTCCACACATCTCTAGTTCCTGCCAGCCCAGCCCTCTCCCACCCAGCAGGCTAGAAGGCTGTTCTGGCAGGCCTCAGAGCTGAATCCATGAGCCCACATAGCAGAGGGGAAAAAGCCCTGCCATTCTTTCTCCTGGAAGCTTCCATCTAATAATCATGCTTGCTGTTTGTGTGCCAATGTGCTAAGCAATGCAGCCTGCATGATCTCATCCAACCATTGCACTGCCCCTCTAGGATAGAAATTATTATGATCCTCACTCTACAGATGAGGCAACCAAGGCTCAGAGACATCATTTGCCTGTGGTCACACAGCTAGGAAGTGGCTGGGAAACTGAGGCTGTAGACATGTTGTCTTGCTCTTGCAAAGTCACCCAGCCAACAGATGGCAGAGCGGGGATTCCATTTCAGGGCCAACTGACTCCAAAGCCTAGAAGCTGGAAAACTGGAGGCCAGTGGGGCAAACTAGTTTAGCTGGCAGTATTTTTGAAAATTTGGACTTTTGGCTTTTTGCTGGTCTCACTGGTCCCCACTTTCTCACAGGTCCCACCAATGCTGTTGCCTCACACCCTGGCTTCTTTCCTCATGCGTGTTGCCTGCCTGGCCTCAGGAGGGGTGACAACCTTCACATCCTCTGCACATTCTCTTACCTCCCAGAGTTCAACTCTGATGGGCTTGAGCTCTCAGTTCTAGGACAGAGATGAAGGTCTGTGTTTGTCTCTGTTGATCCTACCCCACCAGGTTTTGGGAGTTGAGAGCAGAGACAAATGGAATATGGTTTGGTTCGTGTTCAGTTCCATGGCTGTGATGCCATTCCAGAGCCCAAGATTTAGAGGACTGATCGGGCTGGTTCCAGGATCCACTGATTCACTGCGGTGGCGGTTGAATTGATTGTATCGTTTTAAATCATTTCTCTACTTTCTCTCCCTTTGAGATTCAATCCAAAGTGACGGTGCTTTAGATCAGGGGTTTTCAAACACAGGTGTGGGTTCTGTGTCTCATTTACTTTTCTGGGAGGAGGTAGGCAGGAAAACCCATGGGCAGGCATCATAGCCAGAGTTTGGGATCAGGCTGAATGGGGCTGAACTGTTACCCGGATTAACCAGAAAATCTAAGGAGTGGATGAAAGTCCAGGAGTGGAGCCTAGGTTGGTTCAGGGGGAAGCAGGGAAGCCATAGAACCAATGAAAGGCTGGGAATAGGTTGAGAAGCACAGTACAGAGTAAAAGGAAAAGAAGGGGATTGGTTGGAGGTTGAGAACCCAGGCAGGTGCCCAGGAGCTTGCTCTGACAGATGCTGTTGGGTAAATAGTTTCAATTCAAGCCCCGCTGGGCGACATCATCCCATTGTTCTAGTCATGGGTTCTTAAGGCTTAGAACAGGACCATGTTAACCACAGAACAGAAATGCTGGGCTAAGCCAGCTAAGACACTTTAGCTGCATGGGAGGGAAAACCTATTAAACGAAGCATAAATGGTGCCTAAGTTGGTTAGTTCCAAAGTTCAGTGATGTCACCGAAGACTCAGGTGTCCTAAAGTGATTGCCCTCATGGTCCCAAATGACTGCCACAGCTCCAGCCATCATGCTGAGCATCCCTCAAGAGACCAGAGAGGGAACATTCCTGTTTTGTGTCTCTTTTGAAGAGTTGGAAAACCTTTCCAGAAGCCACTAGTAGACTTCTCGTGCCTCATTGGCCAATCCTGCTTAAACTCATAACTGACAAGGAGGCTGGGATGATCGGAATTCATTCTAATGAATCAACATTTAGTGCCACCTCTCCCTTCTCCGAGTCTTCTCAGAAGAGAAAGGAACAAAACTGTGGCTATGTATGCAAGGATGAAAGAGCAGAGATTGGTCCACAGGGACTTCTACTCACTCCCCTCACTGAAATCCTATGGCCAATGTGTGCAAGGCTCCCCCCACCCCTGTTAGTTTAACTACATCTAAAGCACATCCTCCATGTGTGAAGGGACACACCCGAAGCTGCCCTGCTTGAAGCAGGAGTGAAGGCCAGGAGCCCACTTGGCTCTCCAAGCTTCCTGGAGGCACTGATCTTGTCCAGCAACATTTTTATTTTATTATTTTATTTTATTTTATCTATTTTGAGATGGAATCTCACTCTGTCACCCAGGCTGGAGTGCAATGGTTCAATCTCTGTTCACTGCAGTCTCAACATGGGAAACCTCACTCAGCCTGGACACGGACAGGATTGATAGATTGATAGCTCTTTCTCGATTCCGTGGGTGGTGGTGCATGGCCGTTCTTAGTTGGTGGAGCGATTTGTCTGGTTAATTTTGATAACAAACGAGACTTTGAAATGCTCACTAGTAGAGACCGAGTTTCACCATGTTGGCCAGGCTAGTCTCGAACTTCTGACCTCAGGTGATCAGCCCGTCTCAGCCTCCCAACGTGCTGGGATTACAGGCATGAGCCTTCGTGCCTGGCCCCTCCCTCTATTTTATAGACATGGAAACAGAGGCATGGGGGAAGTTAAGTGACTTTGGATACACTGCTAAAAACCAGTGTGTCTCAAATGCAGTGGAAACATGGCCTTGCCTCACAGGGTTAGGACTAAATGAGGTGAAGGATGTAAAGAGGCTAGCTCAGGCCCAGCACATATTAGGCACTCAAGAAGGGCAGGTCCTCCCTCCTTCTGGCATAGGGGAATGAAAGATGAGGTGGGGCAGGGACCCCAAGGTACAGTGACCTGGGGGGGCAGCAGGACTGGAATCACTGGCTGGCTGGAAAATCAGATAACCCTTCTGTGGCTACAGAGCAAGGTGTGTGGGTGCCAGACTCCTGGCCTGGTAGAAATGACAGCTGGCCTTACCCCCAGCCCACAGGCACCCTCCACCTGCCTGAGAATCCTCTGAGAATGAATCCTCTCCTCCTCCCGAGCCCCGCCTGTACCTGGACAGAAAGCTGACAGGCAGTGGAGGGTGTAGAAATAAACAATGACCAGGTGGGGCACGGTGGCTTACGCCTGTAATTCTAGCACTTTGGGAGACCGAGGTGGGTGGATCGCCTGAGGTCAGGAGTTCGAGACTAGCCTGGTCAACATGGTGAAACTCCATCTCTGCTAAAAATACAGAAAAAATTAGCTGGGTGTGGTGGTGCATGCCTG
>NW_012119710.1:2868400-2877612 GCF_000951035.1 Colobus angolensis palliatus | reverse complement strand
AACAATGACCAGGTGGGGCACGGTGGCTTACGCCTGTAATTCCAGCACTTTGGGAGACCGAGGCGGGTGGATCGCCTGAGGTCAGGAGTTCGAGACTAGCCTGGCCAACATGGTGAAACTCCATCTCTGCTAAAAATACAGAAAAAATTAGCTGGGTGTGGTGGTGCATGCCTGTAATCCCAGCTACTTGGGAGGCTGAAGCAGGAGAATTACTTGAACCTGGGAGGCAGAGGTTACAGTGAGCTGAGATCAATACCACTGTACTCCAGCCTGGGTGTCAGAGTGAGATTCCATCTAAAAAAAAGAAAAGAAAAAGAAAAAAAAGAAATAAACAATGACCACACAAGTAAGATCACACAGAGGCTTTTTATTCAGAGCCATAGCAAGGGAGTCGGCCACCACTACAACATGAGACAGAGGAGTCTTGCACTTTTGTCTGGGCTGGAGTGTAGTTGCATGATCTCATACTACATATATTTGGCAAAGACTCAGAATCACGCAGAGTGAGAAAGATTTACAGTGAGAAAAAGGGAAGGCTTCAGGTGTGCCCTCATTGGAGGCTGTTGGCATGGGGGTGTTTTAGAGGCAGCTAACTAGAAGCCCAATATCCTACGTGATTGATTGGTCCTGAGTTGGATGTGGTGGTTGTACTGTTGGGGGGGGGTGTCAGGGGGACATAAGGAAACTGGCAGTCACTGGCAATCATTGACCAAGTCCTGATCCTTTTGGGCCAATTGCTGCAGAAGTGGTGGTTTGGCTTCCAGGGCTGATCATGATGGAGGTTGTAGGGCAGAGTTCTATTATCATATACGACTTGGCCATTGTCTGTTTGTATATTCGGTCTCTCGGTGTGCAGAGAGGGAGGCCTTTCTATGTGATTTGGGGCATGTTGCTAACTTCTCTGTGCCATGGTTTCCTTACCTGTGAATAGTACCTGTTTCAGATGTGAATATATATCAAGAATAGCACTTGTCATGTGGCAAGTATCCAACACAATATTAGTTATTATTTAAAAAATTATGGGCGTGCATGGTGTGGTTCACACCTGTGTAATCCCAGCACTTTGGGAGGTGGAGACAGAAGGATTGCTTAAGGCCAGGAGTTTGAGACCAGCCTGAGCAACACAGGAAGATCTCATCTCTTCAAAAAATAAAAAAATTAGCTGGGCATAATGGCAGGCACCTGTAGTCCCAGCAACTCAGGAAGCTAAGGCAGGAGGATTGCTTCAGCCCAGGAGTTCGAGGTTACAGTGAGCTATGATTGTGCCCCTGTACTGTAGCCTGGGTGGCAGAGCAATTTTTTTTTTTTGTTTGAGACAGAGTCTTGCACTTTTGTCTGGGCTGGAGTGTAGTCGCATGATCTCAGCTCACTGCAACCTCCACCTCCTGGGTTCAAGCGATTCTTCTGCCTCAGTCTCCTGAGTAGCTGGGATTATAAGCACCCAGCACCATGCCTGGCTAATTTTTTGTATTTTGAGTAGAGACAGGGTTTCACTATGTTGGCCAGGCTGGTCTCAAACTCCTGACCTTGTGATCTGCCCACCTTGACCTCCCAAAGTGCTAGAATTACAGGCATGAACCACCACACCGGGCTGACAGAGCAATTCTAAAAAAGTATTAGTATTATTACACTCAGTGGAAAGGGCACTGGCCTGGGAGGAGGGCTCTGGGTAGCTCTGGTCCTGGTTCTGCCCCATCACACTGTGACCTCAGCCTTCTTGAGGCTCCTCTGAGTCTCAGCCTTGTCAGCAGAGCAGGGGGCTGGGCTCTGACTTCCAAACTGGTTCCCAGCTCTAATGTTGTCAATTCCGCACTGGGTGTGTAGTGACAGCCTGCCATCACCCCTCCCTCCCCTACACCCACACTCCATATGTGCTCCCAGCACACCTGGATGGGCAGCTGCAGCGCAGCAGGCTCTGCTGTCCTCATTTCAGCTGGTTTCAGGTCCTAAATTTAGTCCTTTCACAGAAGCCACAGTGTGTGGGAGGAGGGCTCCGAGTAGGTCTGGTCCTGGTTCTGCCCATCACACTGTGCCTGTGCGTGAGGGCTGTATGCGGTGAGGGCAGCTTTTCCACCCATGTGGTACACTCCAAAGCGAATAAGGCAGGAGGCCAGGAGAGCTGAGCACTGCATCCGATTTTGTCATCAATGCACTTGTTGCGGGACAATCAAAGACTGGAGAGACTGAAAAGAAGGTTCAGGAAAGTTTATTAAGGTGATCACCGGCCCAGCTGGACATATGTCCAGAAAGTCTGAGCCACGAACAAAGGGCTTTTCCTACTTTTAAACATCTTAAGGCAGGGACTATGTGAGGCGGGAAGCGAGTTACAGAAGCAAGAAACAAAGGCAGCATTACATTTCTTACATCTTGAGAGAAACACGTCTTGCAATCTAAACTTAGCGGTCTTGTGACCCTGCAAGCCGTGCAGGAACTCGCTGGCCTGTAATAAACTTTGAGGAATGTGGAGTTGGGGAGTATAGATAAGGTCCACTGTCCACAGAGAGAAGACAGGCTGTTAATATTCCCTTTTAACTTGAGTGTAAGCGGGGAGGGGTCACATTTTGCAGCAACTTTAAGAGGATTTTAAAATTTCTATTACTACTACTATTAGGTTATGGTTGATTTCATTAATTCCTTCTTCACACTGGGTGAGACCTTTGACCCTTTAGGGCCTCAGTTTTTCATCTGGCAACTAATTTTTTTTGTTTTTTGTTTTTTGTTTTTGAGACAGAGTCTTGCTCTGTCACCCAGGTTGGAGTGCAGTGGTGTGATCTCGGCTCAGTGCAACCTCCCGCCTCCCAGGAGATTCTCCTGCCTCAGCCTCCTGAGTAGCTGGGATTATAGGCATGCACCACCAGGCCCAGCTAATTTTTGCATTTTTTGTAGGGATGGGGTCTTGCCATGTCGCTTAGGCTGGTGTCTAACTCCTGACCTCAAGTGATCTGCCCACTTCTGTCTCCCAAAGTGCTGGGATTACAGGCGTGAGACATGTGCTAGGCCTGGCAATTAAATTTTATATATGTTGATGCCTTAAGCCATCATGTTATCTCTCTCTCTCTTTTTTTTGGAGACAGAGTCTCACTTTGTCGCCAGGTTGGAGTGCAATGATGTGATCTCGGCTCACTGCAACCTCCACCCCCCGGGTTGAAGGGATTCTCCTGCCTCAGCCTCCTGAGTAGCTGGGATTACAGGCACACACCACCATGCCCAGCTAATTTTTGTATTTTTAGTAGAGACGGGGTTTCACCATGTTGGTCAGGATGGTCTCAATCTCTTAACCTTGTGATTCGCCTGCCTCAGCCTCCCAAAGTGCTGGGATTACAGGTGTGAGCCACCGTGCCCGACCCATGTTATCTCTTAAAGTAGAACAACTTTCCTTTCTTTCAGAGGAGGAAAAGAATCAGAGAGAGGTTAAGTGAGTTGGCTAAGCCCACACAGCTAGCACATGGTTTGAGTCTAGATCTTTAGACCCTAAGACCTAGTCTTTTTTTACCTTTAGATAATCTCACCTTTACTTCCATTATGGGACTATTATGATGATAACATGAAAATAATAAATTTTATACTAGGGAAGCAACATGGTTTTACAGTTGAGAGCCAGACTGCCTAGGTTTGATTTCTAGTTTTGGTACTTATTAGCTGTGTGACCTCAGGCAAATTATTTAACGTCTCTGTGCCTCAGTTCTTATCTGTGAGATGGAAGATAACAATTGTATCCACATAGGGTTGTTATGAGGATTAAGTGAATTAATATTTGCAAAACACTTTCAACCATGCCTGACATCCAGTAAAGTTTATTTAAATGTTTGCTTAATTTAAAAAATACCTCCCTTGTCAATCAACATGTCACCTTAAGCAAGAAGAAAGTGTTTGCGATTAGGATCAGGAGACTCATGGTCTACTTTGGGCACAGCCACTACTTTGCTCTGTGGCCTCAGAAACTTCCTTTAACATTTTGTGCCTTAGTTTCCTCAACCGCAAAGTAAGGAGCTTGGGCAAGTTCAGTGATGAGCAGCATTTTATGAACAAAGATCAAGTCA
Source organism: Colobus angolensis palliatus (assembly GCF_000951035.1). NCBI lineage: Eukaryota > Metazoa > Chordata > Mammalia > Primates > Cercopithecidae > Colobus > Colobus angolensis. The sequence continues at coordinate 2,873,572 of NW_012119710.1, read as the reverse complement.
GAAAAAAAAAAAACAAAACTTTTTTTGCTACATTAATTTTACCCATTAGAGTCCATTGCGGGGAATATTCCAGTGTAGTGGGTGCAGCCTCAGCTATTGTCCCAGCATGCTGTGGGGCTCATCCATGGGCCCCCTAGCAATGGTCTGGGTGACCTATGTGTCCTTGCTTGGGGGCGAGGGTGTCTGACCTAATCACATCCTCCTCCCAGGAAGTGGAGAGTCGGATCTGAATGTTAGACTGGGACGCATTAACAGGTGCTCTGGCTGGAAGGCTGTAAACGCCTGCTGCTGATGGCTACAGAATTCTGGTTCCTGCCCTTTTTGAGAGTTAGCTTTTCTGAACTTGAAATTCCATAAGAAACCCCAGTTTCCTTCAAACAACCCCCGCCCCATTTACTTAGGCTAATGTATCAGTTATCTATTGCTGTGTAATAAATGACCCCAAAATTTAGAGGATCAAAACAACAATTTACTATTTCTCTAGAATCTGTGGGTGGACTAGGTAGTTCTTTTGCTGGTTTGACCTAGGGGCACTTGTGTGGCTGTGTTCATACAGTGGGGTTGAGAGCAGGCGCTGTTGACTGCGGTGCCTTGATTCTCCTCCATGTGGCCTTTACATACGACTCTCCTCGGCTTCCTGATGGTATGGTGGTCTCAGGACTGCCAGGGCAGAGGCACAAGCTTCCACTTCACTTAAGGCCTGGCCTCCGAAGCCCCAGCACGTTACTTTTTCTGTATTCTATTGGTTAGAGTAAGTTACACAATCAGCCCTGACTTAAAGATTCAACAGAACCCACCTGTTGCCAGGAGATGTAGTATGTGCGTACGGGGCTGGAAGGAACGGAAAGTGACCAGCTGTGCATACAACTACTGTGACTAGTTTCAGTTGATTTCTTAGTTGCAGGCAAAAGAAATTTAACTAGTTTATCCTATGACTTATGAACTCCCACCTTCCATACTCTGATCTCATCTCTTATCATCTCTTGGCCACCCTGGCCTTGCCTTTCCTTACTCATGTTGGCCATACTCCCATCCCAGGGCCTTTGCACGTGCTGATCCCTCTTCCTGGCATGTTCTAACGCCAGATCTTCTCCTGACTGCTCCTTTGCCACATTTTGATCTTTACTCACATCTTTATGTGGAGAGGTCTTCTCCGATCCTCTGATATAAAGTCATCCCCCTGACACCATCAGTCCCTTAACTAGGCCTTATCTTCTTCGTGGCATTTGTATTATTTATATTCTGTCTTTTTGTTGACTGTTGTTCTTCTCTCACTAACCTCTAAGAATGTAGGAACTGTGGTCTGTCTCAGTCTCTGAGGTATGCCTGGCAGATAGTAAGTACTCAAAAAATATTTACTGAAAAAATGAATTTTAATGCTTTTTAGATATGATAATATTAATATTCAAAAAGTCATGATTAGAGGCAGCTTAATCAGAGTCATAGATGATTCCATGAAGGGAGGCAGGCTCATATTTAGGCTGGATAATCTCAGTGATCCTGATCCTTTCTGATTCTGAGAGTCCATGACTCTAAGTGAGAAAGTGCTGGGAAAATTTAAAGGCATAGTATAAACCTCTAGCTATTACTATTGAGAGGGCACACTGGGAGTTCTGTGAAGAACTGGGCTTAAACTTTCTTTTTTTTTTTTTTTTTTTTTTTTTTTTTGAGACAGAGTCTCGCTCTATCGCCGGGGCTGGAGTGCAGTGGCCAGATCTCAGCTCACTGCAAGCTCCGCCTCCCGGGTTCCTGCCATTCTCCTGCCTCAGCCTCCGGAGTAGCTGGGACTACAGGCGCCCGCCACCTCGCCCGGCTAGATTTTTGTATTTTTTAGTAGAGACGGGGTTTCACCATGTTAGCCAGGATGGTCTCGATCTCCTGACCTCGTGATCCGCCCGTCTCAGCCTCCCAAAGTGCTGGGATTACAGGCTTGAGCCACCGCGCCCGGCCTAAACTTTCATTATACATTCAGATCTAATGTGGTTCCTGGCTGAATTATATGAAATAACACAGACATGTCCCATTTGTTTTTCCTACATATCATGGGCTACAGAGGGGCTGCTATCAATGCCCAGCCATAAGAAAGATTATGCTATGGTCTGAATGCTTGTGTTCCCCTAAAATAAATATGTTGAAACCTAAGCTCCACTGCAATAGTATCGAGAGATGGGACCTTTAGAGTGATTAAATCATGAGGGTGGAGCCCCCATGAATAAGATTAGTGCCCTTATAAAAGAGGCCAGAGCCAACTTGTTTGCTCTTCTGCCATGTGAGGATGCAGCAACAAGACACCGTCTATGAAGCAGAGAATGAGCCCTACCAGACAATGAATCTGCTGGCATCTTGATCTTGGACCTCCCAGCCTCCAGAAATGTGAGCGATAAATTTCTATTGTCTATAAATTACGCAGTAAAAGGTATCTTGTTAGAGCGGCTCAAGTGGACTAAAGCAGGCTGTTTGGCGGTCTTAATACATAGCCTCGTTATCCTTTGAGCCTCCTCCCATGAGAGGTGGGGTTTCTGTCCTCTGTTGTTGATTCTGGGCTGGCTTCTGATTTTTCCAATCAGTAGAGAAGGGCAGAAGTGAAACTATGTGACTCCAAAGTTGGGGCAGAAAAGCGCAGGTAGCTTCTACCTATTCCTCTTGGGACACTCAATCTGGGGGAAGCCAACAGCTTGTAAGAAGTCTGACCACTCTGAGCCTCCCTTACTGAAAAGGCCATATGTAGATGCTCCAGTTGACAGCCCCAGCTAAGCCTCCAGCCGACATCCAGTTGCCACCCATGAGATGAGTGTTCTTGGATGTTCAACCCAGTTGAGCTTTCAGACAACTGCAGCCCAGGCCAACCTCTGACTGCAACCACATGACTTGAAGCAAGAACTGCTCAGCTGTGCCCTTCCCCAAATTATGAGCAAAATGAAATGCCTGTTTTCAGCTGCCAGATTTTGGGGTAATATGTCAGGCGTCCATAGTACATGGAATAGGCCATTTCTTTAGTGTTTTCTCCTTCACAAAGACCTCCATGGTCCTAACGTCTCAGAGTCGACTTGACGTCCCCACTGGATCATGTCCCATCCCAGTCTGTGGACATCTCAAACTTAACATGTCCAAAAGTAAACTCTTGGTCCCAGGCGTGTCTCTCACTGCTTAGTCTTCCCTGTCCAATAAATGGCAACTCCACTCCCAGTTGTGTAAGGCAGAAGTCTGGCATTGTCCTTGAATTCTTTCTTCCTGTCAACCCCACAGAGATTGTCAACCCCGGCAATCTCTCTGAAAGGTCTCTTGGCTTTACTTCTAAAATGCATCTCAGGCCGGGCACAGTGGCTCACACCTGTAATCCCAGCACTCTGGGAGACCGAGGCAGGCGGATCATCTCAGGTCAGGAGTTCAAGACCAGCCTGGCCAACATGATGAAACCCCATCTCTATTAAAAATAAAAAAAAAAAATTAGCTGGGCATGATGGCACACACTTGTAATCCCAGCTACTCTGGAGGTTGGAGCAGGAGAATCACTTGAACCTGGGAGGCAGAGGTTGCAGTGAGCCAAGATCGCGCCATTCTAGCCTGGGCAACAAGAGCGAAACTCAGTCTCGAAAATACATACATACATACATACATACATACGTACATAAAATAATAAAATGCATCACAAAGCTGTTCTCTTCTATCTTCGCAGCCACCACCCTAGTCTAAGCCACCATTGTTTCTCTCCTGGCCACACTGTAACCTCTTGACTGGTCACCCTACTTGTGCCCTTGTCACGCTTTCCTTTGGTGTCTATTCATTCTCCTCACAAAGGCCAGAGAGATCTTTGTAAATTATAAATCAAATCAGGGCACTCCCAGTGGCTGCCCATGGCACTGGGAATAAATCTAAACCCCTTGCTGTGGTGCTCAATCTGGTACTCCCTGCCTGAGCCCAGGCCTCTAACCCCTCTTTCCACTCTTCCCCATGGTGAGTGGAATCAAAAGGAAACAGCATTTTGAAGGACTGTCAGAAAGCTGTCAAATTTATCTCTACCTCCTTTCCTATTTCTTGGATTTGTCCTCCCCTGTGAAGTTGGACCCCAGGGGAAACAGTCAATTAGCTTCCTCAAGTCTGCTCCTGCCACCCTGGACTTCTCTCTGGTCCTTGACCACCTTCAACTCTTTTCCTCCTGCAGGACCTGTGCGTGAGCTGTGACCTCTGCCTGGAATGCCCTTTCTTCATTCTTCCTATAGCTGGCTCCCTCCCACCATTTGGGCCTGAGGTTAAATGCTACGCTCAGAGAGGCCCGTGAATATTCCATCTAGAGAAGGTTCCCCCGATCATCTACATTTTGCCTTTTTGTTTTATTCCTTCACTGCCCTTATCACACATGCATTTATTTGATTGTTTATTTGTTTTTAGTGTCTTGTCCACTGCTTCTCCCCTAGTGCTTGGGCATAGTTAGCACTCAATGAAGAGACTGTTGTTTGTTGATGCGCACAGTAACAGTAGCTCGCTATAGTCCCGCACTATGCTGTGCACTCTACATGCTTCACTCACAATCATTTTTGTGTGGCAGGATGGGCAAGGATTATCCCCATATCTCAGGTAGGAAAAATGAGGCCCAGAAAGGTCAGGGGACTTGCCTGAGCCCACATAGCTTCTAAGAAGTGGAACCCAGGTCTCCTGATCCCTGATCAAGTGCTCTTCAAAAGCAGAAGTGAAAGGGCGACGCAGGAGAGGCATGTGGTAGGTCACTGTTCCTAAATTCTCCATGTCTTTCATTGTTTTTTGCTCTGTCACCCAGGCTGGAGTGCAGTGGCATGATCTTGGCTCACTGCAACCTTGGCCTCCCATGCTCAAGCAATTCTCGTGCCTCAGCCTCTCAAGTAGCTAGGATTACAGGCGGGAGCCACCACGCCCAGCTAATTTTTTGTAGCTATGGGGGTCTCACTGTTGCCCAGGCTGATCCCTAACTCCTGGCTCAAGCAGTCTGCCTGCATCGGCCTCCCAAAGTGCTGGGATTATACGCGTGAGCTACCACACTTGGCCTCCTCTTTTTTTTGATTGGGCAGCTCAGCATCTACATCCCGCCTTCTGAAAGGGACAAGGGGCCGGGCGCGGTGGCTCAAGCCTGTAATCCCAGCACTTTGGGAGGCCGAGACGGGCGGATCACGAGGTCAGGAGATCGAGACCATCCTGGCT
>NW_012119710.1:2835942-2866105 GCF_000951035.1 Colobus angolensis palliatus | reverse complement strand
ACAGTTAGGTACCAAGCTCTGAAGGCACAGACCTCTGAATCCTCCTCCTGCCTCTTCCTTCCTGGGGCCCTCTCTGAGCCTCAGTCTCCTCATCTGTTAAAAAAAAAAAAAAAAAAAGAGATCAGTGACAGCTCTCACCTCAGGGGCCACGGAGAGTTGTGAAGATGAACTTCACAACTTCAAAAGGGTGGATGTACAACACTCAGCACAGCCTATGGCCCCCAATAAGCACCCAGTGTTGGGGTCCGTGTGTTTCCTGAACAAAGGAATGAACACACAAGACAACACAAGACAAGACAAACATGGCGGCCGCCCTGAACGACACGCTCTGCTTTATTTTATACCGTCATTTGTGGAATGTCACCAAGTCACAAGACACATTGTTGTTTTTCTGACCTTTCCCTGACTTACTGAATTTCCAAGATGTTTACATATAAACAAGCCCCCAGGGTCTGCTATTTGCAACTGAGGCCAGTCTTGTAGGCTCCTTTGTCCTCCCTGTTTGCAGAGGAGGAATGCCCTGCTTCGTATGCAAGAGCAGGACTTATAATATTAATGGGGGAATGCCCTGCTTCGTATGCAAGAGCAGGACTTATAATATTAATGGGGGAATGCCCTGCTTCGTATGCAAGAGCATATAGTCCTCTACAACCCAGTAAATGACAATGACAACTAATAGGAAACTTGAAGTCTGGTCACCTACCTTCCAGGAAGGAGCCTGGTATCCTTAGAAAGAACCAGCTCCTACAAAGGCTGCCTGCTAGTGGGTGGGCTTGGTGAAGGCAGGGATGAGCCCTCCTTCCTGACAGATCCCCAGCTCCCCACCACCCCAGGGCCCTGTTCACAAACCTCCAGCCCTGCTGCCTCTGATAGGTCCCCAGCTCCCCTCCACGTCCCCCGCCCCCGCCCCACCCCCGCCCTGTTCATGAATGCTCTCCAGCCCTGCTGCCTCTTCCCTCAGGCCACACACACAGGATCTTACTGATTCTTTATTGAATCACAAACAACTCAGGGCATCAGGCCCCAGCAGCTGCATTAGAACCCACCTGGGATTGTGAGGGGACTGGAGAGGGACCGGGGAGAAGACCCACTCTCCCCAGCTTTTCACTATACGGACTAAAAACCTCAGAAATCACCCTAAGAGAAAGGATGTACCAAATGCCCACCAGAAGGGCCAGCGAGCGAAAGCCACCCTGAGGGCAGGAGGGTGCGGTGAAGGGTGCTATGGTCCCAACATTTGTGTGTATCCCTCCCTCCCCCTGCAAATTCACGTTGGGATTCTCACCCCCAACGTGATGGTATTAGGAGGTGGGGCCTTCGGAGCTGATTGGGTCACGGGGGCGGAGCCCTCATCAAAGGGGTTAGAGTCCTCATAAAAGTGGCAGGAGGGAGCTTGCTTGTTTGTGCTTCTACCATTGAGGATACAGCGAGAAGGCACCCATCTATGGAATGGGAAACAGCCCTCAGCGGAGTCTGAATCTGCTGGCCCCTTGATCTTGGACGTCCCAGACCCCAGGACTGTGAGCAATAAGTTTCTGTTGTTTGTAATCCACCTGGCCTACGGCATCTTGATATAGGAGCTCACTGGACTAAGAGTGGGGCCAAGTAGGCCCTGTCAGCCGCAACCTCAGGGAAGAAAGTAAAGGCTGGTGTCTTACCGTCACAAGGCAAGCGGCTCAGAACAAGCTATAACACCTCCCTTGCAGAGATCTAGAGGTGCCAGACATAGCTGGGGTGGAAGGCTGTTAGTCTGGACCCTTGCTCCATCAGCCCCACCTGGGGAGGAAGGCTGTGGGGGAGGCAGAACTGGGAGAAGAGAGAAGCAGCTCCCTGGCTCTGCTTTCAGAAGGCTGTTACCTGAACCAGGTGTTGGGAGACCAGAGGAACAGGTGCCACTCAGGGCCAGAGGAGCCATGCAGGACAATGTGGTGTTAGGGACGGGACGGGGGTGGGGGGGGGGGGGGGAGGATGTTAATGACCCTGCTTAACCTCTAAGAGAAGCATGGTTCCCTCGTGTTCAAAAGCTGGACATACAGGGTGCAGATGGTGGGCACTTTCTCACAATCCACCCCATTCCCAGGCCACTGCCCAGCAGCCCCCGGGGATCTGCTGGTCTCAGAGGGAACTCGATCATTTCCTCCCTCAGTCCAGCCCACACGTTCCTCCGAAGGAAGGCTGGTTTGTGGGCCCAGGGTGAGGCTGCCTGCCCACTGCAGATGGAAGGTTTCCCAACCCTCTCCAGGTGGCTGTGGTGGGGCCATCTCCCCTGAGTACAGTGAAGCCTTTGTGGCTTTGCCATTGCTGTCCCTTCAAGGTTGTTGCTTGTCCCTGTCCTCAGAGTGATGTGGAGGCAGACAGGCCCTGGAGGCGGAAGGAAGGGGTTCAACTCTCACTAGGGTACTCCCTCGGGAAGAACAAAAACTCAGAAATACGAGAGGGTAGAGACGGATTTGGCAACTTTCTGATATTACTTATAAACACTGGTTCCTTCAAATTTCTGATACTATTTGTAAACACTGGTTCCTTCTCAACCACCGTATTTTGATTGGGTCTGTAAGTAGCGCCCAGTCCACACCACAGCATCCTTCTGGGGTCCAGGGGACCGCCTTCACTGCTGTGCTGGCCCCACCTGCGTACGGGCCCCGGGGCCAGGCCATCCAGGGTGCCTGTGGCACTCACACCCCCATGGCGCTCTTCTCGCCCTCTTTGGGGCTGGGCTCCTCCGGAATCTTCTTCATCTCCCAGCCTCTGACCCAGGTGTAGGCGGAGGAGCCGCCCAGCACCATCATGTTGCTCGTCCACCAGAGGAAGCTCTTGGTCTCCTCGTAGTAGAGCACGGCCAGCACCGTCTGGGCACAGGCCTTGGCCGTGCCCGACACATTGTGGGTTAGGGGACTGGTGAATTTGATCTGCAGTCCTGTCACATAGCCGATGGCGAAGCCAAACAGACCGCCCAGCGTCATCATCCCCCAGAAGTGGGCACTGCCCAGCTGGGCAAAGTCACGCAGGGCCTGAAGCTCCCCGAGCAGCACGAGCAGGGGCAGGAAGAGGACGCAGGCGTTGACGTTGTTGTAGAAGGTCAGGCGCCAGATGCTGCCGTCCACCGCCGGGAGCACCTTCTTAGTGTAGATGGCGTTGAGCGAGACACAGAGGCTGGCCAGCACGCCAAAGACAGTGCCCAGCCACGACAGGGTGCCTTCTGCCCCCTCCTGGTCCACACCAAGCCAGAAGCCCCCTGCAGTGGGGAGAGGAGGAGTGGGGGAAAGGTGGGGAAGAGGGATGAGGAGGAAGGACAGAGGATCAGACACCAAAGTTCACAGACTGAGTACTGCGGCCCTCCCCCCTCCTCCCTAGGCCTCCCTCCAATAAGCACAGCCAGAGTCTCTACAGCAGGCAAGGCAATCTACATGGACTACCGGAGCGGCTCAGGGCAAGAAAACCTCCTCTGGCAACTTATCTGCTAGCAGAGGAGAAAGACATGAAAACAAATCGCTTCCCAGTTACTTCTTTAATTACAATTATAAGAATTGTAATGAGGTCCATAAAGCAGTACAAGGTGCTGTGAGAGCCCGTAAGTGGGCGAATAAGCTGGCCTGTGGCATCTGAAAATAACATACTGAGTTCTGAAGGATGAGTGCCACTTAGTGGTTAATGCGATTTAAGGTGATCCTGGGTAAATGACTTCCACTGTCTAAGTCTTGGCTGCTGCTTGCATGGAATGGGAGCCTATGATGTCATGGGGAGCATTAAGTTAGAATCTCTTGTGTCATTTGGGGCAGTGACTCTGAGACTCTCATCTTGTGTCACCTCCTGCTCAAAGAGCTTCCATGGCTCCCCACTTCTGCCATATATCGGGACTATACTCCTTGGCATGGCAGGCGGGGGTCCCTGAACCTTTACCAGCCCTTCCTCTGTCCTGTGGTTGCCCTGGCCTCTCTGCTCGTCTCCCTGCTTCTCACCCTGGGCCTCAGTGTCCTTGTTCATGTCCTGTGCCAGAAACACCCTCCTCCTTTCTGGGGGATTCTACGCATCTGTCAAGGTCAAAGTTGGCCTCTCTGGGGGAATCCTTTCCTGATAGCCCCAGAACCTGGAATCTTACTGCCTCGCTTTCCTTCAAAGCCCCTTGCCTGCTCTGGGCTGCTGGGCCCCTGCCCATGGTGACAGCCTGGTCTTTTGAGCCAGATCCCATGCTCCTAGAAGGCAGGGGCTGAACGATGCACGTTATACTTCCTGCCACAGCATCTGGCAACACGGGACAGTGGGGAAAGCTTTGGGGACAGATTTAGCCTCCAATCAGGCTCTGCAGCTTAGAAGCTGAGTGGCCCGGGAGAAGTTACTTAACCTCTCTGAGCTCTCTGGGTCACCTCCCTGTCCATTCCAGCCAATCTACTCTCCACCTTGCAACCGGAATGATCATGCTGAAGTCTAGATCAGCCCAGGCCGTGCCCTGGCACGAAGCCCCTCTGTGGCTCTCCGCTACCTTCGGGAGAAATTCGACTCACTCACCACAGCTCTCAGGACCTGCACCATGTGGAGTCAGCCTGACTGGGCAGCCTCGTGTCTGGTGAGTCTCGCTGTGGTCCAGCCATGAAGTGCGCGTGCTCTTCCTTCTGTCTAGAATGTTCTGTCCCTACTTCTTCCTCTAAACCCAGTTTCTAAACTTCCTCCAGAAGGCCTGCTTAGACTGCCCTGTCCCTGGGTCCCCTTCCTCGCCCAGAGCTCCCACAGCCCCTTTTATGCATGCCCCATCACAGCCCTTACCATGCTAGTGTAACTGTCACCACCATGCCCTCCAGGAGTGTAGGAGCTGAGGTTACCTTTTCCAAACTTGTATCCCCAAAGCCTGGCACGGTGCCTGGCATGTGTTTAGCTACCAATTATTAGTTGTGGAATGAATGAATGAAAGTTGTTATGGAGGTGGTTGTATTAAAGGAGACAGGATATCTCCTACATCACAGGCACTCAACACGCAGCACTTTTCTCTTTTTCTCTTTATTTTTTGAGACCGAGTCTTGCTCTGTTACCTAGGCTAGAGTACAGTGGTATGATCTTGGCTCACTGCAACCTCTGCCTCCTGGGTTCAAGTGATTCTCATGCCTCAGCCTCTTGAGTAGCTGGGATTACAGAGACGCGCCACCATGCCTGTCTAATTTTTGTATTTTTAGTAAAGAGGGGGTTTCACCATGTTGGCCAGGCTGGTCTCGAACTCCTGACCTCAGGTGATCCACCCACCTTGGCCTCCCCAAGTGCTGGGATTACAGGCATGAGCCACCATGCCCAGCCCAACCACAGAGCCTGACCCTCCTCTTTCTTGACAGAGCCTTTGCACAAGGGGTACCCATAGACCTGCTGGGGGCAGGGTGAGGGGGGCAGAGAGCTGCACCACCTACTCACCTGCTTGGCTAGAGCATCCACAGCCCTCCTGGTGGTTACCTTCTGAGTCCAGAAGCAACTGCAACCTCAATGTTCTAGAGTGACTCTCACCCAGAAGGAACTTTTTTTTTTTTTGAGACTGAGTCTCACTCTGTTGCCCAGGCTGGAGTGCAGTGGCATGCTCTTGGCTCAATGCAACTTCTGCCTCCCGGGTTCAAGCAATTATCCTGCCTCAGCCTCCCAAGTAGCTGGGATTACAGGCACATGCCGCCATGCCTGGCTAATTTTTTGTATTTTTAGTAGAGACAGGGTTTCACCATGTTGGCCAGGCTGGTCTCGAACTCCTGACCTCAGGTGATCTACCTGCCTTGGCCTCCCAAAGTGCTGGGATTACAGGCATGAGCCACTGTGCCCGGCCCAGAAGGAGCTTTGAAGGGTATTTTGTGACATGGGGAGCTAGGAGGGGAAGCCTAGAATAGTTGCCTGAGACTTGTCTTCCCCCACAAGGAGGAAGAAAGAGGAAACACTGCAGATAGGAGGCCAGGACGTGGGTCAGCAGAGAGCACCCACCTCCCCAGCCCCTGTCCCAATCAGGCAGGCCGGTGAATGCACCATTCTCAGAACCTCACCATTGGTTACTTGGATGACCTTTGGGATTTGGGCCCAGTTACCCTAGTGTCTTCACCTTCCTGCAAACAAATTCTCCAACTAGGAGCCTCTACCCCCAAGTCCATTCCTGGCAGGGTCAGCAGGAATGAAGTAAAGAGCCCTGGGGCATCTGAGGAGGACAGAGAGGAGGGGAGGTACACCTGTTCCCCCGAGGGGGAAGTGGAAGCAGGTTGGGAGAGTTCTGGCAGGGAGGAGTCTTGCAGCTTCCCCCACTCTAACCATGCCCTTCTCCCCTCTCCCCTTTTGGACCTAGACCTAGCAGCCCTAGATCCAGCAGTTGCCCAACAAGGGGAAACATTTTCTAGGACAGGTGGCATGGGATGGGTCCCTTCCCCCACCAACTGGTGCATCTAGCCTGGGACTCTGAGCCACCAGCAAAGAATATGATATGTAGGCCAAATAAGATCAACTTTATAGCACCAGGAAAAACCTGCATAGGTTCAAATGAAGATTCCATTCCTAGATGATGCAGCCCTGGGAAGACTCGGAGGGAATGGGATGCTGGAGGCTCTCTAACCCAGCATGGGGCTCAGAAAAATATGGGCCCATCTAACCTGTGCTGTCCTATACCATAGCCCTCAGCCACATGTGGCTACTGAGCCCTTGAAATGTGGCTAGAAAATCAGATTGTAACACCTGCAACTGAGGAAATGAATGTTTAACATTTCGCTTAATTTTAATTTAAATAAGTGGCCAATGGCTACTGTATTGAATACTGCAGTTCTAACCTCCAAGAAGAGCAGAAGGGATAGAAGTATTGCCTGGGAGTCTGGCTAATATGGGTTTGCATCCCAGCCTGGCTGCTTGCTAGCTGTGTGGCTGTGGGCAAGTAACGTAACATCTCTGAGCCTCAGTTTCCTTGTTTGTATAGAGATGACCACTGGTAGTGATGCCACAACCCAGGAGATCTCTGGGAGAACAAAGGAGATGCTATATGTGAAATAATTAGCATAATTTCCCTGTCAATAATTATTATTTTCTGAGGATCAAGTCCGGGAAGACAGCTGAGGCCTCTTAAAGCATATCGCTTGCTACTGTCTCAGGCGCTATCCTGAGCTGGCAAAGAGTGATGGTATATTTATTAAAAGACGTATTGTCCTCTACTAAGAGCACAGCGCCATGTGCAGGATCCATGTGCAGGACACCTGAGCTCTTGAGAAACAATAGAGTACAGCGGTCGGGCATGTGAACTGCGAAGCCAGATTGCTTGAGTTCAGATCCCAGCTCTGCCACTTATTAGCTGGGTGATCTTGGACAAGTTACTTAACTTCTCTATGCCTTGGTTTTTCCATCTGTAAAATGTGGATTATAATCCCATCTTGTTATGAGGATTAACTGAGTTAATATGGCTAAGATCTATGTGCCTGGCACATTTTAATTACTCAACAAATGTCAGTTGCTTTTGCTACTGTTGCTATTATTATTATTACTATTGTTCTTGCCCTGGCTGGGCTCCTAACTTGCTGGGTGGCCTTTAGTAAGTTACTTGATCTCTCTGTGCCTCCAGGCTTTCTCTATGACTGCTGCACCAAAGGAGCTGGGACAGATGAAGTCCTAGGATGCCTAGAAGGGTTGTTCTTCAGGGTTTCAGTCCCCATGACCACCCTATCCCCCGTGGCCCCAGCTGCCACTCACCGATGATGATGCCGCAGGTGAGCAGGGCATAGAAGGAGGTGGTCTGCTTAAGCAGCAGGTAGGAGAGCAGCACGTTGAAGACGGTGGTGAGCGAGCGGCCCACATTGTAGAAGGCCACACCGACGTACTTGAGGCAGAGGTTATTGAAGGTGATCATGCCGATGAAGACCACTGACAGAGGCAGGACACTGCGGGCCACCCTGAGGTCCAGGCGCAAGCTGGGGAAGTCCACAGCACCAGGGCAGCAGGCGGCCAGAGCGCTGAGGCCCTTGCACAGCAGCGTGGTCACCAGGCACTGGTAGAAGGTGACGAAGATGGGGGTGTCCAGCCGCAGGGAGGGGCTGTCCAGCAGGTACTTATTAAGGAACACCATGGAGATGGAGGTGACCCAGTAGAGGGAGACCACCAGCGCAATCTGCAATGCCCGCAGCAGAAAGGGCTTCTCCCCGTTGGCCTCTGCCTCTGTAGAGGGGTCTGAGGCCCCGGTCAGCGCCATGTGCAGGATCCTGGACCGCTTCAGAGGGGCCCTGTTCATGGTAGCACAGGAGCTGGGTCACCTCGCGGCCAGAACTCTGATTCCCTGGAGTCCAGGGCAGTGAGCTCACTTGTGCTCTCCGCAAGCCGCAGCCCTGATTGTAACATGGGGGTTTGCCTAAAGGCCTCCCCAGTGTCCTCATGGATAGAGAAGTTCTGCTTTGGGGTGAGTCCAGTTGTGCCGCTCCACAACCTGCTCCCACCCCAAGGGGGCTCCTGAGACAAGACACAGGGCAAGGGGGAGGGATAGGCTAAGGCGGTGAGGCCAGGACAGAGAAGACCTGTGAGGGGAGAAGAGGCTGGGGCCTAACGGGGAGGGGTCGCAGAGAGAAGGAAGGGGAGAGGAATGGCAGGGCCGGGCAGGAGGAGGTACGCGGGGCGAAGGTGCAAGAAAAGGACGCGGGGCAGAGTGGGAAGAGCTGTCGAGAAGGCGGCATGGGCAGCCGTGGGAGGGAGGCGTTAAGGGAGCTGCCGGAGGCCGGGCGCAGCTGGAGGGAGGGCTACGGAGGGGTCAGAGGGGCTCGGGACTTGGGGCTGACGGACGCGGGAGGGGGCTGGGCCGGCGCCCACGTCTCGCTGCCTTCCCGGGCTCTGTCGCCAGCTCAGCCCAGGAGCCTCCGGACATCCGAGGCCGACTCCCCGCGAGGCGGGCCCGGGACTCACTTCCTGGCACGCCCCCACGTGGCCTTAAAGGGCCCGCACGCCCCGCCTTGCCCTTAAAGCGACAGCCCCAGAAAGGCGGCGTTCGCCAGTCTCCAGCCCCGCCCCTGCGATCCGCTGTCCGCTGCTGACGGGGGGACCTCGGCGGCCACAGGTTTTTCTGTGTGCTTGAGCCTCGCCCTGCTTCCTGGAAGGGCTGCATCACCCTCACCTGCCCACCCTCATCTCCGTCTGCCCCGGAGCCTCCGTCCCCCGACTCGGCTCGGCTCGGCTAGCAGGTCCACCTCCCGGAATCCCGACCCAGGACCCGGGCGGCGCTCCATCAGCCTGGACTCCTCCACCTCCAGAGCCCCGCGTTGCAGCTCCACGACCCTCTGCCAGCCCGACTCATTCTTCCACAACGATGTTGTGGTCCCCTCCTTTCCCCCCATTTTCACCGCCCCCAGGCCCTCTCCCAAGCCCGAGACTCCCGGCAGCGCTCCCAGAGGCCGGAGGCCACGCCGCCTCTCTCGGACTTAGTGTGTCATCCCTGTGCTCCCATCGAGGTTCTCTGGGCGGCCCGGATCCAAGTTTCCAAGGGCTCAAGGCAGCATCTCTTACCCCTTCCAGAAAATACTGTTTCCCCGCCCGGTCCAGCCGCACCAGCTCCCGCGCCCCTGCCTCTGTCCCCGGGCCGCGAAGGCGACCTGGCGCTCACCTCCTCCGGTGCACTGGGTGCCCGCCTCGCCACCCTGCGCCGCACCTGCAGCGCCGCACCCTGGGCCGCGCCCGCAGGGTCGACTTCCTGCTTTCCGCCCCGGGCCCGGGCACCGTGCCAGCCTCGCCGGCCTGTTAGCGGCAAGGGGCCCGGGGGTGCCGGCGGAGAGGCGGCGATTCCGACGGTCGTGGGCGGAGGCCCCCTCCTCTTTCTAAGGCCTCTCCTGTCCCTGGTACCCCCGCCCGCCCGGGACCCCGGCTTCAGTTACCGCAGCTGGCACGTCCCGGGACCTGGCTGTGTCCCTGGCCTGCCGCGCACTTCCAGAAGTGCGTGAGGGGACCGCCCGGATTCTTCCAGCCGGTAGTGAGGGGAGGGTCCCCCGCCCCTTCCAGGAACGGGGCCCGGGAAATCTAGCCTGTGGTCTGCCACTCACCAGGCAGCCGGGGGAACCCGGAGGACCGACTTCTCTGGTTCGCGCTCTAGCACCTGCGTTGGGCGGCCACTTCCTCCAACGGCCTGAGTTATCTTTATGGTAAAACTAAGGGGCTAGGCTTGACCTGTGGGTCCCAACCTTCTGCAACAGAACTCTAGGTGGTATGGTCGAACATAGCGTCGAAATTGTAATATTTTAAGCACCATTTAATTAGTGCCATTTAATGAACAGGTAAGATGATGTCATAGCTGGGATTTGTTTTAAAATACTCAGAATACTCACCAAAAATATTTTTTATATTTATTTATTCTTTTTGAGACGGCGTCTCGCTCTGTCGCCCAGGCTGGAGTGCAGTGGTGCTATTTCAGCTCACTGCAACCTCCCTCTCCCGGGTTCAAGCGATTCGGGTTCAAGCTATTCTCCTGCCTCAGCCTCCCGAATAGCTGGAATTACAGGCGTCCACCACCACGCCCGGTTATTTTTTTGTATTTTTAGTAGAGACGGGGTTTTGCCGTGTTGGCCAGGCTGTTCTCTAACTCCTGACCTCAGGTGATCCGCCGGCCTCGGCCTCCCAAAGTGCTGGGATTACAAGGGTGAGCCACCGCGCCCGACCTCAAAAAGATTTTTTTAAAAGGTCGATAGGTTAAACAAGATAAGCCATTAATAACTGTAGCTGGGCATGAATACACGAGGATCCATTATAAGAGTTTCCTTACTTTTGTATACATTTGCAAATTTCCAGAATAAAAAGGTAAAACTTATATAGTAATTTAAACTCTGAGATCCTAACTGCACAAACCTTCACTGGAGCTGAGTGCAGTCCTGGGTGGGCTGTAGGGCAATGGGAGGGTTGCAGGCTGCAGTGAAGTGAACAGCTGCCCCAGAGCAAGCCCGGCCCACACCCTACCCTCTTCCACTAGCCCCAGGTACTAGCACTGTCCTCTTCCTCCTCAAGGTATGAGACTCTGCTTCCTAGTTATGGGCTGTTCTCCACCTGGAGGATACCGTCTGGTTATCTTGTCACTTTTGGAACCAAAATATCCTTTTGGGGAAAGAAAGGCTTAAAAGGGACTGAGCTGGTCTCCTGAACCCCACCTGGAGAGTCTACCTCTGGGATTTTCCTTTGAAGGTGTGGGTTTTGGTTTATTAAGAGCAATGCGTACCTGTTTCAGTCTCTCCTCTCTTATGCCTGAGAGCTCACCATGACAAATAATTTAATGACAGGGCAAACTTGTCTCTGAGAGGCACTGGTGACCTGGAATGGCCTTGTCCTTGGCACATTAGCAGGAATTTGTCTGATGACTCCTGCCACCTTGAACTGGAGGAAAGAGATATATATTGTATATAGGCCAGAAGCACTTCGCTGAGAGAGGCCTAGGGGCAGTCAGTGCTGTGTGTGTGGGGGACAGTGTGGGCTCTCTATGGAGGCCAAAGTACACCCTTGTCTCCAGTCTCTCACCTTACATCATACCTGAAATTCTGTCATTAGTGTCACTCCCTTGGATTAAGGTTGTAACAGGCCAGTACAGCAAGTTTCCTGGATTCTAATCCTTTTTATCCCTTATGAGGGAAAGGAGCGGTGAGGATGTTTCTTAGGGGGTCTAAGGCCCCCAGGAATTGTGTACCTTGCATAAACGATTTGCTTTTGAATTTTCTTTAAGGGATGTTAATTATTTAAACCATCCACAAAGGGTGAAGTTTTAGGTCTTGCCAAGAGTGATTACCCAGGGTGTGAATTTGGTGTGAGGTGGAGCATAAGATCATCAACCTGAAGGGCTGTAATAGTCCCTTTATGGGTGTAGTCTCATTTTCTTGCCTTGGCTGGGAGCCACTAATAATGTCAGCAGGAAATTATTTCTGCCAGTCACAGTGAACAGAACTAACTTCCCAGGTTAGGTGTCAGTGGATTTATACCTATGTGGCTTGAGAACTTCTGGGAATACACAGATGTTGACTGTCTCACTCTTTGAGTTCAACAAGGACTCATGAGCCTACCCTATGTGATAGACACTCCTAGTTGTCTACCAAAATTCACTCCCCCATTCATCCAAAATAAGTGGATTGTAGCTAGTCTCATGGTTGCCCAGCCAAAGACTACATTTCCTAGCCTTCTTTCTGAGTAGATGAACCATGTGACTTAGTGGATGGTGAAGGGAGGTATCTTGGTGAGTTCAGCCTGCTATAACAAAAATACCATAGATTGAGTGGCTTAAACAGTAAGCATTTATTTCTCACAGTCTGGAGGCTGGGAGGTCCAAGATCAAGGCCCAAGTGGATCTGGTGTCTGGCAAGGGGCTGCTTCCTGCTTGTAGAAGACTGCTTTCTCCTTCTGTCTTCACCTGGCAGATAGATGGGAGTGGAGTTGGGGGTAGGATCTCATGTATTTTCTTATAAGAGAACTAATCCCACCATGAGGGCTCCACTCTCATGACCTAATTACCTTCCAAAGACCCATCCCCAGATACTATCACACTGGGGCTTAGGGGTTCATTTGAGTATATGAATTTTGGAGGGACACCTCCAGTCTATAGCAACAGGAGAGATATGCTACTTTCTAGGTCTTTAAAACTTTAGGAGTGTGTTCCTGCATGCTTTTTCTTCCTCTTCCCATAACCTGGAAACCAAATGCATCTATAACCCAGTCTTGACCATGAGGACAAGGACAGACTGTGGAGGAATGTGATGGAAAGAGCCAAGGTTCCTGATTCTGTGGAGCAGAGACACTAGCCATTGTGGACTGCGGGAAATCAACTTATGTCCCTGCATACCTACACACTTCTAAAGGGGTCTCTTTGCTGCAGCAACCAGGCCTTTATCCACATGCCTACTGGAATGTAATTTCCTCCTCACACACATATTTTCTAGGCAAAATTGAGAAGGCATGAAATTGGTTAGTCTAATCTCTCTGTTCCTGTCTGTCTCTTTTGCTTTTTCTCTTGCAGTTTCCCATCCATCCATCCATCCATCCATCCATCCATCCATCCATCCATCCAACCATCCGTCTGTCCATCCTGACCTTGTCCAGGACCTAGCACAATGCCTGCCACAGTAGGTACCTAGTGCCTCTTTGTGGAATGAGTGAAAGACCATGGGTAGGAATGCCTGGAAATCAGGGCCAATTTCAGAACTTTGTTGACCCTAATCCCTGAAGTTTATAAGGCTTCTCATTCATCCCACATATAATTCAAAGTAAAAATTAACACTAAACTACAAAATACATGTGAGCAGAGCAAAAATCTTTTTTTTCTCATTATGACTGGAATGCTCTTTTGAAAATAGTAAGTTATTTCCAGAAAACAATTATGTCCTCCTTTTCTAGTACTTGTGGCAGGTACTACCAACCATCTATTTCAGAAGTTGACAACTTTTTCTGTAAAAGGCCAGGGAATAAATGTTTTAGATTCTGCGGGCCGTGTAGTCTATGTTGAAACTACTCAACACTGCTGTTGTAGTATTGTAAACAAATGGGTACAGCTGCATTTCAATAAAACTTTATTTATAAAAATGGAGGGATAGACAGAAGTTGGTTAATGGGTACAAAAATACAGTTTTAGAAGGACTAAGTTCTAGTATTCGATAGTAGAGTAGAAGAATTATAGTTGACAATAATTTATTGTATATTTCAAAATAGCTAGAAGAGAAGAATTGTAATGCTCCTAACACAAAAGATAAATGTTTGAGGTAATGGGTATCCCAATTACACTGATTTAATCATTATACATTATATACATGTATCAAAATATCACATGTACTCAAAAAGTACAATTATATCAATATATTTTTTTAAACGTTAAACAAGTAGTGGGCCAGATTTGGTTCACTGGGAATGTAGTTTGCAGACCTCTGGTTTACTCTATATTAAATTATTCAAGAAGAATAATTGGCCGGGCATGGTGGCTCACGCCTGTAATCCCAGCACTTTGGGAGACCGGGGTGGGTAGATCGCTTGAGGCCAGGAGTTTGAGACCAGCCTGGCCAACATGGTGAAATCCAGTCTCTATTAAAAATACAAAAATTAGCTCAGCGTGGTGGTACACATCTGTAGTCCCAGCTACTTGAGGCGGCTGAGATACGAGAATTGCTTGAGCCTAGGAGGCGGAGGTTGTAGTGAGCTGAGATTGTGCTACTGTACTCCAGCCTGGGCGACAGAATGAGACTCTGTCTCAAAAAAAGAAAAAAAAAAATTCTTCTTTCTTACTAACATTACCCATATTTTGTTTGTAAGTCAACATGTCAACATGTTTCACCTTGAACTGGTTACTTGCAGCTAGAGGTGACTATGTGACATAATTTTGGCCAATGAGTAGTAAGCTGAGGATTTCTGGGAAAGTTTTTGCTTTTTACCGTAGGTATAAACTTTTTTTTTTTTTTTTCCTTTCTTTGTTCTGCCTAATGCAGAACTGATGTCTGGAAAGGCAGCAGCCATCCTGTGGCCATGAACAAAAACTACGAAGAGGAAAACTAAGGATGGCAGAACAGAAGCTTGGAGCTGTCCTGAGTCATTTAGAGCTTGGCTAAGCTTCCCTCCCAGCTCTGGGCTGCCTAAGCCTTATTGTAGGAGATGACTAACCCCTATAAGTTTAAACCTCTCCAGGATGGTATTCTGGTTTTGGCTGTGGAGGAAAGTCCTAATGTAAACAGTGCTCTAGTGGGCAATTCAGTGTTGCAGTATTGCTAGAACTCATGTTGAAGGTTCCAGGAAGGCTCAGGACTGGGTGGTTTCTGGGTCTGGGGCAGCAATGTGGAGGATTCACTTGTCAGGGAGTGAACCCATGCTGATGAGCTAAAGGTAGGGTGGAGAATTCCAAAGGCAGGGCCCACTTGCCAGAGAAGGATTGGGAGTGGGAGAGTCAGAATGAGGACAAACAAATCCCAAAGCATGAGATGTGTGGCTAGAAACGAGGGGAGGGGATTCTTCAGGCAAGAACGGGAAATAGGCAGGGGATTGGCACAGAGTTGGCTCCCCTTTCACAATGACACTCACAAGGCACCACCTTGAATTCCTGGTCTGGCTCCTGGGCAGTGGCTGACTTTGGACAGTGCTGGCCTGTTTGGATCTGTTGAGATGTAGAGCAGTGATATGGTTTGGCTCTGTGTCCCCACCCAAATCCTGTGTTGAATTGTAATCCCCAGTGTTGGAGGTGAGGCCTGGGGGAAGGTGATTGGATCACAGGGATGGTTTCAGATGGTTTCGCATCATCCCCCTGGTGCTGTCTCATGACAGAGTTCTCCCGAGATCTGGTTGTTTAAAAGTGCATAGCAACTCCTGCTCTGCTGTCTTCCGCCCTCTCCAGCCATGTGAGACATGACTCCTTCCCTCACCTTCTGCCATGATTGTAAGTTTCCTGAGGCCTCCCCAGCCGTGCTTCCTGTACAGCCTGCAGAACTGTGAGTCAGGTAAACCTCTTTTTAACATAATTTACCCAGTCTCAGGTAGTTCTTTGTAGCAATGTGAGAACGGACTGATACAAGTAGTAAAAAGCATCACTT
Organism: Colobus angolensis palliatus; assembly: GCF_000951035.1. Taxonomy (NCBI): domain Eukaryota; kingdom Metazoa; phylum Chordata; class Mammalia; order Primates; family Cercopithecidae; genus Colobus; species Colobus angolensis. Next base: position 2,850,614 of record NW_012119710.1, on the reverse strand, counting down.
CACAAAACTCCTGAACTATGCATCTGATTAATCTCTGAGCAGGAGTGATGTCTCCCCCATCCTAATCCATTGGGAGTAATGGTGTCTGCCCCTCTTGATGGAGGGTGTGTTACCAGCAGCTAACATTTATTGGAGATTGGCTTCATACCAGCTGTTTTATATACAACATGTCAGTCCTCACAACAATGCTGTGAGGTAGAGTCCACCATCCTATCTTTATTTTCCAGAGGGGGAAACTGAGACACAGAGATGTTAAGTCTTTGGTTCAAGGCCACCCAGTGAGGAGGTAAGAGCTGGATTTCAACCCAGGGCATTTTGACTTCTGAGCAGAAGTTTATCCTGTTGCGTGAGCTCACCTCACTCCCAGAGAGTTTTCCAATTGGTCTTCCAGGTCCTTGGTCCTATGGAGTGACCCTGGCCTTGCTGCTGTCCATCCTGCTGTTGAAGAGCAGATACGTGCTTAGGGTTGGATTGCACCAGTCCCAGGATTCTCTCCACGCTGGTACTTGAGAACCCTCTGACCTCTGTCTGGTCTTTGTCTGTAGCTTTTCCACCCATTAATCTCATCTCCCACCTAACTATAAGCTCCGTGGTAGTAGAGAGGCTGTCTAGGGATCGTCATAGCTAATAGTTATTGGGCACTTGCTGTGTGCTCTGCCCTGGCCTCAACACTGCATGGATTAATTCCTCTAATCCCCATGATACCTCTGTGAATTGGGCATTCTTATTCCATTTTACGGAAGAGGAAACTGAGGTCTGCAGAGGTAAAGTTAACATGCCTGAGGTCATAGGGACTGATAAGTAGCAGAGCTGGGATTTGAACCCCAGGCCAACTGATTTACTCCCTTAACTATTCATGTTATTCTACCTCTCCTTGTGTATATAGCACTTTGTGGTTTACAAAGCATTTTCACCCACATTAAAAAAGGCTCTCAGAGCATTCGAGCTTCAAAAAACCTTAGAAATTGCCCACTCCCCCTCATGTTACAGAGAACGAATAGGTCAAGAGAGGAATGAGTTGCTCAGGGTCACACAGTTTATGAAAGGGTGAGACAGGACTGGAACCCTGCTCTCCTAACTGTTCATAGAGAGCCCTGCCAGACCCCAGGCTCCTTTCCTGCCCCGTGAACTCTCTAAGCACTGGGGCTGCATCATAGGCATCCTTAGGCCTCTGGCCCCTAGCACAATGCCTTGCACACAGTGGGTGCTCAGGAAGTGTGCATTGAATGGATGCGAGGCCAGGGCTCATGTCATTATTAGACACACCACTCCGTTCCAGTACATCTTTGGTATGTCTCATGGCGTGGGGCACAATGGCCGGCACATAGCCGGTGTACTGGGTTGAACAGTATCTCCCCCAAATTCATACCCAGAACCCCAGAATATATGACCTCACTTGGAAATAGGATTATTGCAGCTGTATTGAGTTTAAATGGGTTCATACTGGATTAAGGTAGGCTGTCAGTCCTACGACTTGTGTCCATGTAAGGAGAGGGAGATTTGGTGACGCAGAGATGCAGAGTGGGCACACGTGGCTGGAAGGCCCTGTTAAGATGGAGGCAGAAGGTAGAGATAGGACTGGTGCAGCGCCAAGCCAAGAATCTCCAAGGATTGTTGGCAAGCTCCCGAAACTTGGAGAGAGGCACAGAACAGATTCCTCCAGGAGGAACCAACGCAACCGACGCCTGCTGATTTTTGCCTTCTGGCCTCTGAACTGTGAGAGAATACATTTTTGTTGTTTTCAGCTACAAGTCTGTGGTAATTTGTTACAGCAGCTCTAGGAAACTAACGTAGTAGGTTTGTGAAAAACAAAACCAGAAACTGTTGCTTCACCGATCAATCCCAGGGGGATCACAAAAGCAACAGCTTTTGGCCAGATGCAGTGACTCACCCTCTGTCACTTTGGGAGGCTGAGGCAGGCAGATCACCTGAGGTCAGGAGTTCAAGACCAGCCTGGCCAACATGGTGAAATCCTATCTCTACTAAAAATACAAACCTTAGCCGGGCATAGTGGTGGGTGCCTGTAATCCCAGCTACTCAGGAGGCTGATGCAGGAGTATCAGTTGAACCCGGGAGGTGGAGGTTGAAGTGAGCCAAGATTGTGCCATTGCACTCCAGCCTGGGCAATGAGCGAAACTCTGTCTCAAAAAAAAAAAAAAAAAAAAAAAAAAAAAAAAAAGAAAAGAAAAAAAGCAACAGATTTGTCTCAATCTTGGCTGGGGGTGAGGAAAGAGAGGGTTCAGCAGCTGAGTTAACACTTCATTCTGTGAGTCCATGGCGCAGATCCACCTGGAGACACATCAAGGCATGGCACAAACCTCCCCAGACTTTTAGTTCTTGGCCTGGTGGCTACAATCTTGAGATGTTTAGATAAATTCTCCATCACTCTAGACCTCAGTTTTCCCATCAGTAAGATGGAAGGGGAGCCAGACTTAATGGCTTCTAAGGTAAAAGACTCTGATTCTCATCCCAGATGGTAAGTGGGTTGTAGGGGAGGGCCCACTGAAGCCACATGAAATTTACTGGCTTATGTCACTGGGAAGTCTCAGAGATCTACTAGCTTTAGGTGCAGCTTGACCCAGTTATTACAGATCCTGGTGTAGGCTCTTATCCAAATACTGGTTTTGTTCTGAGGCTCCATGTGGTGGCAAAATGCCTTCAGCTATTCTACATCTTACACCATCTGGTTGAAATCCAGTGGGGGGAAAAAATCACTGTTCTTCCAAAGTCTTGAGGTTCACTCTGATTGGCCTGGCTCAGGTCACATGACCACTCTGACCAATCATGGTGGCCAAGTAGATAAGATCAGCCCTCTGGTTTAAGCCCTGTGTCACAAGCTCCACTCCCTGGGAACTGGGGGTTGCTAGCCAAAGGCCTAGACAAGGCGGGCTGAGAGTTGGGGAGGGCACTGCAAGTGAATTTTGGGAGGTATTATCACAAGGGGATGAATGCTGGACAGCAAGCTACCAGTGTCCGCATGAGGAGCCTGCCTTGGAAACCGGAAAGGCAATCTAGAAGGTTCCTACTTTGTTCAGAGCTCTCCCACACTCATCCCTACACCTGGCTAGCATATCTTTGAGGGCTCACCGTAGACGTCCCTTCCTTGGGGAGGCCCTCCTATTAGATTCTGTCTGCCGATGGCCACTCTGAGCTGCTCCTGTCCATTCCTTTTGTGATGAGATGTGAAGGAGGTATGGGCAGGAGGCATCTAGTAAGAGCATCCTTTTTTTTTTTTTTTTGAGATGGAGTCTCGCTCTGTCACCCAGGCTGGAGTGCAGTGGCATGATCTTGGCTCACTGCAACCTCCACCTCCCTGGTTGAAGCGATTCTCCTACCTCAGCCTCCCAAGTAGCTGGGATTATAGGCACGCGCCACCATGCCCGGCTCATTTTCTTTTTTAAATTTTTAAATTTTTATTTTTAGTAAAGACGGGGTTTCGCCATGTTGGCCAGGCTGATCTCAAACTCCTGACCTCAAGTGATCCGCCTGCCTTGGTCTCCCAAAGTGCTGGGATTACAGATGTGCGCCACTGCGCCTGGTCCCATTTTTTGTTGGTAGTGTCCCACCTTGGCTGTTTTAGTATTCTGGGGCCATCAACCCAGACTCCTGCTCTCCTCTAGCCTAAGGGCATGACCTAGCCAAAGGTACATAACCCAGGCAAGGCTAATAAACCAATTATTTACTTTTTCTCTCTCTGAAATGGAATCCAGAGCAGATGCAACAACAACAAAGCCTGAAATTGGTTATAGCTGATTCGCAGTTGCAGCAACATCCAGAGAGACCATTCACGGATTCCTGCAACGGAGATTTCCAGAGCTGCCCTGATTGTGGTTCCATCCCAGCCTGATTCTTCAGCTTTTTCCTCAGTTCTGTGAGCTTCCCTGGACTCTTCTATTAACCATTTCTTTGCATAACTTGGCTGAAGTCTGTGTCTGTTGCTTGCAATCAGAAAACCCTAGATAACATTGTGGGCATTTCTCCCTGTCCAAGGAGAGAGGTTAGGGCAGGAACTGGCCAGTGCCGGGGAGTGTGTTTGGACACCACAGCCCCACCTTCTTCTTAAGTGATGGGGTTCCAAGAGCAGGAGCAGGGAGAAAGGAAAAGAGCAGGGCAGCAGGAAGTGTAGACCAGGATGTGTACATACTGATGTGTTTGCAGAAGGGCTGCCAGCAGGCGGGTGCAGGTTAAGGTTGACTTCTTAGTCTCTGCTGTAAACCTGGCAGGTGCAATGAGGTGGTGAGGTGGGCTGCTGTGGATGCCTGGGAGTTTGAAATCGGTTTAATTTAGCAAACATCTTCCAAATGCTCTTTCTGTTTTCCCCATCCCTAGGTTTACTGTTCAGTTCGGATGATTTAGGGACATCTCACCCTGGCATGCTGATAGCACTTTTACCCCCTCACAGGTTTTGAATGGTCTGAAATGAACATCAAGAACCCAAGTTTAACATACAGTTTATGTAAATGAATGAATAATGGCATAAATCAACTGAGTTAAGCAATTTCAATTTTGGAGCCACAGAATAAGAATCCTCTCACTAATTTTTTTTTTTTTTTTTTTACTTTTTTCTCCTCTCTCTTGTGGTACAGCAGAGCAATGGAAACCTTCCCCTTTAAAATGACATGGACCTAGGTTCAAGTCTTAGGTTCACTGCTTTATAAGCTAAGCTGTATTTGTTTGTTTGTTTTGAGACAGGGTTTTTGCTATTACCCAGGCAGTGCAGTGATGCAATCGTGGCTCACTGCAGCCTCCATCTCCTGGGCTCAAGAGATCCTCTCACCTCAGCCTCCAAAGTAGCTGGGACTACAGGTATGTGGCTAATTAAAAAAAAATTTTTTTGTAGAGACAAAGTTTCACCATGTTGCCCAAGCTTGTCTTGAACTCCTGGGCTTCAGGGATCTGCCCACTTGGGCTTCTCAAAGGATTATAGGCCTACTGCACCCAGCCTGAAAGCTGTATTTGCAGACAGAGTTTCCCTCTGTCACCCAGGCTGGAGTGCAATGGCATGATCTTGGCACACTGCAACTTCTGCCTCTCGGGTTTAAGCGATTCTTGTGCCTCAGCCTCCTTAGTAGGTGGGATTACAGGCATATGCTACCATGTGCTACTGAGTTTTGCATTTTCATTAGAGACAGGGTTTTTCCTTGTTGGCCAGGCTGATCTTGAACTTGAAAGCTGTACGTTCTTTTTTTTTGTTTTTTTGAGATGGAGTCTTGCTTTTTTGCCCAGGCTGGAGTTCAGTGGCGCGATCTCAGCTCACTGCAGCCTCCGCCTTCTGGCTTGAAGCAATTCCCCTGCCTCAGCCTCCTGAGTAGCTGGGATTACAGGCGCCTGCCACCGTGTTTGGCTAATTTTTGTATTTTTAGTAGAGACGGGGTTTCACCATGTTGTTCAGGCTGGTCTCAAACTCCTCACCTCAGGTTATCTGCCCATCTCAGCCTCCCAAAGTGCCGGGATTACAGGTGTGAGCCCCTGCTCCTGGCCAAATGCTGTATTTTAAAATACAGAATGGTAATAATATATTATTTAGCATAGTGTCTGTCATTTAGTTACCTATTATTAGTTTTCCTTATTTTTTTTTTCCCCTGTTCTGGTTTTTCAATAATTCCTAAGAATCCTCTTGGCACTGGGCACATTCTTCATCATTGCACTAACACTCTATCAGTTAGCTATTGCTGTGTAACAAGGCTTTTCAAAATTTAGCTCATGAATCTATGGGTGAATTGGGCAGTTCTGCTGATCTTGGCTGGGCTTACATGTTTGGTGGTCAGCTGGCTATAGACTGGTTTAGCATGGTCTCAGTTGGGATAACTGGGCTCCCCGTCATGGGGTCTCTCGTCCTTCAAGAGGCTAGCCTGGAATTGTTCTTTATTATTATCATTTTTTTGAGATGGAGTCTCACTCTGTTGCCCATGCTAGATTGCAGTGGTGTGATATTGGCTCACTGCAACCTCTACCTCCTGGGTTCAAGCAATTCTCCTGTCTCAGCCTCCTGAGTAGCTGGCACTACAGGCACGTGCCACCATGCCTGGCTAATTTATATATATATATATATATATATTTTTTAAGTAGAGACAGGGTTTCACCATGTTGGCCAGGCTGGTCTCGAGCTCCTGACCTCAGGTGATCTGCCTGCCTTGGCCTCCCAAAGTGCTGGGATTACAGGCATGTGCCACTACACCCGGCCGGCTTGTTCTTATGGTGATCAGAGATCTGAGAGAGAGCAAAAATGGCAGGGCCTTTTGAAACTTATGCTCAGAATTGGTACAACATCACTTCTGCCTTATTTATTCTATTGGCCAAAGCACCCCCCTAGGCAGAGCAAAGTCAGAGTATGAGGAGGGTACAAAGTTAGAGGACAGCATATCTACCTGTATTGAATACAGGTAGGACAATAGTTGGGACTATTAATACATTGAAATCTATCTGACACACTATAGTCTACTAATTGTTTACTTCTCTCTCTCCAACCGGGCTCTGTTTTTTTCACTGCAGGATTCTTTGTGCCTAGCACCAAGCTTGGCACATAGTAGGTGTTCAATGAACATTTGTTGATTGAGTCAATGAAGAGCTGGACTGTGGAACTGTCCCTGGCTGGGGAGCCGGTTGCCTGATCACTCCCAATCTAGATGAGAACCATTGTGAGTCAACAGGCTTTGAAGTTTGGTTTCAGCCTTCTGACTCAGCCAAATTCTTCTATTTCACCTGGGTTTTGGTCTTTGGAAGGTAAATAGCTGAATGCTTATTTTGGTGTCATTCTGACATCTCTGAAATTTTGCAAGATCAAAGATCTTGTGATTGAGAAAGGGACGTAATATTTAACCAGTGTAATTATGTCAGGCATTTGGATTTATTAATATCTGGACATTCAGGTTCAGATATAGGTAAACATTTTGAAAGTCGCTTGAACTGAAAAAATCTCCTTTCGTGCTTTATATGTTGAAATTATTTCTGTCAGTTGGTGAATACACATATATTTATTATTCCAGGATAAAATGGTACAATAATTAATGATAATTGAGAGGTGTGAATTTTATTTGCAAATGTAATTGTTAGGTTTCAAATATTTAAATAAATAGAAAATAGCCTGATAGTTCATATGAATATTAAGAGAGTGTGTTAGCTAGATAACTTTGGGAAGAACATTTTATTCTTTAGGAGCCAACAAATGTTTATACAAATTTAAATAAGAATACTAGGCAGAATAATAGAGATTCAATTATCTTTTATAATTCCAATCTTTATAGAATTATTTGGCAGAATAGCAGCTTAAACATTAAATCAAATAATTTTTAGGAACTATATTTAACTTGTAGTTATTTAATTCCACTTAGACCATTAATCTCTTAAGAAAATGTCTACTTGAGAATTAGTCATATCTTGTGGGATCAATTAAAAGTAAAGTATCTGTTTTGCTACTTCAAAATTTTGTAAGGAAGAAAAATTCTGATATCAAGTGCAAGATCCACAATAGATTAACTTCCATTCAAATTCATTCAAATATGATAAAGAATATAAAAAATATGAAAGAAAAAAGTGGTTAAAAATAAAGAGGTATCTCCCCCCCCCCTTTTTTTTTTTTTTTTTTACAGTTACAAAGATCTTGTTTTAGGCCAGGCGCAGTGGCTCACGTCTGTAATCCCAGCACTTTGAGAGGCCAGGAGGGCAGATCGCCTGAGGTTAGGAGTTTAACACCACCCTGGCCGTCTCTACTAAAACTACAAAAACTAGCCGGGCGTTGTGGCGGTCCCCTCTAATTCCAGCTACTTGGGAGGCTGAGGCAAGAGAATCGCTTGAACCTAGAAGAGGGAGGTTGCAGTGAGCCAAGATGGCGCTGCTGCACTCCAGCCTGGGTGACAGAGTGAGACTCCACCTCAAAAAAAAGAAAAAAAAAAAATATTGTTTTTTTTCACTAACTTCAGTTGAAAATGAGAGACTACTTAGTATGACAAATGTGCAGTGTGTGATTTTGAGAGCAATGGAACCTTTTAAGGTACAGAGAAGGTAGCATTCCTTTTTTTTTTGAGACAGAGTCTTGCTCTGTCTCCCAGGCTGGGGTGCAGTAGCGCAATCTCGGCTCACTGCAACCTCCACCTCCTGGGTTGAAGCGATTCTCCTGCCTCAGCCTCCTGAGTAGCTGGGATTACAGGCACACGCTACCACACCCGGCTACTTTTTGTATTTTTAGTAGAGATGGGGTTTCATCATGTTGCCTAGGCTGGTCTCAAATTCCTGATCTCAAGTGATCTGCCCGCCTCGGCCTCCCAAAGTGCTGGGATTACAGGCGTGAGCCACCGCGCCTTGCTGAAAGTAGCATTCCTGCACATAATTTCAAATTTCTTGAAAGTTAGGTTTATTGAGGTATGTGTTACATATAGGAAAATTTATCATTCTTAGGTGTGCGGTTTTATGAGTTTTAACAAATGTCTATACTTGGGTAATCACCATGAAATCAAGATAAAGAATAGTTCTGTCACCCTAAAAAGTTCCCTCTGGTCATCAGGAAACTAATTTCCCTACCTAGTTTTGGTTTTTCCTTAATGTCATACAAATGTAATCATAAAGTGTATAGCCTTTTGTGTCTGACTTCTTTCACTTAACATGGTGCTTTTGAGGTTCATCCATGTTGTTGCATGTATCAGTTTTGGTTCCTTTTATCATGTACCACAGTATGTTTTCCAGTCACCAGTTGATGGGCTGCTATAACAAAATACCACAGACTGGGTGCCTTAAACAACATACATTAATTTCTCAAAGCTCTAGAGGCTGGGAAGTCCAAGATCAAGGTGCCTTCAAAGTAGGTTTCATTCTTTTTTTCTTTTTGAGACGGAGTCTTGCTCTGTCACCCAGAATGCAGTGCAGTGGCACCATCCTGGCTGACTGCAACCTCTGCCTCCCAAGTTCAAGTGATTCTCCTGACTCAGCCTCCTGAGTAGCTGGGATTACAGGTACATGCCACCATGCCCCAGTATTTTTTGTATTTTCGGTAGAGATGTGTTCACCATATTGGCCAGGCTGGTCTTGAACTCCTGACCTCAGGTGATCTGCCCACCTTGGCCTCCCCAAAGTGCTGGGATTACAGGCATGAGCCACCACGCCCAGTCCAAAGTCGGTTTCATTCTAAGGCTTTTTCTCTTGGCTTGTAGGCAATTGCCATCTCACTGTGTACTTACATGACCACTTCTTTGTGCACGTGCAGAGAGAGAGAGAAAGAGAGAGAGATAAAGATAGCTGTTGGGTTTCTCTTCTTATAAGTACATTGATCCCGCTTGATCAGGGCTCCACCTTTATGACATCATTTAACTGTAATTACTTCCTTAGAGGTCCTGTCTCCTAATACAGTCATAATAGGTGTTAGGACTTCAACATACAAATCTCGGGAAGACACAAACATTCAGTTTGTACATCGGTCCCACAATAATTGCTGGAGACTGCAATATCGTGCTTTCAATAATGAATAGAGGAACTAGAACAACACTGTATATAAACTAGACATAACTGACTTATATAGAACACTCCAAGTCCAGGTGCGGTGGCTTACAGTTGTCATCTCAGCACTTTGGGAGGCTGAGGTGGGCGGATCACTTGAGGTCAGGAGTTCGAAACCAGCCTGGACAGCATGGCAAAACCTGGTCTCTACTGAAAATACAACAATTCGCCCAGCATGGTGGTGCATGCCTGTAATCCCAGCTCTTTGGGAGGCTGAGGCATGAGAATTGCTTGAACTCAGGAAGTGGAAGTTGCAGTGAGCCGTGATTGTGCTACTGCTCTCCAGCCTGGGCAACGGAACCATACTCTGCCTGAAAAACAAAAAACGAAAAACAAAAAACAAACAATCAAAAACCAACAAAAAAGCCCCCAACACCAAAATGCCCTCCCCCCCCCGAAAAAAAAACAGTGGCTTTAGAGCCCAAATTTGTACTACCCATTGTGATTTATTTCTTTTTTAAAAAATTACAAAGAAAAAGAACACTCCACCCAGCAACCACAGAATACACAGTCTACTCAAGTGCACATGGAACATTTTCCAGGCTAGACCATATATATGTTAGGCCACAAAACAAGTCTCAATAAAATTTAAAAGATTGAAATTGTGTTAAGTATCTTTTCCAATTAACATGAAATAAAACTAGAAAGCAATTACAGAAAAAAACCTGGAAAATTCACAAATATGTGGAAATTAAGCAATGTATTCTTTGTTTTTTTTGTTTTGTTTTGTTTTTTTGAAGCGCAGTCTTATTCTGTTACCCAGGCTGGAATGGAGTGGCACAGTCTCAGCTCACTGCAACCTCTGCCTCCCAGGTTCAAGTGATTCTCCTGCCTCAGTCTCCTGAGTAGCTGGGATTATAGGAGCATGCCACCATGCCTGGCTAATTTTTGTATTTTTAGTAGAGATGGGGTTTCGCCATGTTGGCCAGGTTGGTCTCAAACTCCTGACCTCATGATCCACCTACCTCGGCCTCTCAAAGTGCTAGGATTACAGGCGCAAGTCACCACACCTGGCCTAAACAATATATTCTTAAATAACCAGTGGGCCAGAGAAGAAATTACGAGTGAAATAAGAAAACACTGAGATGAATGAAAATGAAATAACAACGTACCAAAACTGATAGGATGCAGCAAAAGCAGTGCTCAGAGGGAAAGTCATAGTTATAAATGCCTACTTTAAAAAAGAAGAAAGATCTCAAATAAATAACCTAACTTTACAACATAAGTCAGGGTCCCTAATCCCTGGGCCATGGACTGGTACTGGTCTGTGGCCTGTTAGGAACTGGGCCACACAGCAGGAGGTGAGCAGAGGGTGAAGCTTCATCTGTGTTTACAACTGTTCCCCATTGCTTACATTACCACCTGAGCTGTGCCTCCTGTCACATCAGTGGTGGTACTGGATTCTCATGGGAGTACAAACCCTATTGTGAACTGTGCATTCAAGAAATCTAGGTTGTGTGTTCCTTATGAGACTCTAATGCCTGAAGATCTGTTACTGTCTCCTGTCACTCCCAGGGAGACTGTCTAGTTGCAGGAAAACAAGTTCAGGACTCCCACTGATTCTTTGTTATGGTGAGTTGTATAATTAGTTCATTATATATTACAATGTAATAATAATAGGAACAAAGTGCACAATAAATGTATTGTGCTTGAATCATCCTGAAACCATCCTCTCCCCAATGGTCTACGGAAAAATTGTCTTCCACAAAACTGGTCCATGGTGCTAAAAGGGTGGGGGACTGCTGCTTTAAGCTACTAGAAAAAGAATGCAATCTAAACCGAAAGTTAGTGGAGGGAAGAAAATAATAAGGATTATAGTGGAAAAAGTAGGGAATGGAAAAGCAATAGAGAAAATCAAGGAAACCAAAAGTTGGTAATTGATCTTAAAAGATCAACAAAACTTGGCAAACCATTAGCTAGACTGACAAAGAGAAAAGGGAGAAGATTCAAATTCCTAACATCAGAAATGAAGGTGGGGACATTACAAAAGAATTTACAGAAAAAAATAAAAGAAATTGTAACAGAACACTATGAATCATTGAAAGTTAACAAATTAGATAATCTAGATGAAATAGACAAATTCTTAGAAACACAAACTACCAAAACTGACGCAAGAGGAAATAGAAATCTGAACAACCCGTTAGTAGAGAAAGAGAATAAATAAATAATCAAAACCTCCCAATAAAAACACACTCACAACCAGATGGCTTCACTGGTGAATTTTACCAAACATCTGATGAAGAATTAATACTGATTGTTATCAAACTTATTCAAGAAATGGAAAGGGAGAATATTTCTTGCCCCATTCTAGAAATTCAGCATTACTTTGATATTAAAGACAGATGAAGACGTCACAAGAAAAGAAAACCACAGATGAATATCCCTTATGGATGTAGATGCAAAAATCTTCAACAGTATACTAGCAAACCAAATCTATCAACATATTAAGAGGATTATACATCATTACTAAGTGGGAGTCATCCCAGGAATGCAATGTTGGTTCAACATAAAAATTAAATAAGTGTAATACACTGCCTTAATGGGATGAAGAAAAAGCCCCATATGAGCATTTCAAATTGATGCAGAAAAAATATTTAACAAAATCCAACACCTTTTGAGATTAAAAGTCTCAGAAAAGTAGGAATAGAAAAGAACTTCCTCACCATGGTAAAGGGGATTTATGAAAAACTCATAGCTAACATTATACTCAATGGTGAAAGAGTGAAATCTTTCCCTTAAGGTTAGGAATAAGATAAGGATGCTTGCTTTTGCCACTACTATTTAATATTGTACTGGAAGTTCTAGCCAGAGCAATTAAGCAACAAAAAGAAATGAAACATCCAAATTAGAAAGGAAGAAGTAAAATTATATTTATTCACAGATGACATGATTTATACGTAAGAAATTCTAGGGGGAGGGGGAAGGGATTGCATTGGGAGTTATACCTGATGTAAATGATGAGTCGAGTTGATGGGTGCTGACGAGTTGATGGATGCAGCACACCAACATGGCACAAGTATACATATGTAACAAACCTGCACGTTATGCACATGTACCCTAGAACTTAAAGTATAATAATAAAAAAAAAAATTAAAAATAAAGAAATTCTAGTCTGGGCACAGTGGTTCATGCCTGTAATCCCAGCACTTTGGGAAGCTGAGGCAAGTGGATCACAAGGTCAGGAGATCAAGACCATCCTGGCTAACATGGTGAAACCCCGACTCTACTTAAAAAAAAAAAAAATTGGGCGTGGTGGTGGGTGCCTGTGGTCCCAGCTACTCGGAAGGCTGAGGCAGGAGAATGGCATGAACCCTGGAGGTGGAGCTTGCAGTGAGCCGGGATTGCACCACTGCACTCCAGCTTGGGCGACAGAGCAAGACTCCGTCTCAAAAAAAAAAAAAAGGAATTCTAACAAATCCTCTATTAGAGCCAACTACCAAATTTAGAAAAATGACAGGATACAAAATCAACACACAAAAACTAGTGGCATTTCTATACAGGCGTAATGAACAACACAGGAAGTGAAGAAAACAATTCCATTTACAATAGCATCAAAAAGAATAAAATACTTATGAATAAATTTAACTAAGGGGGGTACATGATTTGTACACTGAAAACTACAAAACATTACTGAACAAAATTAAAGAAGACCTAAATACATGGAAAGAAATCCTGTACAAGAATGGCAGTATACCCCAAAGCAACCTACAGATTCAAGGCAATCCTTATCAAAATCCCCAAAGCCTTTTTGTGGAAATGAAGAAATGGATTCTAAAATTCATATGTAACTGCAAGGGACCCAGAATAGCCAAAACAACCTTGAAAAAGAACAAATTTGGAGGACTCACACTTCCCAATTTCAAAACTTCTTATAAGGCTACGGTAACTAAAACGGTATGTAAGGATAGACATGTAGATCAATAGAATAGAACAGAGAGTCCTGAAAAACATCACCAATGGTTGATGAAAACCTAGATGTCAGTGGTTAATTGATTTTCAAAAAGAGTGCCAAGACTATTCAATGGGGAAAGAGTAGTTTCTTCAACAAATGGTGCTTGGACAAATGGATATCTACATTCAAAAGAATGAAGCAGGAACCTTATCTCACACCATCTATAAAAATTAACTCAAAAATTAACTCAAAGACCAAAAAAAAAAAAAAAAAGTGTCAAAGACCTAAAAATGAGTTAAAACTGTAAAAATTTGGCCAGGCGCGGTGCCTCATGCCTGTAATCCCAGTATTTTGGAAGGCTGAGGCTGGTGGATCACCTGAGGTCAGGAGTTTGAGACCAGCCTGGCCAACATGGTGAAACCCCATCTCTACTAAAAATACAAAATAAGCGGGTCGTGATGGTGCGTGCTTGTAATCCCAGCTACTTGGGAGGCTGAGGCAGAAGAATCCCTTAGAACCTGGAAGGCTGAGGTTGCAGTGAACTGAGATCATGCCACTGCCCTTCAGCCTGGGAGACAGAGTGAGACTCTGTCTTAAAAAAAAGAAAAAAAAAAAAAACTGTAAAAATTTTCAAGAAAACCTAAGGTAAACCTTTGATTTGGCAATGGATTTTGGGTTATGACATGAAAGCACAAGCAGTGAAAGAAAACTAAATACATATTTTAGACTTCATTAATTAGAAAAATTTTGTTCATCAAAAGACATTATTAAGGAAGTGAAAGGATAATCTGCAGAATGGGAAAAAAATTGAAAATCATATTGGATAAGAGTCTACTATCCAGAATATATAAAGAACTCTTACAACTCAACAACAAATAAGACCAACAACCCAATTTTATTTTAGTTTATTTTTATTTTTAATTTTTTAAAATTTTAAGTTCTAGGATACATGTGCAGAACATGCAGGTTTGTTATATAGGTATACATGTGTCATGGTGGTTTGCTGCACCTATCAACCCGTCATCTAGGTTTTAAACCTTGTATGTATTAGGTTTTTGTCCTAATGCTCTCCCTCCTCTTCCCCCCACCTCTGACAGACCCCGGTGTGTGATGGTCCCCTCCCTGTATCCATATGTTCTCACTGTTCAACTTCCACTTATGAGTGAGAACATGGGGTGTTTGGCTTTCTGTTCCTGTGTTAGTTTGCTGAGAATGATGACTTCCAGCTTCATCTATGTCTCTGCAAAGGTCATGAGCTCATTCTTTTCTTTTCTTTTCTTTTTTTTTTTTTTTT
>NW_012119710.1:2814594-2835417 GCF_000951035.1 Colobus angolensis palliatus | reverse complement strand
CATGTTGGTCAGGCTGGTCTTGAACTCCCGACCTCAGGTGATCCACCCACCTTGGCCTTCCAAAGTGCTGGGATTACAGGCATGAGCCACCGTGCCCGGCATGAACTTATTCTTTTTTAAGAATTCTTTTTTAATTCTTTTTTCTATGGTGTATATTTGCCACATTTTCTTTATCCAGTGTATCATTGATGGGCATTTGGGTTGGTTCCAAGTTTTTGCTATTGTAAATAGTGCTGCAGTAAACATACATGTGCATATGTCTTTGTAGTAGAATGATTTATAATCCTTTGGGCATATACCCAGCAATGGGATTGCTGGGTCAAATGATATTTCTGGTTCTAGATCCTTGAGGAATCACCACACTGTCTTCTACAGTAGTTGAACTAATTTACATTCCCGCCAAGAGTTTAAAAGCATTCCTGTTTCTCCATAGCCTCTCCAGCATCTGTTATTTCCTGACTTTTTTTTAATAATCGCCATTCTAACTGGTGTGAGATGGTATCTCATTGTGGTTTTGATTTGCATTTCTCTAATGACCAGTGATGATGAGTTTTTTTTCATATGTTTCTTGGTCACATACATGTCTTCTTTTGAGAAGTGTCTGTTCATATCCTTTGCCCACTTTTTGATGGGGAATAACACAATTTTAAAATGAGCAAATGACTTGAGTAGATGTTTCTCCAAAGAAGATATGCAAAATGCCAACAAGCACAGGAAAAGATGCTAGAAATCGTTAGTCATTAGGGAACCAGAGATCAAAACCACAATAAGTAGCCCTTTACATCCACTAAGGTGGCTATAAAAATAAAATAATAATAATAATAATAAATAATAATAATAAAAAAACAGACAATAACAAGCATGGCCAGGAAATGGAGGAATTGGAGCTTTCGTAAATTGCTGGTGGGAATTTAAAATGATGAAGCTGTCTTGGAAGCAGTCTGGCAGTTCCTCAAAGGAGTAAACAGAGAGTTACCATATGATCTAATAATTCTGCTCTTAGGTGTAAGCCTCAGAGAAATTAAAGCAAAGGTCCACCTAAAAACTTGAATGCAGATGTTCATAGCAGCATTCTTCATAATAGCCAAAAGGTATAACAACCCAAATGTCCATCAACTGATCAACAGATATATGAAATGTGATATGTCCATACAATGGAAGGTTGTTCAGCCATAAGAAGGAATTAAGTACTGATAACATGCTACAACATGGATGAACTTTGAAAATATTACATTAGGCCAGGCGCAGTGGCTTGCGCCTGTAATCCCAGCACTTTGGGAGGCTGAGGTGGGTGGATCACGAGTTTAGGAGTTCGAGACCAACCTGACCAACATGGTGAAACCCCGTCTGTACTAAAGATACAAAAATTAGCCCGGCATGGTGGCGTGTGCCTGTAATCCCAGCTACTTGGGAGGCTGAGGCAGGAGAATCGCTTGAACCTGGGAGGTGGAGATTGCAGTGAGTTGAGATTGCGGCATTACACTCCAGCCTAGGCGACAGGGTGAGGCTCCATCTCAAAAAGAAAAAAAAAAGACAATATTACATTAATACTACATTAAGTAAGTGACACCAGTCACCAGAGACCATATTGTATGAATCCACTTACAAAATGCCCAGATAGGTAAATCTACAGAGGCAGAAGCTAGATTAGTGTTTGCCTAGGACCTAGGGGGCTATGGGAAATGCAAAGTGACTGCAAAAGATAGGAAGGTGTTTTGCTGGAGTGACTAAATTATCCTAAAATGGTTGTGGTGATGCTTGTACAACTCTACAAATATAGTAAAGACCACTGACACTTCAAATGGATAAATGGTATGGTATGTGATTTATACCTTAATAAAGCTGTTTTAAAAAGCTATTAGAGGAAAAAAAAGCTGTTAGAGCTTATAAGTGAGTTAAGCAAGGTTGCAGAATACAAGATCAATACACAAAAATCAATTGTATATATAGAAAAATCAATTCTATATATGGAAATAAACAAGTGGAAATTGAGATTTTTTTTTTTTTTTTTAAGTACCATTTATGGCCAGGCATGGTAGTTCATGCCTGTAATCCCAGCACTTTGGGAGGCCAAGGTGGGGGGATCACTTGAAGTCAGGAGTTCAAGACCAGCCTGGCCAACATGGTGAAATCTCTACTAGAAATATAAAATATTTCTACTTCATCTCTACTGGAAATATAAAAATTAGCTGGGTGTGGTGGTGCATGCCTGTAATCCCAGCTACTTGGGAGGCTGAGACAGGAGCATCACTTGAACCTGGGAGGCGGAGGTGTTAGTGAGCTGAGATCATGCCACTGTACTCCAGCCTGAGTGACTCTGTGTCAAAAAAAAAAAAAAAAAAAGAAAGAAAGAAGAAGAAGAAAAAAGACCATTTACAATATCAAGGAAAACCTGACATACAGAATACAAGCAAGATTCGTATGTTAAAAACTACCAAACATTGGCCAGGTGCTGTGGTTCACACCCGTAATCCCAGCACTTTGGGAGGCCGAGGTGGGCAGATCACGAGGTCGGGAGATCGAGACCATCTTGGCCAACATGGTGAAAACCCATCTCTATTAGAATACAAAAAATTAGCTGGGTGTGGTGGTGCGTTCCCGTAATCCCTGCTACTTGGGAGGCTGAGGCAGGGGAATCACTTGAACCCAGAAGGCAGAGGTTGCAGTGGGCTGAGATCATGCCACTGCACTCCAGCCTGAGCAACTGAGCAAGACTCCATCTCAAAAAAACAAAACAAAACAAAACAAAACTACCAAACATTGAAGAAACAAAGACTTAAATAAATCAAAAGGTATGTGATGTTCATGGATGAAAAGACTTTAAATTGTTAAGATGTCAATTCTCCCTAAATTGCATTATATTATAATAATACAATTGACTGTTTTTCTGTAAGTTCTGTTAGTTTTGCTTCATATATTTTGGGGTTCTGTTGCTTGGTGGATATACATTTATAATTGTCATATCTTCACCTCCATAAAGACCCTAACTCCAATACAGTCAAAATGGCAGGGGATGTTAGGGCTTCAACATATGAATTTGTTGGCAGAGAGCGGGAATGCAAGTCAGCCCATAGCACTGAAAAATATTCCACTGTATGGATATCCTACACTTTATCCATTTGCCTTTTTTTTTTTTTTTTTGAGACGGAGTCTCACTCTGTTGCCTAGGCTGGAATGCAGTGGCACGATCTCAGCTCACTGCAACCTCCGCCTCCTGAGTCCAAGCGATTCTCCCACCTCAGTCTCCCAAGTAGCTGGGATTACAGGCGTCTGCCACCACGCGCGGGTAATTTTTGTATTTTTAGTAGAGATGGGGTTTCACCATATTGGTCAGGCTGGTCTCAAACTCCTGACCTCAGGTGATCTGCCTGCCTCAGCCTCCCAAAGTGCTGGGATTACAGGCATGACCACCATGCCTGGCCCCATTCACCTTTTGAAGAACATCTTGGTTTCTTACTTCCAGGTTTTGTCAGTTAAGAGTAAGGCTGCTATAAACATCTATGTGCAAGTTTTTCTGTGGATATGTTTTCAACTCATTTGGGTAAATAACTGAATGCGATGGCTGAATCGTATGGCATAACTATACTTGGCTTTGGAAGAAGCTGCCAAACTGTCTTCCAAAGTGGCTGTACCACTTTGCATTCCCACTGGCGTGTATGAGAATTTCTGTTGATCCACATCCTCAACAGCACGGGTTACTATTGGTTTTTTGGATGTAGCCATTCAAATAGGTATATAGTAGTTACTAATTGCTGTTTTAATTGAGAATTCCGTAGTGGCATATGATGTTGAGCATCTTTGCATTTGCTTCTTTCCTATCTGTGTATCTTCTTTGGTGGAGTGTCTGTTCAGATGTTTGCCCACTTTTAGTTCGTTTATTTTTTTAATAGTGAGTTTTAAGAGTTATTTGTATAGTTTGGATAATAGTCCTTTATCAGACATGTGTTTTGAAAATATTTTCTCCCAGTCTGTGGCTTGCTTTTTCTTTTTTTTTTTTTTTTAATTCTCGTGATAGTCTCTTTTGCAGAGCAGAAGTTTTTATTTATTTATTTATTTATTTTTTTGAGACAAGGGTTCACTCTGTCACCCAGGTTGGTGTGCATTGGTGCAATCATGGCTCACTGCAGTCTCAACCTCTTGGGCTCAGGTGATCCTCCCACCTTAGCCTCCCTAGTACCTGGGACTCCTGGCTAATTTGTGTACTTTTTTGTAGAGATAGGATTTTGCAATGTTGCCCAGGCTGGTCTCGAACTCCTGGGCTCAAGTGACGCTCTCACCTTGGCCTTCCAAAGTGCTGGGATTATAGGCATGAGCCACTGTGCCCGGCTGAAGTTTTTAATTTTAATGAAGTCCAAATTACCAATTTCTTTTATAGATTACGCTTTTGGTGTTTTGATCTTAGTGGGCTGAATTGTCCACATTTGACTGTTGGAAAAGCAGGTCTGAAGTGAACTGCTCAGAGTCAGCAGGTACCGGTGCAGAAGCCAAAGTTCATCCGGTCTCGTTGAGGGCATTCTTTACCACACGGGGAGCGGCAGGAGGGACCCATGTATATGTGTGTGTTTGTGTGTATGCACACAGACACATTTTTGTTCATGAATGCAAATAGGTAGGGCATACACATTTGGTCTTGAGAAGCCAGCAGATTGTTGCATAAAAAGCAACGTGGGTGGCTGGGCATGGTGGCTCATGCCTGTAATCCCAGCACTTTGGGAGGCTGAGGCAGGCAGATCACGATGTCAAAAGATCAAGATCATCCTGGCCAACATAGTGAAACCCTGTCTCTGCTAAAAATAGAAAAATATTAGCTGGGCATAGTGGTGCGTGCCTATAGTCCCAGCTACTCGGAAGGTTGAGGCAAGAGAATCGCTTGAACCTGGGAGGTGGAGGTTGCAGTGAGCTGAAATTGGGCCACTGCACTCCAGCCTGGGAGACAGAGTGAGACTGTCAAAAAAAAAAAAAAAGCAACGTGGTTGAACAAAGATACAATTTCTTACCTCTTAGAATTAAAAAAAAAAAAACATTAAAAGCTGTCATGTGTTTGTCAGAATGGGGAGCAGCTGGAATACTTATACACTTTGGGGTGGTGACTAAATGGTACAGTCACTTTGGAAAACAGTTTGGCAGTTTTTTTTGTGTGTGTTTGTTTGTTTCTGAGACGGAGTCTTGCTCTGTTGCCCAGGCTGGAGTGCAGTGGCACCATCTCGGCTCACTGAAAGCTCTTCCTTCTGGGTTCAAGCAAATCTCCTGCCTCAGCCTCCCGAGTAGCTGGGACTACAGGTGCCCGCCACCACACCTGGCTAATTTTTTGTATTTTTAGTAGAGTTTAGGAGTTTCACTGTGTTTTTAGGAGTTTCACCGTGTTAGCCAGGATGGTCTCGATCTCATGACCTTGTGATCCATCCACCTTGACCTCCCAAAGTGCTGGGATTACAGGTGTGAGGCACTGCCCCCAGCCGGCAGTTTTTTATATAGTGACACATTTTCCGTATGACTCTGCACTCTCATTGTTAGGTATTTACTCAAGAGAAATGAAAAGTTACGTTCACCCTGAAACCTATGCGAAAATCTTCATAGCAGTTTTATTCCTAATAGCAAAAAATCAGAGAAAATACAAATGTCCATCAACAGGCAAATGGATAAACACATTAGGATATTTGCGTACAGGGGAGCACTACTTGATGAAATGGGTAGAATACTACTCAGGGAAATGAAAGAACTGCTTGACTGTAACAACAAAACGTATGAATCTTGGCTGGGCGTGGTGGCTCACACCTGTAATCCTAGCACTTTGAGACACTGAGGTGGGCAGATCACTTGAGGAGAGTTCTAGACCAGCTTGGCCAACATGGTGAAAACCCCGTCTCTACAAAAAGTACAAAAATTACCCAGGTGTGGTGGCGTGTACCTGTAATCCCCGCTAGGGATTGAGGAGGCTGAGGCATGAGAATTGCTTGAACCGGGGAGGCAGAGATTGCAGTGAGCTGAGATCGCGCCACTGCACTTGCGCCTGGGTGACAGAGCGAGACTCTGTCTCAAAATAAATAAATAAATACAATGTATGGATCTCAAAGACATTTTACTGAGTGAAGAAAGATAGACACAAAGGAGTATATACTATATGAATCCATTTAAATGAAATTCTAGAACAGACAAATCTAAGCTCTGGTGATAGAGAACTGATCTATGGTTGACTGGTGATGGGGTGTATTGATTACAAAGAGGCACAAGAAAAATTTCTGGGGTGATGGAAGTGTTTAATATCTTGTCATTGTCAGTATCAGTCAGGCCGGGTGTGATGGCTTATGCCTGCAATCCCAGCACTTTGGGAGGCTGAGGCAAGAAGATTGCTTGAAGCCAGGAGTTCAGCACCAGTGTGGGCAACATAGCGAGACCCTCTCTCTACAAGTTAAAAAAACGAGCCTAGCGTGGTGGCACACGCCTGTAGTCCTAGATACTGGGAGGCTGAAGCAGGAGGATCGCTTGATCCCAGGAGTGCAAGGTTACAGTGAGCTATGATCACACCAGTGCACTCCAGTCTGGGCAACAGAGTGAAACTTTGTCTCTAAAACAAGCAAAAGCAATCAATATCTTGATTGTATGGTTGTTATAACGCTACACTTACGAATCTGCGCATTTTATTGTATCTAGTTATGCTTCAATAAAACTGACGCCAAAATAAGTTGATTGAAACAGTATTTTTGGCCCCTGTTTTATCAAGTATTATTAATTTTTATGCAACGAGGATAGCTTCTAAAGTGCATTTTAGCTCTATACACCAACCCCACCTTCAGACTTGTGGGCTTTTAATTGCTAAATAATTTCCCAGCAATTATGCATTCATCTGATGAAGTTATTACAAATTTTAAAGTTTTTCAGGGTTCCAAGTGAATCAACTGAAAGAAATTCGGTTGGAAATGAATGTTTACAGCCATTAGTTCCTGTCTTGATAAGGTCGTTGCACCCTGGGGAGATTTTGCAATTTTTGCATGCATTTTGAAAGCAATTTTGTCTTCTTTCTAGGTTGTTTCATTAAAAAAAATTCATTTTCAGTCAACCATGTCCACTTTACCTATTTGGCTATGTTTTCACAAATTCCACGAATATTTCTAGTCTCTTAGAGAGGAAGACAAGATTGACAGTTCACAGAAACATTGCCAAACAAACAGGGCAGGCATAATGAACTGAAAATAGATTAGGACATGAAATTAAAAAAAATGTCAAAGTCTGATGAACTGAAAATAGATTAGGACATGAAATTAAAAAAAATGTCAAAGTCTGAAAGAGGACTACAAAAATGGAAAAATATTGTAACACAATGGATAAAGAATGATTTCATAAAGTCCCCAAATTCTGTTACCAGTTTGCTACGTGGGGCAAGTTTAACCTCTTTACGCCCCATTTCCAGGTCTGAAGGGTAGGGGCTAATGATGGAACCCCCTTAAGGATTATTGTGAGGATTAAATGAAGTCGTTCACGTCAAAACCTTCAGCCCAGTACCAGGTGGGCCACTGCACTCCAGCCTGGGTGACCGAGTGAGACTCTGTCTCAAAAAATAAAATAAAATAAAATAAAATAAAATAAAATAAAATAAAATAAATGTTTGCTGCTATTATTATTACCTCCGTAGTGCATAATAATTACTAATTACAATTTAAAAAACCCCAGTGACTGGACATATTGTCAACCTTTTGGATCATTTTACTTGGGTCATAGTGGGGATATGGCTGGTCAGTTGGTGGTTTAGAAGGTGATTTGGTCACTGGACTGGTATAAGGAAAAGGAAGGATAGTTGCAGGGTTAAGGAGGCTAAGAGGCTTAACTTTGAGGGAGCGTTAGACCTTGGTGTCCCCAAGTTCTGAATTTGTTCATTTAGTCACTCAGCAAACATACCGATTCCTCGGCATCTGTGAATAAGTTAGGGATCTGGGGACATGGCACCCAGGCTGGGGAGGGGTTAGCCTAAATGGCCTCTAAACTCACATTCACCCTGCGGGGAGGAGATCCAGAGGCTGAAAGTGACTTGAGAGCTATTTGAGCAAAGTCAGGGCTGGGACCTACTATATGCCCTCTGTCCCACTGGTGATCAATTCTCCTAGCACCTGTGATCACAGGCCAGGGTAGGAAGTGCTTGAGTCCTAACAGGAGAGTAGTCACTTTCATCTGGGAAATAATGCCATGCAAGCCTGGCATTGACAGACTCGGGGCATTTGGACAGCTATGGAGAAAGGGCTGTCCAGGTGGTGGGCGCGGCACAGGAGAAAAATAGGCGGGTCTGGGAAACATCAGACACTGTTTCTTGTGTCATAGACTTTCCCTCCAAGTCCAGAAGGGCTTCCTGGAGGAGGAAGAATTTCGGGCTGACACTAGGACCTGAGTTTGATGAAACTGAGTATATAATTCTTTAGTATTACCAGGCAGCATAAATTTCTACTTTCAGCTATCTGTCCTCTCCCCATGCACACTTATTGGAAGCTGGCACTTTTCACGACTCATGTGATAAAGAGTTTTTAGAAATGTAACTCAAGGTAGGAAGGACATAGACACTCTTGTAGTGTTATTGGATATGAAAATTATGCAGGTGGGTGATTTCCCCTAGGAGACAATTCTATGTGAGTTTTAGACATCTCGCCGGAAGCCAGGCCACAATAAGGATCCCATCTCCTTTCCCCTGTCCTTATGATCAAAAGCCCCTGCTTCCCCATATTTTTTTTCTCATTCTAAAGCAGAGTCAGAAAGAGCCAGAAATGACTGAGTCTCCAGATGGGAGGCTGGAGGCAAGCGGAAGAGGGGCTTGGGGGAGAGGGTAAAGGGAGGCAGAGAGGGGAGGGAAGTGGGAGCCCGAGGTAGAGTCCTTTCTTTTATTTTTGTAGACTTAGGTTATTCACTATGAGAGTCCTTTCTTTTTTGCTTTGTTTTTTGAGAGACAGTCTTGCTCTGTCACCCAGGCTGGAGTACGGTGGCGCAATCTCGGGTCACTGCAACCTACACCTCCCGGATTCAAGCGATTCTCCTGCCTCAGCCTCCTGAGTAGCTGGGACTGCCACCGCACCCGGCTAATTTTTGTATTTTTAGTAGAGAGGGGGTTGGCCAGGCTGGTCTTGAACTCCTGGCCTCAAGAGATCCACCTGCCTCGGCCTCTCAAAGTGCTGGGATTACAGGCTTGAGCCACTGTGCCCAGTGAGAATCCTTTCCTGACTGCATGGTTCGGCCCTGAGTGGACACTTGGAATTCAGGCTACAGACCGGGAAAATGCCATCCTTGCACCTGCTGGCTGGGTGCCCATTCTGTCCAACCAGGAAACAGCTCCCAGCACCCAGGTGCTGGGGATACAGCACGGACAGGCTGGGTGTCTCCTGCCGTCAGGACCACCTCGTGTGGTGGGAGACACGCATATGCAGAAAGAAGGGAACACGGCAGAAGAGGCAGGAATGGAGCTGGGATCTTTGGATCTAGGGCAGGTATGGCTGAGCTAGGCCATTTCATTCTCTCCTCCTGAAGAATGCCCCCCTTCCTTCTGCTATTGTTCTGTGGGATCCCTCTCTCGTGCTTGGGAGCCTAGCCAGCAGTAGCCTCAGTGACCCCAGGGACAGACCCCCACAGCAGCAGAGGAGAGAGGGAGAGACCGGGGTGTGGGCGGCAAGGCTGGTGTGAGATAGGCATATGAGAGTGTCTTAGCTGGAGGAGCTGGGGAAATCCAGGCTGCCCATTTTTCAGAGGTGAAAGCTGAGACTCTCATAGAGCAAGGGATTATCCAGGGAAAGGAACATGAGTACTGAGGAGGCAGTAACCTAGGGGGCAGGGGCCCAGAAGAGAAGGCAGATCCCTCTCCACCCCACCTCCAGGCAGGAAGCCCAGGCTCTAACCACCACCTTTGGGCCAGGCACCTCTCCTGTCCTCTGAAGGGGCGGGGGAGGGGGGGATGAGTGTGGCTTCTGGCCCGCTGGATATGCTTGCAAGGCACATTTGCAGATTTGCTGCTGCACAGGGAGGGGTGGGCTGGTGGGGAGGTCCCAGCCTGATGGGGCACCTGGAGGGTGGAGAGACCTCTTGGCACCTGTTTACTCCCTCTCAAGTCTCAGAGGCAGCCCAGAGGCAGAAGGTGACTTGACGGACACTTGCACAAAGTCAGGGCTGGACAGGGCAGTTCCCCAGGCAGTTCCCCTTTCTGGTGAATTCTTGAATTAGTGGGAGGGCAGGTTCACTCTCCAAAGTTGGACCATAAATTCTCTGAGGGGCAGGTTCACCTCACCCAGACACCGGCCCTCATACATCCCAGGGTTCCAGTAAATGTACACCCCATCCAGTCGCTTTTCTAACTGCAACAAGAGCTAAGTGACATTTATTGTGCACTTACTCTGTTCTAGGCACTATCACAGCAGGGACTGCTTTTCATTCTGGCACCAATTCTGGGAAGTAGATGGTATTATTATCCCCATTCGACAGAGGTGGAAACTGAGGCCCAGTGAGGTGAAGTGCCTCACATAGAGACTTGCTGAAGGTCACATGCAGATGGAATCAGGACAGGAATCCCAGTGGGTTCAGAGCCTGCCCTGAATGCCCCACTTTTCCCCCTTCCTAGGGCCCCTGGCACTCTTTCTGGTGCCAGGCTCATGCCAAGCTGAAGGAGCCATTCTGGAAGCAAATCTGGGCAGACGAAGGCCAAGCAGCCAATTCACAGGGGTTGTGTTGACGAGTTTCTTGGCAATGTGGAAAGTCTGATGATCCTACAAATGTGTGAAACTCAGACTCAGTTTTCCCTCATCCTATCTCCCCTTTCTACCCACCCTCCAACATGGATCTAAATATGGATCCCATGTTGGGGGGGTAGCCCCCCTCTCTAGACTGCAAGAGAAGATGACATTGGGGAGGAGGTGGGGCCAGTCAAATTGGGCAAGAGAGGCCTCGGGTGATGCTGCCTCCAAAAAGGTCCCTGTGTAAGTATGAGGTGGGTGACTGAAATTTCTGAAATCCCTATCTGAGATCACTGGGTGGAGTCATACATTTCCACCCTTCTGGGATTAAGGACACAGCAAGGAAGACCATTCAGGGCGAAGTCACCGTTTATGGGAATCTAAACTGTGACTTTGGCAAGGTGCAACATAAAAATGCTAATACGTGTTTATGCACTAAGCTGGAAATAATGCCGAGCCCCTCAGTTAAAAACAAAACAAAACAAAACTGTCAAGAATTGCAGTTTCCTCAATTCGGAGGAACTAAGTGAGCTGTTAACTGAGGACTGTAAACCTGCCACATGGCGACGTTGCTTTGGTTATTAAATAGAAATACCTGCTTTCTATATGTATGCACTGTTGTTTACATGCCTCTGAATTTCTAATTTCTGCAGGAGATTCTGATGACTAGTGTGCGTTTTCCCAACATTCACAGTTATTATAACTTTATTTTATTTATTTATTTATTTTTGAGATGGAGTCTCGCTCTGTCGCCCAGGCTGGAGTGCAGTGGCCGGATCTCAGCCCACTGCGAGCTCCGCCTCCCGGGTTTACGCCATTCTCCTGCCTCAGCCTCCCGAATAGCTGGGACTACAGGCGCCCGCCACCTCGCCCGGCTAGTTTTTTGTATTTTTTTAGTAGAGACGGGGTTTCACCATGTTAGCCAGGATGGTCTCGATCTCCTGACCTCGTGATCCGCCCGCCTCAGCCTCCCAAAGTGCTGGGATTACAGGCTTGAGCCACCGCGCCCGGCCTGCAGTTATTATAACTTTAAATCTTTTGCCCATATCCTATAACAATGTCATCCAAGTGTTCTTTAAGTGGTGGTGCCGAAAAACGCACCTGAAAATCGATAACATTGGAAAGGAAATGAGATGTGATAAAACGTTATGAAGAAGGCCAAACCACCAGCAGGAAATGCTGCACTGCTAATTTAGCAGAGAGTGCGTTATGAAATATTAGCGATAATGCCGGGAAAATAAAAAGCAGCATTAAAGCAAAAATATGCCACAATTTGGGTAATTTATGCAACACATTCTTTCTACTTTGCATTCATTTCTCTGGCAAAATTAGTCAGGAATTACGCATGCTTTGAATTATGCAAGGTGTTCAGGACCACAGGCTTTGCACAAAACGCGACTGCCCTGAGGTTCTCAGTGGGTGGAAGAATGAGTGACCCTATTCTAGGGTTATCTTAGGCCAGGCAGTTGTACCCTCCTGTCCTAGGTGGGGATGCAGTGACCTCATCTGTAAAATGGGACCTTTGGACTGGATTGTCTTTTCCTGCTAGACTATGTCGAGACAGGCCCATTATATTTCTGCCCCAAAGGTGTCTTTTCCTGGATGGATCCCACAGCTGATACCAAACTCGTCTTTATTAACTGTGAGGCTGGTCATTCAAACACCAGGTGCCAGAGAGGGTTTCTCACTCATCGGAATCCAGGTGGGATGAATCCTCGGAGGCAAGGTCCCTCCACCTTCACCCTAGAGTCACACAGAGACTTGCCCTGGGGGCTGGTGACGGGTGGCAGAAGAAAAGGCCCCTGGGGAGCAGGAGAAAGCCAGGTGCCATGGGGACCCAGCGCCACTGGAGGGCAGCACCCGCACACGGCTGAGGCCGCCTCTCTCGGAGCCGGGAGGGAGGGCTGGGTTCCGGGCGCCAGCGGTGCCCGGGTGAGCAGGACACCCCCCACGTCCCTGCTCTCACGAAGTTCCCATTCTCCTGAAGGAGACAAAATAAACATGAACAAATGAACAAGTGTGCATTGTCAGGCAGCAAGTGTTGGTACAAACAAAATAGTGATGGGGGTGGGGACACCGTTAAATAGGGGCCAGGGAGGCCTAACCCGGGAGGGGACAGCTGAGATGCCGCTTGGGTGGGGAAAACAGCCCGAGATCTGAAGGTGTTCATGGAGAGGGGAAGGGGCCCCTAGAGGAGTCGGGGAAGCCTGGGTCGGGAAGACGAGAAAACTGAGGAACAGAGAAGCCAGGTAACTTACCCAGGGTCACAGAGCCCGTGAGCTGGGGACAGCTCCTGACAACGCCCGAGAGCCTTCCACCGCACTGGTTTCTCCGACTTTCCTCACTAAGCGGGACCGTGACAGTCACAAGTTCTGCCCCACTCCCCATTTCTGACTGTAATCCCCATAAGGAAACAGGGCAGGGATCACTGGCTGTGAGCCCAGCAAGTCCCCTCCCGTGGCTTTCTCAGTTATTAAATGGAAGGGTGGGTCCCCCCATAACACCGAAGCTCCACTCTCTAAGCGACCGCGGGCCGGGAACGCCTGAATTCTGGCTCCCGAGCACCTTCTTGTGGACAGTTTTGGAATCACACGCTCAGCGGGAAAGGGTCGTGGGAAAATGGTCTGTGCCAATATGGGAGAGGCTAGTGGATTGGAAGGTATCACTGAGCGTGGGTGCACGTGTGTGTGTGTGTGTGCGCGCGCACGTGCATGCGTGCATGCACCTGTGTGCCTGTGTGTGATGGTGTGTGTGAATGTACCTCTGTGCATATCGGTGTGTATGGTTGTGTGTGAGCACATACCGCCTGTGCCTCTGTGTGTGTGTGTGTGTGCACGCCTGTTTTTCATATGGGCACAGGCACACACATGTCCATGTCCATGTGTGTGAACCTGCAACTGTATTTTTTCGACTGGTGTGTGTGCTTGTTTTTGTGCGCCTGCATGCATGTGCCCATGTACGTGTGTGTTTTGGGAACTGGGACAGAGAAGATGATATGAGGAGTCCCTAGTCTTTCTCACAAAGGCCTAATCACTCTCCCTGAAGCCAGCTTCCTCCCCGACTTGCTTCTGTCTGCACCATCGCCTGAGTTCTCCAACCTGAACTTTTCATCAACATTTTTCGATGATTTTTCTGTTTTGTGTCCATTGAGGCTCATTTGAATGTTGCAGATCATAGCACAATATATGATTCTCAGGCTGGGCGTGGTGGCTCATGCCTGTAATCCCAGCACTTTGGGAGGCTGAGGCAGGCAGATCGCCTGAGGTCAAGAGTTCAAGCCAGCCTGGCTAACATGGTGAAATCCCGTCTCTACTAATAATAACAAATGAGCCAGGCGTGGTGGCGGGTGCCTATAATCCCACTTACTCGGGAGGCCGAGGCAGGAGAATCACTGGAACCTGGGAGGCGGAGGTTGTGGTGAGCCGAGATCCTGCCACTGCACTCCAGCCTGGGTGACACAGCGAGACTCTGTCTCAAAAAAAGAGAGAAAGAAAGAGAGAAAGAGAAGAAAGAAAGAAAGAAAGAAAGAAAGAAAGAAAGAAAGAAAGAAAGAAAGAAAAAGAAGAAAGAAAGAAAGAAAGATTGAGTCTCCTCTAGTCTGCTCACCCAAATCATGAGTTTCACTTCTCAAGTGGGCTGATCACCCACTGTCCTGTTGAGACCTGGGGACTTGCACAAAGTCATACCCTGGAGGGTTGAGCAGAAAGCCAGGTACACAGTAACTAAGACAATGGAGCGTTAGCAAAGCACTCCACACATCCCTTTCACATGTGACTTACAGGCTGATCTTTTGTCTTTTTTTTTCCTTTGTGTGGAGAACAGGGTCTTGCTAATTGCCCAGGCAGGTCTCGAACTACCAGCTGATCTTTCAAGCCTAGGCAAGGTGAGGCTAATTATTTCCATTTTATAAATGAAGACACTGAGGCTCAGACAAGGAAATAATGAAAATAGTACTACGGGAACCATCTAACCAATATGCAAACTCTCTCATCCAGTTTTCATAACATCATCAATTCCCTTCTTTAAAAGACAAGGAGATGGAGGCTTTAAAAATGTGAGGCGAGTGCTTAATGCCATGTAGCCAATCAGTAGTCGAGGCAGGATTTGAAGCTCGCTCCAGAGTCTAAAGCCCAAGGCCTCAGCACAATGGCAGGCGTGAGGGCCCCGGGCACACACTGACTTAAGCTCTTTCAGCCACACGCTGTCCCTTTGCCACGCCTCTGGGGTCCTAGAACATCCTCCTCTGGGCCCAGGGGGAGGTCATTCCGCTTCCTGGGTGCCCCAGCTCCTCTCCCAGATGCGGGGCAGGTGAATCTTGTCACCTGTGCCGCTCTCAGAGGCTGAGATGGGGGCTGAGCATTAATTATGCAATAACCTCGCTGTGGCATGCCTAATTGTCTGATAACCATAATTGAATCTTATGGATTACACCAACATTATTCCAGGGAGCAGTTTAAGGCAGTTAACAGAAGTCACACTCGCTTTGTGATATCTTCCTCCTGTCTCCCCGCTGGCTGGGTTGTGAGTCCTTTCCTGGGGGCTGAGGGAGGCTTCGAGGTGCAGGGGCAGGCAGGAGGTGAGTGACAGCACAAATGTCGCATCACCTTATCCCCCCGAGGGCACCATCTTCCTGGCCGAGAAAAGCCTGCGTGGCAGGTGGAATTGTCATTTCATGAATGAGAATGTGGCATCGGAAGGCTGAGAGACTCTTCCAATTTCAGGCTTGCTCGTTGCTACTGGTCCTTGGTAGCATCATCTGGGACTGTTTAGAAATGCAGCATCTCAGCCGAGCATGGTGGCTCACACCTGTAATTCCAGCACTTTGGGAGGCCAAGGAGGGCAGATCATAAGGTCAGGAGTTCGAGACCAGCCTGACTAACATGGTGAAACCCTGTCTCTAAAAATTAGCTGGCTGTCGTGGCGTGTGCCTGTAATCCTAGCTACTCAGGAGGCTTAGGCAGGAGAATTGCTTGAACCCAGGAGGTGGAGGTTGCACTGAGCCGAGATCACACCCTGCACTCCAGCCTGTGTGACAGAGTGAGACTCTGTCTCAAAAAAAAAAAAAAAAAAAAAAAAAGAATGCAGCATCTCAGGCTTCACCCTGGACCTACTGAATGAGAAGCTGTATTATTTTTTATTAAATAAAATTTTTTTTTTTTTTTTTTTTTTTAAGAGATGAGATTTCGCTCTGTCATCGAGGCTGGAGTGCAGTGGTGTGATTGTGGCTTGCTGCACCCTTGAACTCCTGGGCTTGAGAGATCCTCCAGCTCAGCCTCCCTAGTAGCTGGGACTACAGTCAGAGCCACCATGCCTGGTGATTTGTTTTTCTAAGACCAGCCGAGCGAGCGCAAAAGAACCAGCGACCAGGCAAGGGTAGGAGCAAAACTGCAAGTTTATTTTGGTCACCTAAGGTGTGGGGAAGAGGGCTGTCAGCCTCCCGCAGGTGCGACTAGGTAAATCTTGGTCTCTTCGGATTGACGTCACCTGGCGCATGCTCGGTTGGTCTGCACCCTCCCTGGGCGCTGGCTGCATTTTCGCGCGCGCGGGAAAAGCTGGTGAAGAAGAACCCGGAAGTGCGCCATCCTGCCTCCGTTCGTCCAAACACCTGGCTCCCAGAATCTGCATTGTAATAGTATCTCAGGTGACTTATTTGCACGTTGCCCTTTGCTGAGTGCTGGTTTATATAATTATTTATTTATTGCTTATGTGGGATCCATTGCCCTTTCTTGTGGCAGCAACACCTTGACTTCCATTTGGGAAATAACCCTTCTTCCCATATGGGAGACCCCTAGCCGTACCCCTACTCCTACCTCCCTCAGGCATTGACCCCAGGCCAGGCCAGTGAGTCAGTTCCAAGATCTTTGAGGCACTATTGAGGAAGATGTTTTTGATGGAGTTTTGTTGAGGCTTCTTCCTTCCCTCCCTCCCCTGCCATGGTTCACTGTGGGTGAGTTTTCTTCCCCACACCATCCTTGGTGAGCTCAGGGTAGAAGTGACGATGTGTGGGTTCCAAGCTAGGCCTTAAAGAAGTATCTTGTGTTTCCCCTCGCCCCTCTAGGGCTCCTGCCCACCATGAGGAAGGAAGGTACACCCAGGCAACCATGGCATCTTCATCTGGAGTCCAAGATGGAGACCGTGGGGCAAATTGGACCCAACCAGGGACTGGAGTCCAGCCTAACTCTGATATTAACAACCCCCAACTAACTTGCAGACCGGTGAGTATGAAAGGAATGGTTGTTACAAGCAACTGAGATTTTCAGAGTGCTTGTTACATGGCATTGTTGCAGCAGACGCCTGACTGGTATAAAAGTAGTAGTAGTTTCTTTCCTGGGGATTGCTAAACTGAATTTGTATTTTAGATGTTATCTTGTCAGGAGGAAAGCAGGGCCTGCCTAAGGGCAAAACCAACCCAGAGGGAAATGGAGCTGAGATAGGATAAGAACCCTGATCATGATGACAGTCTTTGTTTTCATGGATCCAGCCTCGCAGGAGTTAGTCAAGACTCTTACAGTCTCAAGGAGTAGAGAGCTGAAACTTTACTGGCTTAACCCCAAGAGGGAATTAGCGGCTCACATAGCTCAGAAGTCTGGAGGTGATGCGGATTTCAGGTGAGGCTTGAATCAGTAGCTCCTGGACCAGTGTCCTTGTCTCTCCACTCTGCCTCCCATTTTGCTGGTTTCATCTGGAGGCTGGTTCTGCTTTGTGATATCACAAAATACATGTGGAGCTGTTGTTCACATTTCTTGGCATGTAACTCTTAAAATCTATGGAATCCCCGAAGTGGTAAGTGTCTTTTTGTATGCTAATGAGTTGACTGATGGCTGGCAGCCCCTAGGTAGCTTGAGGATGGGGGCTGCTCCAGAAAGATCAAGGCAGGATTACAGGACTGGGACTTTCAGCCCCACTTCCATTCTTCCTTAGAGGGGAGAGGGACTGGAAGTTACCCTGATCACCAATGGCCGATGGCTTAAGCAATCATGCCTGTGTAATGAAGCCTCCATAAAAACCCTGAAGGACAGGGTCTGGAGAGCTTCTGGAGAGCTGGACACATGGGGCTCCTGGAGGATAGTGCTCTGCTCCCCCATACCTTGCCCTGTGCATTGCCCCATCTGTGTCCTCTGTGGTATCCTTTATAATAAGCGAGTCACCATATTTCCCTGAGTTCTGTGAGCTGCTCTAGCAAATTAATACAACCAGTGAGGGGATCATGGGAACCTCAGTTATAGTCAGTTCGTCAGAAGCACAGGTGAAATACCCTGGGACTTGTGATTGGCATCAGGAGAAGGGGAGCAGTCTTGGGGACTGAGTCCTTAACCTGTGGAATCTGACGCTATCTCCAGGTGGGGAGTGACAGAAGTGAACTGAATTAGAGATCACGGTGTCCGCTGCATAATTGATTGCTTGCTTACTATGTGGGGACGCCTCCCCAAACACACATCTGGTGTAAGAAGCCCACTGTGAGTGTACAGTGGGAGAAACAGTCTGCTTATTCATGTATTCTTAGACCCTTGTTGTAGCTCGACCGCATCCTCGTTTGGGTCTGACAGGAGAGAGAGAGTTTGTTCTGGAAGCGGGGAAGCTTCTTTCTCAGGAGCTGGCAGCAAATGTCTCAGGTCTCATGGCCTCACGTCAGGTCACAAACTGTCCCTGCATCAGTCTCAGAGGCTGGAGACAGAACGTGCTGATGGACCAAGGCTGGCTGGCTGGGGGGCAGGTTGGCGTCATTGAACAGCACACAGCCTCAAGAGAAATTGGGGTTGGCCTGAGGAGAGGCATGGGGGATTCTGGCTGGGAAGATGCAGGAGTTCCCTATCGCTGCTGTAACAGCACCACAAATATGGGGGCTTAAAACAACATACATTTATTCTCTCACTTTTTTTTTTTGAGATGGAGTCTCGCTCTGTCGCCCAAGCTGGAGTGTAATAGAGTGATCTCGGCTCATTGCAACCTCTGCCTCCCGGGTTCAAGCAATTCTCATGCCTTAGCCTCCTGAGTAGCTGGGATTATAGGCTCCCACCACCAGGCCCGGCTAATTTTTGTATTTTCAGTAGAGACGGGGTTTCACCATGTTGGCCAGGCTGGTCTTGAACTCCTGACCTCAAGTGATCTTCCTGCCTCAATCTCCCAAAGTGATAAGATTACAGGCGTGAGCCACTGTGCCCAGTCTATTCTTTCACAGTTTTTGAGGCTAGAATTTGGATAAGGTGGGTCACAGTTCGTTCCTTCTGGAGCCTCTGGGGGAGAATCTGCTCCATACCTCGCCCAGCTTACAGTGGTTGCCAGAAACACTTGGTGTTCCTTAGCTTGTAGCCACATCACTCCAATTTCTCCTTCTGTTGTCACATGGTATATGACACATGCCACCATGAACAACTCATTTCTTTTTTTGGTATTTTCTGTAGAGATGGGGTTTCGCTATGTTGCCCAGGCTGGTGTTGAACTCCTGGGCTCAGGTGATCGCCTGCCTCGGACTCCCAAAGTGCTGGGATTACAGGCATGAGCCACCATGCCCGACCAAGCCACCGTGGCCAGCCCACATGGCCTTCTTACAAAAGCACCCGTCAATGGATTTAGGGGCCACCCTAATTCAATATGACTCCATCTTAATTTAACTAATGATTTCTGCAGAGAACCCATTTCCAAAGCAGGTCACATGCTGAAATTCCAGATGAACATTTTGGGGAAATGTGATTCAGCCTGGTACTGAAGATAACTAGCTAATGCTCACCAGATTAAATTAGGGTGATAAAATCCATTCTGTTCCAAATTTTTCTTATTTTGGAATAATTTTAAACTTATTAAAACATTGCAAAAATAGTATGGAGTTCCCTTAATATCCTTCACTTAGCTTTCCCTAATGTTACCGTCTTGCATAACCATAATACAACGATCATAACCAAGAAATTGACATTGACACACTACTACTAACTAACCTACAGACTTCATTCAGATTTCACTGGTTTTTCTATTAATAGCTTTTTTTTTTTGGCTCCAGGATGCAGCCCAGGATTCACACTGCATTTAGTTGACAGGTCTCCTTAGTCTCCCACAGGCTGGGACAGCTCCTCAGTCCTTCTCTGTCTCTCATGACCTTGACACTTTGGAAGAGTATTTGTCACTTATTTTGTAGGATAGTCCTGTATTTGGGTCATCTGTTGCTTTTTCATAATTAGACTGAGATTATGCGTTTTCGTTATGAGCACCCGAAGAAGTAATGTGTCTTTCTCAGGGGCTGCGTGGTGTCCATGTGTCTGGTGATGTTAACCTGGATCGCTCGGTTAAGGTGGCGTCTTCTGGGTTTCTCCACCGTCAACGGACTCAGCTGACTATTCTCTTTGCAATTAATAAGCAGCTGGAGATACTTTGGGTGGAGATACTTTGAGGCTATCCAGTTTATTAGTTGGAATTCTTCTGTCCTGAAAAAGTTATCCTTTCTTCCCCATCCATGCTGTTTTCATAACTTTTCTCCCACTTAATACTAACTCTCAGATCCTAGATTTGCGGAGTTGTCCACTGTCTGACTATATCCTGATTATTATTTAATCATTTCTCAGTTGCTAGGTAATTATTTATCAATTTCCTCTCAATTACCAACAATGTTGCAATGAATGTACTTATATTTATTGCTACTTGCTTTTGAGAGTCATTTTGAAGGCTGCAGTCCCCCAAATAGAAAGTCTGAGGCAAGAGGTATGAGCATTTTTAGTTTTTCATAGATATTGCCAAATTGCCCTTCTATGAGACTGCACTAGGTAACACTACCACCTCTGGTGTATGGACCTCATTTGTCCACCCATTCATTCATTCGTATGGCTTGCCTTTGGTCAGGCTGTGCAAGGGCAGACTCAGGGGAAGCAAAGCCTCCTGCAACTCTCCAGCCCCTTTACAAGTTCAGCACCCTCCTTCTCATTTATTTTATTCTCTGCCTCATTTCCTCCTCCTCCTCCTCCTCCTTCTTCTTCTTCTTCTTCCTCTTCTTCTTCTTCTTCCCCTCCCCCTCCCCTCCCCTTCCTTCCTCTTCCTCCTCCTCCCCTTCTCCCTCTCCTTCTTCTCCTTCTCCTTCTCCTTCTCCTTCTCCTTCTCCTTCTCCTTCTCCTTCTCCTTCTTCTTCTTCTTCTTCTTCTTCTTC
>NW_012119710.1:2811365-2814204 GCF_000951035.1 Colobus angolensis palliatus | reverse complement strand
GATGGAGTCTCACTCTGTTGCCCAGGCTGGAGTGCAGTGGCACAATCTCAGCTCACTACGACCTCCACCTCCTGGGTTCAAGCAATTCTCCTGCCTCAGCCTCCTGAGTAGCTGGGACTACAGGCATGCTTCACCATGCCTGGTTAATTTTTCCATTTTTCAGTGGGGATGCATTTTCGCCATGTTAGCCAGGCTGGTCTCGAACTCCTGACCTCAAGTGATCCACCTGCCTCAGCCTCCCAAAGTGCTGGGATTACAGGCGTGAGCCACTGTGCCTGGCCTCTGCCTCATCTTCTTTAGCACAAATAATTTCCACATGTACAATACTTTAGAACAGTGTATTTTTTTCAAGACATAATTCACATAAAATTCACTCTTTTACAGTGTCCTATTCAGTGATTTTTGATATATTTACATTGTTGTGTAACTATCACCATTATTGACTGTCAGAACATTTTGATTGTCCCCAAAAGAACCCCCATGCCCATTAGTAATCACTGCCCATTACCCACTGCCTCCAGCCCAGGCAACCAGTAATCTGTTTTCTGCCTCTATGGATTTGCCTATTCTGGGCATTTCACATAAATGGGAACCTGTGATATGTGGTATTTGGTGACTGGATTCTTTGGTTTAGGATAATGTTTTCAAGGTTCATCCATATTGTAGTGTTATCAGCACTTCCTTCCTTTTAATGGCTGAATAATATTGCATTGTATGTGTCTTTTAGTTTGTTCCTGCATTACTATAAATAAATAAATATGTGAGGCTGGGCAATTTATAAAGAAAAGAGGTTCGTTTGGCCCACAGTTCTGCAGGCTGTACTAGTATGGCACCATCATCTGCTCAGCATCTGGGGAGGCCTCAGGGAGCTTTCAATCATGACCAAAGGCAAAGGGGGAGCCGCTGTATCTCATGGCCAGAGCTGGATGGAGAGAGAAGCAGGAGGTGGTAGGCTCTTTTAACAACCAGGTCTCACGTGAACTACCAAAGAGAAAACTCACTTGTTACCATGGGAATGGCACTGGGTCATTTATGAGGGACTTGCTCCCGTGATCCAAACACCTCCCACCAGATGTCACCTCCAACATTATCTATGTATTTTCGAGATGAAGTCTCACTTTTGTCACCCAGGCTGGAGTGCAGTGGTGTGATCTTGGATCACTACAACCTCCACCTCCCGGTTACAAGTGATTCTCCTACCTTGGCCTCCTGAGTAGCTGGGACTACAGGCACCTGCCACCACGCCTGGCTAATTTTTGTATTTTTAGTAGAGATCAGGTTTCACCATGTTGGTTAGGTTGATCTCAAACTCCTGACCTCAGGTGACTGGCCTACCTCGGCCTCCCAAAGTGCTGGGATTACAGGCGTGAGCCACCACGCCCGGCCCACCTCCAACAGTGGTGGCCACATTTCAACATGAGATTTGTAGGGGACAGACATCCAAACCGTATCATATGCTAGACCACATTTTGTTTATCCATATATCAGTTGGTGGACATTTGAGTTGTTTATGTGTTTTGGCTATTGTGAGTAAGGCTGCTGTGAACATTGGTGTATGAGCTTCTGTATGAAGGTATTTTTAAATTTATCATGAATACATACCTAGGAGTGGGGTGACTGGGCCGTATGGTAACTTTATGTTTCACTTTTGGAAGAATTGTCAAAATGGCTGTACCACTTTACATTCCCACCAGCGATGTATAAGGATTTTGACAAAATCCTTATACAAATCCTCTGAAACACTTGTTTCTGTTTGTCTTTTTGATTACAGACAGTCCCCGACTTACAGTGATTTGACTTAACGACTTTGCGATGGTGCAAAAGCAATAGCCATGCAGTAGAAACATACTTCCAGAACCCGTGCAATCATTTCGTTTTTCACTTTCAGTATACTAGTCAATAAATTACATGGGCTATTCAACACTTATTAGAAAATAGGCTTTGCATGAGATGATTTCGCCCAACTGTAGGTTAATGTAAGTGTTCTGAGCACATTTAAGGTAGACTAGGCTAAGCTATGATGTTTGGTGGGTTAGGTGTATTAAACGCATTTTTGACTTATTGAATTATTTTAAAATATATTAAGTGCATTTTCCACTTATGATGGGTTTATTGGGATGTAACTGTATTGTAAGTCGAGGAGCATCTTTTCTTTTTTTTAGAGCCAGGGTCCAGCTGTTGTCCAGACTGGAGTGCAGTGGTGCAATCACAGCTTGCTGTAATCTCAAACTGCTGAGCTCAAGTGATCCTCCTACCTCAGCCTCCAGAGTAGCTGGGACTACAGGTGTGCACCACAATGCCTGGCTAAGTTTTATTTTTATTTTTTATTTTTTTTTGTAGAAATGAGGTCTCGATACATTGCCCAGGGTGGTCTCAAACTCCTGGCCTCAAGTGATCCTCCTGCCTCGGCTTTCCAAAGTGTTGGTATTACAGGCATGAGCCACCTTGCTCAGAGGAGCTGAGGAGCATCTGTATAGCTAGACTAGTGGGTGTGAAGTGATATCTCATAGTGGTTTTGATTTGCATTTCCCTGGTGACTAATGATGTTGAACATCTCTTCCTGTGCTTGCTGGCCATTTGAATACCTTCTCTGCAGTAATGTGTATTTGAGTCTTTTACCCATTTTTAAAATTGAGGTTTTTAAAATAATATTTTTTTTAGATGGAGTCTCGCTCTGTTGCCCAGCCTGGAGTGCAGCCGCGTGATCTGGGCTCACTGCAACCTCTGCCTCCTGGATTCAAGCAATTCTCCTGCCTCAGCCTCCTGAGTAGCTGGGATTACAGGCGCACACCACCACGCCCAGCTAATTTTTGTATTTTTAGTAGAGATGGGGTTTTAC
>NW_012119710.1:2766439-2808330 GCF_000951035.1 Colobus angolensis palliatus | reverse complement strand
GAGATTGCGCCACTGCACTCCAGCCTGGGCGACAGAGGGAGACTCCATCTCAAAAAAAAAAAAAAGAATGTCCTGAGATGGCTTGTTAAAAATGCAGATTTCCAACCTTCACTTGCAAAGATTCTGACTCTAGGTCTGAAGCGTGGTGCAGGAAATCACATTTTTAATTTTTTTTAAATTTTAGACAGCATTTTGCTCTGTTGCCCAGGCTGGAGTGCAGTGGCTCGATCTTGGCTTGCTGCAACCTCCACCTCCTGGGTTCAAGCCATCCTCCCACTAAGTAGCTGGGACTACAGGCACATGCCACCATGCCAGCTAATTTTTGTAGAGACAGAGTTTCACCATGTTGCCCAGGCTGGTCTTGAACTCCTGAGCTCACGCCTCCTAAAGTGCTGAGATTACAGGTGTGAGCCATTGTGCCTGGCCTAGGAAACTGCATTTTTTAACAAGCACTTCGTGGAAAGCAGTGAGAGGAGCTACAAGTTTGTGCAAGGAACACTGCACCAGGAGTCAAGAGACCTGGATCTCCACCTGCTGGCTCTGGGAGGGGCTTCCATGGATGTTCCCTGAGACTGAGCACATAGGACAACAGCCTGGGGAGATGGCAGGAGACAAAGATACAGCCAGTCCTGGAGCGCAGCGGCTCACACTTCAGCGAGCACGTTTGGGAGGTGATGGGATTGCATTTTTAGAGGTTGCTGGCTGTGCCAGTGGGCTGAAGCCAAGAAGCAGTGACATTCTGCTTGCCTGAATAGTTTGTTCTTTTATTAAAGCATTGAGCCAACATATACAAATAGGGAGATTTCAAGTCATAATATGATTTCTGACATCTCTTGAAGAGTCAGATCTGGTGACTCAGACTGTGTTGTTGCATGACCGGGAGAGGCTGGAGTTGGTCTGGGCCTGCCCCTGTTCAGTTGACCACAGTCCTCACCACTCCCTATTGTCTTTCCTGCCACCCACTCATTTACAGGCTGCTACACCCTGTGGGCATGTGAGAGTGGGTCCCTGGACTCCATGGTGTCCAGAGGCCTCCATGCTCTTGGCTCTGAGACTGTAGGTTTCCCCCAGCTGCACTTGACCCATGTTTGCACACTCCTGAGTCCTCCCTCCATCCTCTTCCCACGCCCTCTCTGCTCCCTTCCCCTGGACTGTGGGCTTTTCTCTGAGACATAACTGTGGTGGTGTGGAAAGACCATAGCCTCTGGGTTCCAGTGCCCACCCACCATTCCCCACTGAGTGGCCTTGGGCAAGTTAGGTAAACTCTCTGTTAAGTAACCTCAGCTTTCACCTCTGTAAAACAGGGGGAGCACTTGTCACCCACTCCTGATATTTCTGTCCTTGTAGAGGGGGCATCAGTTAACACGGTTGACCTGGGCCCAGCCTGATCTTCTCCAGGGAGGAGGGGGTGACTGGCCTAACTGGCACGCCTGGGACCTGGTCGCTGCCTGTGTGGCTCAGCCCCTTCCTTCTCTTCTCTTTGGGGGTCTGTCCACCTGCAGAGACAAGCCTCCTCTCCATGCTCTTCTCTGCCCCAAGTTTTACAGGGGCCAGCTCTGTCTCTGTGAGGGGAGGCTGGATTCTGAGGGCGATGTCCAGCAGTCTGGGAGTGAGTGGGTTTGTCTAATTCTGGGGTTCAGTATTGGGAAACTGCAGACCCAAGATGTATTCTCCCAAATCACCTCCACCAATAGTCAAGTCTGAAATTCATCTCACTTGGTTCTGAACAGGGGCTGGGAAGACGGGTACTGGGTCCACTCAGACACCCTCAAATAGTAGTTCCTTTGGCGGCTGTTGTGAGGGGCCGTGCCTGGCAGATAGTAGTTGCTCAATAAACGGCAATTGTTATTGTTAAAACTTTCGCTTTTCCTACTTAGTTACACACTCAGAAATCGGAAAGGGGGACCAGTGCAGGGAGGGGTGGAGTAGGGTGGGGACAAGAGGAGGTGGGTGTGTGTGGGGGCTGGGCTCAAAGGACTGTGAAGAAATAGATAAGGAGGAGGGTAAAGTAGCCTGGATAATGCTTCTCTTAAAAGCTGCCTTCCAGGGCCTTAGAAGTGTATGCAAATCAAATGCAAATCTCATGCATATTTATCAGCAGCCCTCCTTGGGAAGTCGGCTGGGATGTGACCCTGGGGGACAATTTGGGTGGAGGTCACTGAATTCCAGAGAGTTTGCAGTGACAAACAGGGAGAACAGTTGCCTGGGAATGGGTATGGGGGAGGGTGGGAGGAAAGAGTGGTGAGAGCAGACATGGTGGGGGTAGATGGGGTGGGGCTGGGATCTGGGGTGTGCAAGGGGGCGGAGGCCAGTCAGGATGGACACAGGAGCCTACGGAGCGGAGTGGGGAGACTGTGTAAAGGTACAGGTGGCTGCCAGCAGCAAGGGGCACTCAGCAACTCTGCACCCCTGGACCCGCTGCCTCTCCCAGCCAGGCCTACTCCTTAAACAGTCCCAAAGCTTAGAAAGACAGTGTTGGTGGCTGGGCGCGGTGGCTCAAGCCTGTAATCCCAGCACGTTGGGAGGCCGAGACGGGCGGATCACAAGGTCAGGAGATCGAGACCATCCTGGCTAACATGGTGAAACCCCGTCTCTACTAAAAAAATACAAAAAACTAGCCGGGCATGTTGGTGGGCGCTTGTAGTCCCAGCTACTCGGGAGGCTGAGGCAGGAGAATGGCGTAAACCCGGGAGGCAGAGCTTGCAGTGAGCTGAGATCCGGCCACTGTACTCCAGCCCGGGCAACAGAGCGAGACTCTGTCTCAAAAAAAAAAAGGAAAGACAGCGTTGGATCCTGAACAAGCCCTGGCCTCTTCTGTAATACAGGTTAGTAACCGTCTTCTCCTTACAGAACTCCTGTTAAGATGCAGGGAGCGAGGCATGGCCAGGGCCGGGGAGAGAAAGTGTTCGGTGAGTGTGAGTCTGGGGTCTTCAGACTCGTTCCAGCTGCTCCTACCTTTCACGGCCCAGCTGGGAAATCTGTGCTTTACACGCCCTCTTTCATTTATCCCAATGAGCTCTGGCTGTGTAGCCACTATTATTACTCCCAGTTTACCAATGAGGATGCTGGAGTCCCGTGAGGTAGAAGCCGGGATGGAGCCAGCTTCACACTCAGGCCTGGGCTGTTTCTCCTGATGCTCTACAACCTCCTCCCAAGTGTTAGAGCTGGTGGGTCTCCGAGATGGGTAACTCTTCATTTAATACATGAAATGAAGCCCAGAGAGGTTGAGAGACTTGCCTAAGGTTACACAGCCA
Organism: Colobus angolensis palliatus; assembly: GCF_000951035.1. NCBI lineage: Eukaryota > Metazoa > Chordata > Mammalia > Primates > Cercopithecidae > Colobus > Colobus angolensis. The sequence continues at coordinate 2,805,076 of NW_012119710.1, read as the reverse complement.
GTTAGAGGCAGAGCTGGAGCTTGACCAAAGGTCCTGACTGGGGGTCTTGCTCTCTTTCCCGCACAGTGTACAAGACCTCCCCTCCCAGGCAGCTCAGCCTGACCGCTGCGGAGGCTCTGTTTCCCCTTCTCGGTCTTGCGGCACTGACTGCCCAGGGTGGCGGCTGGGTGCGTCTGGGACTCCTGAGAGGAGGTCCTCTCCTCTCAGCTGAGAGTCTGGGAGAGTGCTGCCTGCTACGGGCTTTGGGAGACTTCCTGTCCTCTGCCCACCTCCTCCTCCATGCTCCCTCGGCCTCTGCCTCTGCCTGGGTCTCTCCCGCCCCTGCTCATCCGCTGTCCCTTCCCCTTTCCCACTCCAAGGCTGTCAGTGTTTGGGGGAGATTATGCAGTGTTGACATTGGAATATGAATTAGGCGACAGCGGCAGCCAAATATTGGAATTAGGGAAGGCAGGAGCCCAGGCGGGGATCCAAGAGTGGCTGGGACATCTGTGTCTTGGCTGTTCCAGATGCCTGACCCTGCGCCCACCTGAAAACGACGGGTCCCAGAGCCGCAGACAAGCTCTGATGCAGCCAAGGCTTGGTCCTTGACTTGCCAGCCGAGACCATAGCTAAGAGTCCCACAGGACTTGGCCCCATCAGCTCGCTGTATTCCGAGGCCCAGAAAAAGGCAGATACTTCTGTTGTGAGTTGACAGACGGAGGCAAGACGCTGCCCAAGGATGTATCCTTCATTTAATTGTCTGAAATCCCATCTTCACTGCTCAGTTTCTACTGCTTAGGTCAGCATTTGCAAAAATGTGTTCCACAAAACCCAAGTTCTGCAGGCTGTTAAGAAGTTTTGTGTAGAAGGGGGTTTCATGGCCATGTACTTGGGAGAGAGGTTAAACAGAGCTAAGCAGGACTTCCCAGGCAGGGCCTTGAGTAATTTAATAGGCATAGCTATTCATCAGAAGCGGGAGGGACAGAGTCTGGAGTATTTCCTCAGCTTGTTTGACATGTTCTCATGGAGTATCTTTTCTCATGAGTATCTCATGAGTATCTGTTCTCATGGAGTATCTTTTTGGACCAATGCGAACAGATTTAATTGTATTCTAGCAGCTGCTGGTACCTCTGTCCAGGGGCTGGCGTGAGATAGACACTTAATACATATTAGGGATTGATACTAAATCTCTCAGAACCTGCTTCCTGCATCTGTAAAATGGAATAGCAGCATCTGCCCTGAATGTTTTTGTTTTAGTTTTTGAAAGTCAAATGAGAGGCCTGTGTGTGGGAGTAGTTGCAGGCTGAATAGTTGCACATTTCTCAGGAATGATTACAATCAGCCCTGTCTCTTCTTTTAACTAATCTGATAAATGTAGACACGCTGACAGATTTGTGATAACACTCCCCCCTGGGGCTTTTCCATTTTCCTCTCCAGGAAGAGGGCCATGTTTAGCACGCATTCCTCAGTGTGAGTTCATGCCTTCCTGGGCCTTATCGCATGGGATTGCTAGTGGCAAGCTCAAGGCCAGCTTGCTGAGTGGTAGGACAGAAAGGCAGTAGATTCCAGGACTCTTGACTCCCGAGTCCGGCGCTGTGCTTGTCCCAGTGCTGCCATGGTGCCAGGTGTGAGACAGGACACTGGGGAGGCACGTACATGACAGAGGCACTTCCTGGACCAGCTTGTGGTGACACCGTGCCCACCACCAGACACCCCTCTCAGGGTCTGAGCGCTGCCCCAAGCTCCCTGCAGGCCACCCATGCTCAAGTCTGGGACCAAGAGTGCTCTCTCTAAGGAGGCTGGGATCTCAGAGTGGGACTCTCAGCATCCAGATACCAAAGGGGGTCATCCTCTTCCTCCCTGTCTTCTCCCTGCAGGGGCTTCTTGGGCCACAACCTCACCTTTGCCCATCCCCCTCAGTTGGGAATTGTCTGAATTAAGAGTTAAACAAGGTCAGATCTTGGAAGGATTGAGCCACCTCCCCCAGGAGGCCCGGAGAAAACTCCAGGTCATAAACCTATTGGCCTGGAATCCCTCACTTCCCCTATCTGTGCCTCGGTTTCCCCATCTGTAAGCTGAGGAACCTCATCTAGCTCTAGAAAGTAAGTCTATGGATTGAGAAACATCATAAACTCCTTCTATTTATGTATGAAATAATTCTTGTAATTCCCTCTCCCGCCGTCCACCCTCCTGTGGGGTCCTCCTCGTGTCACCCCAGGTGATTACGGCAGCTTCCTAAGGTGTCTCCTGGACTCTGGTACTTCTCCTTCATGTCTGCCTGGAGAAATCTTTGTAGGTTCTGCTCTCCTCATGTCCTTTCCATGCTTTCAAACTTGGGATGGCTTCCTGCTGCCCCTGGGTAAGGTCTGTGTCACGTCTCTGCACCTCTGCCGCAGAGACCACTTGGGATTTTCTAGAGACCTGAACTTTTACTCTTCCTAGCCTTTGCTTTTGCCATTTCTTCAGCCAAAATGCCTTTCCTCCTCCTGATAATGACATTTTCTGCAACTTGCAAGACCTAACTTCTTCCCACCCACCTTGCTTCTCCCCTTCTCCCTTAGTGCCCCCATTGTAAGTGCCTTTGTGCTTGTTTTGTTTTTGACACAAAGTCTTGCTCTGTCACCTAGGCTGGAGTGCAGTGGCACAATCAAAGCTCACTGCAACCTCCATCTCCTGGGTGTGAGAGATTCTCCTGCCTCCGCCTCCCAAGTAGCTGGGATTATAGGTGCCGGCCATCATGCCCTGGCCACTATCCCCGGCTAACTTTTGTATTTTTAGTAGAGACGAGTTTTTGCCATGTTGGCCAGGCTGGTCTCGAACTCCTGACCTCAAGTGATCCACTCTCCTCGGCCTTCCAAAGTGCTGGGATTACAAGTATGAGCCACCACGCCTGGCCTGTGATTTTTTTTTTTTTTGCATTGTATCATAACCAGTTAATGTACTTGATTTTCATCACTATAAATCACCTTGTGTGACCAGTTATCCCAAACATTTAGCATTTTCCTTAAGTTATAAAAGTAAACCAGTCACAGTAGCTCACTCCTGTAATCTCAGCACTTTGGGAAGCCAAAGCGGAGGATCGCTTGAAGCTAGGAGTTCAAGACTAGCCCTGGCAACAGCGAGAATCCATCTCTACAAAAAATACAAAAACACTTTGGGAGGCCAAGGCAGGTGGATCACCTGAGGTTGGGAGTTCGAGACCAGCCTGGCCAACATGGTGAAACACTGTCTGTACTAAAAAACACAAAAATTAGCGAGGTGTGGTGGCCGGCACCTGTAATCCCAGCTGCTCAGGAGGCTGAGGCACAAGAATTGCTTGAACCCGAAAGGCAGAAGTTGCGGTGAGCCGAGATTGGGCCACTGCACCCTAGCCTGGATGACAGAGTGAGACTCCATCTCAAAAAGAGAGAGAGAGAGAAAAAAAAAAACCCGAAACAAAAAACTAAACAAATACAAAAAATTAAGTGTGCACAGTGGCGCACACCTATAGTCCCAGCTACTCAGGAGGCTGAGGTGGGAGGATCACTTGAGCCTGGAAGGTCAAGGCTGCAGTGAGCTATGATGTGCCAAGGCACTCCAGCCTCGGTGACAGAGAGAGCCTGTCTCTCTTAAAAAAAAAAAAAAAAGCACTCTTGTAATATCTCCAAATGGTTGAGAAGTAAAGTGAAACGCCCCCTCCTCCAACCCTACTGGTCAGTCCTGTAACTCCTGGGTAATGCCTGCTAATGGTTCCTTGTGTTCTTCCACCTGTACGCCTTTGCATATTCAATGTGTATGCATGTCCCAAAATTGATGTAACTTGCCTCCATTACAGGACATTTAGGTTGTTTTCCATTCCCTACTGCTATAAATAATGCTGCAAAGATCTCCTTCAGATTCAAGTATTTCTGCAGGCAGCGTCTTAGAAATGGGATTGCTGGGTCACAGAGAACATCCACTTAAAATTTTTAATGCAACTGCCAAACTGTCATCAGAGAAGACTCCCAGCAAATCTCGAACTGATGTGGAAATATCTGTCCTCCCTTGAAAGAGGGTCTGGATCTTAATTTATCGCTGTGGCCCTGGCATGTAGTAGGCTCAGTAAATGCTTGCTGAGTGACCCTATGGGTTGTCAAGCTCTGGCTCTTTATTTTCCCGGAAGAAAAGCAGCCTTTCTGCCCCTAAAAGAAGTCTACAAAGTCAACTGTGAGACCAGACCTTGACCTGTTCTGTTTGGCGCTCTGGATTGCGGAGCATACCGAGGAGTCCTGGGTACTTTCTTTGTTAAGTGGGGGGTGTGTGGATTTTGTTTTCAAAGCTGGCCTGGAGGCCCTGGGTTGCCATGGCAACTCTTGAGCAGGGTCGCCTTTTCTCTTCCCTCCATCTTGGGAGCCCTGGTTGCCATAACAACTGATTGGTCCTCTCCGCTTTCTCCACCTCTGCCACAGGGCTCCAGCTTCCCTCTGGGGGCACCACTGTTCTTAGGGCTGGGGCAACCCTGATTTCACTTGACCCATGTACCTTGGGACCCTTTTGAGAGGAGATGTTAGTGAGGCCCTTAATGGGGAGGGTGGCGGCAGAAAACAGCACGGCCACTGGGAAGGGGAGAGGGCTCAGGTGGAGGAAGAGTGAGGTTCCCTGCTCCATCCTAGCCTGGGAGAATCAGTGTTGCCTGGGCACCAGGGCAGGAAGCAAGTTCCTCTGAGGTTCAGGGGTAGTTTTGGGGATCAATGAGGTACAGGGACTGTGAGGTCTCAAGCATTCTTCCTCAACATTTCCCGTTGTAGATGGCAGAGCAGATGCAGTGGCACCCCTGAGCTGCCCTCAGGGGGTCCTCAGCCTTGGAGGAGGCAGGAGACCTGGGCTATGGAGCCACTCGCAGGCCCTACTGAGAACAACTTGGTGTCCATCACAGTCCTCTTCAGAATGCCCAGAATACAGGGACAAGGAGTGAAACAGGCGTGTTTATTAACACAATGGAATATTCTGTGGCCAAATCAAAGGAGGACATTGAGGATTCTGGTGACACCTGGAGACGTACTAGTAAGGGAAGAAAGCAAGACCCATAATGCTATGTAGATACTGACTGCAACTATATAATGCCAGTGTGGACTTTGCAGAGATGGAATTTGGAAGAATGTAATATAGATGCAAATAGAGTTTTCCCCACACTACCTTCTCCCCTGGCGTTTCCTCATCTCTGTCAACAGCCTTGCCACCTACTCTATTGCCCAGACCAGAAACTTGATTCAAACTAGACTTCTCCCTCTGCCCTCATGCCCCGTTCCTGTTAGTCATAAGTTCTGCTGGTTCCAACTCTGAGGCAGCTTTCAGAGTAACTCCTCCTCCTGTTCCCACATTCACATCCCCCAGGGGCCTCTCCCAGCCTGTTTGTTCCCCCACATCCTCCCTACGCTCTGCTCCCCTAGCCCCCCTGCCATGCTGCTGCCCCAGGGCAGATGTGGCCAAAGGGCTCCTCTCCACCTGCTCCTCATTTGCTCCAGGATCAAGGACATACTTCCTGGCCCACTGAAGGCCCTTCCGGATCCACTTCCTGAGCCCAAGCTCTAGCTTCTCCCTGCTTCCAGCCATGCAGAACTCCAGAAGGCTCTCTTTATTCCTCTTTGCCTGTGAAGACAGCTCCCTCTGGCAGGAACACCCTTCGCTGCCTGATCTGCCTGGTCAACTCCTATCCTCCATTTCAGATTTTGCCCAAGACTTTCTAAGATGGCAGAAGAAAGAGGTTTCCACTCCATTCCCCTCCTGAAAACTGGACAGAAACCACAGGAGAACAGGAATAGAAGCCTGAACTCCGTCTTTGGTGGAACACGGAGACCTCTCTACTCTTGAATCTCAGTACGTGGATAGGGGAGGGGGAAGCTGCTGGAGGAGGATAAAGGGCTCAGAAAGATCAAACCTCTGTACTTACGAGTGGGGAAGGCACTAGAGAAATGAACTGATTTTCTCTACAGAGACCCAGAAAGGGTCCGGGATCAGAGGCACCAGGTATCCAGGAAGTGGGTCAGGACTTGAGAATAGGGGTGGGGGTAGTTTGAAAGTCTGTGTAAGGTGACTGTCCTCCTTACTCCCACGAGAGGCCAGAGGCCCTGGTCTCAGAGATGCCAAGTGTGAAGAGAAGGGGTGAGGTGTCCTAGTAAAGGCTCCCAGCCTTCTTCCCCACCCACCTCCAGGGTACCAGCATGAACCCTATGCAAAGACTGAAGTGTGTTTTCCCTGGAGGAATTAAACAACCCCAAAGAAATGACTGACAGATGCTTATGCTCAGGGGTCTGTAGCAGATAAGCTGGTGGGAGCAACTGAGTGTCCAATTAATGTGCCTCACTCAGGTACTTCATGCCTCCAACTGGCCCTGCGGTGGGGAGCCCTTAAACACTAACATACACCCAAGGATCACAGACACTTGAGGGACATTTTCTCATTATTCCGAGGAAGATATGAACCAAGAGGAAATGGAGATTATGCAGGGAGCAGAATACAAGGTTAAGAAGCCATAACTGATCTCCTTAGAGAGATACAAGAACATATTGCACCCGTTAAAAAGTAACAGAATGAAATAAAAAAGAAATAGAGAAAAAGAAAGAACCTTTGAAAGTAAAAACATCGATGGTAAAAATTTTAAAAAGTATCAAGAGTTGGAAGATAAAGTTGAGGAACTTCCTCTGGAAATAGAACAAAGAGAGACAGAGACATGAAGCAGAGAAGAGGCAGGAGAGAAAGCGTAAGCAATTAGGGGATCAGGCTGGGCATAGTGACTCATGCTTGCAATCCCAGTGCTTCAGGAGGCAGAGGTGGGAGGATTTCTTGAGGCTAGGAGTTTGAGACCAGCCTGGGCAACATAGTAGGACCATATTTCTACAGAAAATAAACCAATTAGTTGCATATGGTTGTGCACCTGTAGTTTCAGCTACTAGGGGAGGCTGAGATAGGAGGGTCACTTGAGCCCAGGAGGTTTTTTTTTCTTTTTTTTTTGAGATGGAGTCTCGCTGTGTCACCCAGGCTGGAGTGCAATGGCATGATCTTGGCTCACTGCAACTTCCGCCTCCCAGGTTCAAACAATTCTCCTGCCTCAGCCTCCCGAGTAGCTGGGACTACAGGCACGAGTCACCATGCCCGGCTGATTTTTGTATTTTTAGTAGAGATGGGGTTTCACCACATTGGTCAGGTTGGTCTCAAACTGCTGCTCATGATCCACCTGTCTCAGCCTCTCAAAATGCTGGGATTACAGGTGTGAGCCACCGTGCCTGGCCGAGCCCAGGAGTTTGAGACTGCTGTTGAGCCCTGATCATACTCCTGTACTCCAGTCTGGGTGACAGAGCAAGACCTGTCTCTGAAAAAAATTATGTATAATTAAGGAATCAATCTAGGAAGTCCAACATTCAGCTAATAGGGGTCCCAGAAATGGAGAGAGGAAGGAATGAAATTGTCAAGGAAGTGATACAAGAAAATTTCCCAGAATTAAAGGACATGTGTCCTAGATGGTAAGATCCACTGAGTATCCAACTCAGTCAGTGAAAAAAAACATCCACATCCAGGCTCATCATTACAGCCTTTCAGATGTGGGGATCAAGGCAGCTCTGTGAGGTTTCTGGAGAGAGCTGGCTGGGACTTCGACGAGAAAATGAGGCACTTGCCTTGTGGGTGGAATTTAAGGGGGCACCAAAAAACTCAGTGATCAAGGTAAAAAAATTAATGCACTATTTAAAAAAGAAGCTGGGCGCAGTGGCTCACACCTATAATCCCAGCACTTTGGGAGGCTGAGGCAGGCGGATCACTTGAGGTCAGGAGTTAAAGACCAATCCTGCCAACATGGTGAAACCCTTTATCTCTACTAAAAATACAAAAATTAGCTGAGCGTAGTGGTACATACGTGTAATCCCAGCTACTTAGAAGGCTGAGGCAGTAGAATCGCTTGAACCTGTGAGTTGGAGGTTGCAGTGAGCCAAGATCGTACCACTGCACTCCAGCCTGGGTGACAGAGCAAGACTCTGTCTGAAAAAAAAAAAAAAAAGAGAGAGAGAGAGAGAAAAGGTAACCCATGATAAACAAACAGCAAAATTTTAAGTTAAGACATGGTCCGACAGGACTGGGATTTGGGCGAGGTGAGTGAGGTCAGGCTGAGTAAGTGCAGGTTCGGATCCTGTCTTTATTTGAAATTGGCATTTCAATGGGTGAATTTTTTGGCACTCCCTTGCATGTTTGCATCTCAGATGGGTGCCTCACTCACTTCCGAGCCTGCATGGGAGTCCCAGCCCTGCACAGGAAGCCTCTGGAGTGGCTATGGCATCAAGCTGCTCAACAGTGACACTGGAAGTTTGAAGACAAGGAGGCAATGCCTTTCAAAAATTGACTAACACTGGCTCATGAGCGGTGGCTCCTGCCTGTAATCCCAGCACTTAGGGAGGCTGAGGCGGGCGGATCACTTGAGGTCAGGCACTGGGGACCAGCCTGACCAACATACTGAAACCCCATCTCTACTAAAAATACAACAATTAGCCGGATGTGGTGGCACGGGCCTGTAGTTCCGGCTGCTCAGGAGGCTGAGGCAGGAGAATTGCTTGAACCTGGGAGGCCAAGATCACACCACTGCACTCCAGCCTGGGTGACAGAATGAGACTTCCTCTCAAAACAAGCAAAAAAGATCTGACTGAAAATGTTTTTCTAACTAGTATTCCACACTAACCCAGACTGTCAGTTAAATGTAATGGGAGAAATAAAGAGCTTTCTAGACATACTGTGTCTTCAAATAACTTGCCTCCTATGTACATTTCTTAGGGAAGGATGTGTTTAATTTAAATCAGGGCTCCAAGAAAGAAGTTAGATCCAGAAATAAGGGCTGCAACACAGGAGGGAAGAGAGAAGAGAGAAGGGAATTCCTTGGGTCATGGCTCCAGGGACACCAGGAGACAGCTATGCCTTGGACCAGAGAGCAAGCTGCCAGATCAGCAGGAATCAGAAGTCTCTAGGGGCTGGAGGAGTTTGTCCTCAGGGAAAAAACTTGGCCTAACAAATGATCTGACAGGTTTGGTGATGTGGAAAACGATACTGAGGGCATAGAAAGATTTCATCAATTGTTTTCAACAACAACAACAAAAACAGACCTAAGTTGATGAAAAGTGAGGTAATTGTTAACAGGAAGAACAAAGAAAAAAGGAAATAAGATCATAGGGTGCTACTTGGCCCAGGAATAAAATAATATTTGTGTATTTATAAACGTGAAAATGTGGAATGTGGATTTTAAAAGATTGAGATATTATTTTGGGAGCATAAGGGGAGGAAAAGAGGGAATGGAAGAAAAATTTCTCTAAACACACCCAGGCTGAGATGACTAGCCAAGAGATTGAAGAATACACATATTATTTAGTTTAGTTTTATTTATTTATTTATTTAGAGACAGGTTCTCTGTCACCCAGGCTGGGGTGCAGTCTCTTGGTCTCGGCTCACTGACACCTCCACCTCCTGGGCTCAAGCAGTCCTCCTGCCTCTGCTTCTCCAGTAGCTGGGACTACAGGCATGTGCCACTGCACCCGGCTAATTTTTGTATTTTTGGTAGAGATGGGGTTTCGATATGTTGCCCAGGCTGGTTTTGAACTCCTGGCCTCAAGCGATCTCACCTCCCTTGGCTTCCCAAAGTGCTGGGATTACAGGCATGAGCCACCGCAGCTGGCTTAAAGAATACATGTATTATTTAGAAATGGTGATAGAAATAACAGAAGAGACAGCTTTGGGGAAACAAAGTGAAAGGATAGGAAATAAGAGACTTCCATTTTCACTTGTAAGCCTTTTGGGGAACTATTTGGTCTTTCAGATTTACAGGTAATACTTTGATGAAAATAAAAACAAATTGGCCGGGCGCGGTGGCTCAAGCCTGTAATCCCAGCACTTTAGGAGGCCGAGACGGGTGGATCACGAGGTCAGGAGATTGAGACTATCCTGGCTAACACGGTGAAACTCCGTCTCTACTAAAAAATACAAAAAACTAGCGAGGCAAGGTGGCGGGTGCCTGTAGTCCCAGCTATTCAGGAGGCTGAGGCAGGAGAATGGCGTAAACACGGGAGGCAAAGCTTGCGGTGAGCTGAGATCCGGCCACTGCACTCCAGCCTGGGCGACAGAGCGAGACTCCGTCTCAAAAAAAAAAAACAAACAAAAAAACAACAAAACAAAAAAACAAATTTAGACAAATAGGTTTGGCTCATATTCTCTCCTCTATGAAGGAAGATGTCCCCTATGACCCTGCTGTCCTGAGCCTTCTGTGACAACCTGAGCACAGGGCTTGTATCCCCAGCACTGACACATGGCCCTATTCTTCATTTACTCAAAGACTAAGTGAGCAATTTTTTTTTTTTTTTAAATAAAGTTCGTCAAGTTCAGAATAATTTAAAAAACAACAAAACCCAACTTTTGAAGAGGTCGAACTGGGAAAGTTATGCTATGCTTTTAAAGGGGCATTTATCTTTTACTGGCTGTTACAGGTGACAATGACACTTTTTTTTTTTTTTCGTTTTTGAGGGTCCAGTGTGTTTGGGTGAGGTTCCAGGCTGGATGGGAACACAGTGGAATTACAGACAGATGTACCTGGGCTCCAAGGCTATCTCTGCCACTTATGAACTGTGGACTTGAGGCAAGTTACGTAACTTCCCTGAATCTGTGTTTCTTTATCTCCACTGTGGGGATAATAACAGAAAAAACACTTTGTAGTCTTGTTCAGGATGAGAAAAATGTCGGTGAAAGGCCTAGCACATAGTAGGTGCTGATTAAACAGGATCATTTTCTTAAGCTGCAGGATATTCAGTGACAGCAGCTCTTCCCTCGACTCCACTTCCTGAATCCCTGTCCTTGTGGAAACTTCTGGGAAGCTCTGGCCTTTGTCTTTGACACCACTGGACCCTGGGCTCTGTGTGGACATACTGCGTATTAGCACAGAGGCTCATGGCACCTACAGCATTTCAGAGGCGTCCGAATAATTCCATTTTGGGATTTGTGCTGAGATGGTTTCAGTGGCTCTGCTTGGTTTCTAAACAAAAGTTATTTAGGTGGGAACAGATTCAACTTGAGGTTTTCGTGATTTTCACACGACCTTTAAATACCCCCGATTTGCAGTTTCCTTCTTTCTCTAATGAAAAACTGGATCGTCTTGTTAAAAAGAAACTTAATGTGATGCTGTTGGCCTGCAAATCTCCTAGCCTCCCTCTCTCCATTTCATTGGCTCCCACCCTCTCCTGCCTCCCTTGGCTGCTGCACCCACCCTCTAACCCAGCAGTCCTCAGCTGGCCTCCATCCACTGCTCCTTCCGTGGGAACCACGGCTCACTCAGAATTCACCAAGGCCTTCCCGGTAGCCACATCCAGAGACCTTGTGCACTTCCTTCTTCAGGCTGAATTTAACCCCTCTTCTTGAAATGTTCTCCTACTCTGGCTTTGGGACACAAAAGAAGCCTACTAATTTGTTCCCTAAAGTTCAGTTCTTGCTTTTTTTTTTTTCTTTTAAACTTTATTGCTTTATTCTTTATGCTTTTAATGATCACCTCTATGTGGATTATTTTCTTAGCTCTCTTCCCCTTTCATGCCAGTGTCTCCCTGGAGTCCTACTTTTGAGTCCTGATGGACTACTGGCCATTTTCCGTGAGACATCTTGAAGGTACCTCACCTCTAAGATAGACCCAACCATCTGTCCTGGTTCCCTGCCTCTACTCCTTCCCTTAATCCATGGCCCTTGAAACCCTGGAGTCCTCTTCCCTTCATTACCACTCTCCCTTCAGCTTTTACATCACGAACATGGCCACGCCCTCTGATCTAATCAGAATGGCCTCTGCACTGTCCCCAAACATGCAGTCACTCCTGTGTTATGCCTGGAATATCTGGGAGGGCACACTGTCATAGTCACATTTTTCAAAAAGAGACTCTTCGCGTTAACCCGTCACATATTTGCTCAGAGACCAAGGATCGTGCAAAGCATCCTTTGTCCCATCAGTCTCCCAAACCCGGGCCGTCACCGGGCAGAGGACTTGTCCTTCTTCTTGGGGTCAACTTGACCAAAGGTGTGTGCAGGGGGAGATGGTACTTCTAGGTTCACAGTTCAGCCCTCTCCTCAGAGTCTCGGCTCCATCCTGCAGAGGAGACGTTAGAGCCTTAAGAATTTAAATTCTCCAGATTGTTAGAGCATGTCTAAAACAAATCAACTATTCTCTTGCTCCTGTGATGCATTGTTATGCTAATAAAGTCGCTGTCTTTTTACTTAATCTTGCCAAGGAGACTCTCTCCTCAAGAATGGGGAGGGGAGGCACATTCCATCCTGCCATGCATCTCATACTGTTCCCCACCCATCTTGGTTTATGCTGTTCTGGTCATCTATTTGGGATATATACTTCTCTCCCATCGTTATAATAACAATCTTCCTATTCTCCAAGGCAGGGAGATCTTAACCACTTTTGTGCCATGGGCACCACTTAATGGTCTGATAAAGCTTATTAGGCCTCTCTTCCAAAAAATGATTTGAAAGATATAAAATACACAGGATTATAAAAGAAACTTAAAACAGTTACTATTCAAAAAACCAAATTTATGATATAAGAATACTGTCCTTCTTTATTAACATAAAAAACCACCGTAATTTCTTTTCTCTTTTCCTTCTTTCCTTCCTTCCTTCCTTCCTTCCTTCCTTCCTTCCTTCCTTCCTTCCTTCCTTCCTTCCTTCCTTCCTTCCTTCCTTCCTTCTCTCTCTCTCTCTTTTTCTTTCTTTCTTTCTTTCCTTTTTCTTTTCTTTTTCTTTTCTTTTTCTTTTTTCAGGGTCTCTCTCTGTAACCCAGGCTGGAGTCCAGTGGCATGAGCTTGGCTCACTGCAGCCTCGAACTCTTGGGCTCAAGAGTTGCTCCCACCTCAGCCTCCCGAGTACCCGGGACCACAAGCACATGCCACCATATCTGGCTAAATTTTGTATCTTTTGTAGAGATGAGGTCTCGCCCAGGCTGGTCTCAAACTCCTGGGCTCAAGTGATCCACCTGCCTCTGCCTCCCAAAGTGCTGGGATTACAGGCATGAGCCACCATGCCTAGCCAAAAAGCCACTATAATTTCAAAGTACAGTAGTGATGAACATAAATGATATTTTCTTCCTGTCTCCAATATCTGCCATATTACGTGTGACAGGAAAGTATCTGTTACGTCTACTTCTGTGGTTTGTAGCCTACATTTATAATGGAAGAAAATGTGAAGTTTCGGTTAGAGATCAGTGAATCTAAAGATGTAAATTTTTCCTCATCTAAGTTCTTCTGTCCATGAATTCTGTGAGTTCTTAATGGGAGGCCCCTGTCAAGGACCTTAACTTCTGCTTCCTTAATTCAACCCTCCCTGACTGCCATACTTCTGTTGTAGTTTTCCCTCATGCTAAACTCTTACAATAGTTATTTGCCTATTCATTCAACAAACATTGATCAAGATTGCTCATACATGTGCAAGTCACTGTGCCAGATGTGGGGAGCCCACATCATGCTAAGCAAGAACTGATTTTACCAGGAGTGGAAGAGACAGACCTATTCCCATCCAGCCATAACCCTAATCATAGCGCAAAAAGCAGATGGGAGAGCTTTAAACAAAGGTCCGAAGTATCCCAGAGAAGCAGAAGTTAACATTTCGACTTGGCGAAGAGATGGAGGAGTGAAAGGTTCCATGAGGAAGTTGGCATATGAGCTTGGCCTGGTAGAGAGAACAGGATATAAACAATTTCAACATAGTTTAATTAGATCTCGCTGGTATTTTTCCTTTTTCTCTCTTGACACAAGTAAATACAAAGCTTCTAGCAGGTGGAGATCGTATCTTTTTTTTTTTTCTTAGATGGAGTTTCACTCTTGTCACCCAGGCTGGAGTGCAATGGCACGATCTCTACTCACTGGAACCTCCACCTCTCGGGTTCAAGCAATTCTCCTACCCCAGCCTCCTGAGTAGCTGGGATTACAGGCACCAGCCACCATGTGCAGCTAATTTTTGTATTTTTAGTAGAGACGAGGTTTCGCCATGTTGGCTAGGCTGGTCTCGAACTCCTGACATCAGGTGATCCGCCCACCTTGGACTCCCAAAGTACTGGGTTTACAGGTAGGAGCCACTGCACCAGGCCAAGATTGCATCTTAATATGCTTGTTGATTAATAGCATTTTTGTAGAATGTAAGTTTCTGTATTAGTTAGTTATTGCTGTGCAACAAACCAAGCCCAAACCCACAGCTTTAAATGATAGTCTGTTCTTTCTCATGGGTCTATGGGTAGTTCTGCTGACCTGGGCCAGGACTGGCTGTTGTTAATTGGACTCTGTGGTCACTGGCAGCTTGGCAAGAGGCTGGCTGGTCCAGGGTGGCCTTGGCTGGGATGACTTGGCTGTCCTCTTCTTTTTCAAGTTGTGTTTGCATCAAGTTTGCTGCTGTACCATTGGCCAAAGCAAGTCACAGGGCCAAGCACAGAGTCAGTGTGGGAGGACACTGCCCAAGGACAAGGGAAAAGGGAGGCGTAAAAAAATGTGGCCATTCATAGAATCAATCCATCATCGTCTTCACAACTTAAATCTTTAGCCTTAAATCCTTAGTGGAATGGGACAGATCTAAATCAATAAAAAAATGCATAAGTAAAATAGTTAAAGGGCAGGGCAGCAATTTATAAATTCAGTTAGTGATGGGTCTTCTCCTGTGGCTGTATCCTAAAAGTTTGAAGAATGTTATCCACAGAGGTTGACTGGGTCATCCTTTTACTATTATTTTTTAACCAGGATGCAAACCCATTGGCCTGTCTTTTCATGTTTGATGTTCCATCAGTTAAGCATCCCACACGATTTTTCATAGGGATGTTTTCTCTCTCCCTGAGGACATCTGCAATAGTCCAGAACACACTTTTCCTGGTGCTCGCCTCTAAGTTGCTATAAATATCAGACATTCTGTCAGCAGCTCAGGGTCACAGCTCAGGTTTCCTGAGCCCATATCGCTTGCCCCTATGCCTTGAGTTGTGTCAGTTAGAGGCAGCGGCTGGGCAGGCAAAGTGAAGTGCAAAATACAGGTGAGAAAATGTGTTTTCTGAGTAACTGGGCAAAACATATGTGTGTGTGTGTGTGTGTGTGTGTGGGAGGGGGGGCAAGTTTATCCATAACGGCAATGTTGAGCTTGGTGTGTGGGGTCACGCAGACCTGAGTGTGAACCCTGGCTCACCTTTTATGGGTCATGTGACCTCTGGCAGGTGGCTTAAATCTCTGAACTCCAATTTCCCCTTATCTGTGACATGGAAGGAACCCACACAGATTGACTTCTCAGTTTGTGACGAGGATTAAATGAGCTACTATGCTTATAAAGTAAGTGCTCAATAAGTGTTCAGTGTTATTTCTTACAGAGCGTAAAATAATCTGAATGAGGTTACCAGTAGTTGGAATACAGTTCTCTGTTAGTTCAGATAAGAGAGCCTAAGAGGCTTGCCTTTTGACCTGTGTCTTGCTGCTGACAGGAGGACCGTATGAGCCCCAGTTCTCGTCTGTAGAGTGATTTACATTGTCCTGCACTGAATTCACAGCCTCGTTGTGGCAGTCAAATAGCATATTGCACAGGAAATTCCTTTGCAAAAATAATTTAAAATCTCCTTAAACAAATACTGCACGATCTCACTAATATGTGGAATATAAAAAAAGTAGACGCTTAGGAGCAGAGAGTAGAATGGTGGTTGCCAGGGGCTGGAGGGTGGGGGATATGGGAACAGGTTGGTCTATGGGTACAAAGTTCCAGATATGCAGAATAAGTTCTGGAGATCTAATGGTGACTACAATTAACAATAGTGTATTGTGTATTTGAAATTTGCTGGGAGTAAATCTTAATTGTTCTCACCAAAAAAAAAAGAAAGAAAAAAAATAGACTTTGGGAGGCTGAGGTGGGCGGATCGCTTGAACCCAGGAGTTTGAGACCAGCCTGGGCAATACGGCACAACCCTGCCTCTACTAAAAGTATAAAAAATTAGCCAGGTGTGGTGGTATGTCCCTGTAGTCCCAGCTACTTGGGAGGCTGAGGCAAGAGGATTGCTTTAGCCCAGGAGGCTGATGTTGCAGTGAGTCAAGATTACATCATTGCATTCCAGCCTGGACGACACAGTGAGACCCTGTCTTAAAGAAAAAAAAAAAAAGGAACTGTGTGAGGTGATGGATATGTTAGATAATCGGCTTGAGTATGGTGAACATTTTGTAATATATACACATATCAAAAATCACATTGTACACCTTAAGTATATATGATTTTTGTCAATTACACCTCAATAAAGCTGGAGGAGAAAAAGAAGGCCCAGAACTGGGCAACAGCACTCAGGTCTGATCAGTCTGCCTACCCAAGACCCCAGCACTTCTGGAAATTTTGTTCTTTTGTTTCTGGTTTGATTCTACTCTTTTTTGAGTCCCAAGAAACTGCCTGACCAAATCCAGCCTCTGTACACAGTGGGTCAGGCTCACTTCGAGGCCTGTCATCTTTAGCCTGTAAGTCTCTGAACTCTCCAGAAGCCCATCTTCTAGGCTTGTGATTCTGATTTGGAATATGCTGCACTCTAACACATTTGTCAGTGTTTTTCTTTTTGATTGCACTTGTTTTTACCTCAAAAACTGAACTGGCTGGCACAGTGGTGAGCACCTGTAATCTCAGTGACTTGGGAGACTGTGATTGAGGCAGGAGAATCTCTGAAGCCCAGGAGTTCGAGACCAGCCTGAGCAACATAGCGAGATCCTGTCTCTAAAAAAAATAAAAAATAAAAAAGACTGATGTGAATTGACATAAGACCTGTGGTTTGAATACTTGTTTTTTGGTTTAAGTATGTTATGGTGGTTATATTTTCAGTTACATCATACCCATAAAAACAATGTTTAAAATCCAGCAAAAAAATAAAAATAAATAAAATAAAATCCCCTTGAATACATTTGAGGTAATGCTGTAGTTTTCAACTCCTCCCACGAGAGATTTTATGGAGTGCCTACTCTGTGCTACCCGGCTGCGGCTCCTGTTGTTAGTGGTGGTGCCCAGGAGAAATTAAAATTACAAGAGTGTTTCCTTCCAGATGTTGTTGCTACAGGCTCAAGGTGCTCTTTTAACTGGGACATCAGGCTTTCTTGAAATAGACAAGAATTCTAGAAACATGACATTGTGCCTGATTCATCGCTTCAACTTGCCGCTGACTCATTCTCTCCTTGATAGGTTCTTCAAGAGTAACTTTAATTACATCATTTACTTATTGTTTTCTTCCTTGATTTATTCTCTTTCTACAGTTCTTGTTTATCATCTCAGTGATTGGCTCATCTCACCTCTGAGACTTGGGTACAATCCTCTGGCCTCTGGAAACAGACACTGAGGTTTTCACATATCTCTGTTAATGTGTGCAAACACCCCGAGGCTTGTACACTTGACATACATCAGTAGGAAGGGTACTTCTCAATTTGCTAGTGTTTCACACAGCTTATCTTATTTAATGATCTCAGCTGCCCTACAAAGTAGATACCATCCTATTAAAAAAATGCAGGAGCAGAGGCTCTGAGAGGGGACTGTAACTTACCCAAGATCATGCAGTAGATTGCAAAACTCCTTCCAAATCCCTACCCTTCCCTGTACCCACACCTTTTGCCATTTATCTGCAATGTCCTTTTCTGATTCTGGGCTCAGCAATATAACTCGCTCTGGCCAATAGGATAATAATGGCAAATGTGATGTAAGCAAAAGCTTGAAAAATACCTGTGCAACTAATCATGTTTGCCTTCTCTCTTATACCTGTGCCATTACCATGGGAACATGCTTGGGCTAGGATTACAGACACCTGGAGCAGAGCTGAGTCTTCCTAGCTGTCCCAGTTGAGGCCAGCCTAGGTTAGTCAATGCCAACCAAGACCTAAGCATGTTAGTGAGCCCAGCCATGATCAGCAGAACCACCTAGCCAACCATCCCAGACCTATGAGCAATAAAGCCTTACTATTCTATACCACTGAGGTTTTGTGATTATTTATTTCACAGCATTGTTATGGCAGTATGTAACTGATAGAAGCGGTATACAGGGAAGAGTATGTTTTAGTCTGTTTTCATGCTGCTGATCAAGACATAAGAAAGACTGAGCAATTTACAAAAGAAAGAGGTTTAATGGACTTACAGTTCCACGTGGCTGGGGAAGCCTCACAATCATGGTGGAAGGTGAAAGGCACATCTCACATGGCAGCAGACAAGAAAAGAAGAGCTTGGGCAGGGAGACTCCCCTTTTTAAAACCATCAGAGCTTGTGATACTTATTCACTATCATCAGAACAGCCTGGGAAAGACCTACCCCCGTGATTCAATTACCTCCCACCATGTCCCTCCCACAACAAGTGGGAATTCAAGATGAGATTTGGGTGGGGACACAGCAAAACCATATTAGAACAGATCTCTGGAATTGGGCAGGCCAAGGTTTGAATCCAATCTCTGTTATTTGGAGTGTGTGTTTCTTTTTGAGACTTAATTTCCTTATCCTTGAAATGAGGTAATATACTTCCTTCATAGGGTTTCTGGGAAGATTAAACACAAGGTGAAGTAAATAAAGACCCAGGGACATAAACAAAAAATGATGGCTTCTCACAGCAATGCTCCAGAACAAACAACAAGGGAATGGGAATACTGGGCCCAGTCCCAGGACTGTCCACTTGTGAATCCAACACCTTTTCACATCAACTCCGAGGTAAGAATTGAGAATAGAATGGCTTGGTTCTAATCTTACCATGAAATGCTGCTCCCCTGAATCTTCCATTGCAGTATAGAGAGCAGGACAGGCCTTTAAAAAATTAATGTTGCTTAAATTTAGGGGCCTGAAAAAAAAAGCCAAATCCAATATTTTCCTTTGGACTTATGGTTTTGCCAAATAGATGGCAGCGATTTGGGGAAGGAGAGTTGCTTTTGTCCTGGGTATGGATGTTTTTCAGATCAAAGTCCTCCCGGCATGATTGGGTGCAGGGGCCAGCCTGGCTTCATTTGCCCTGACTCTGTTAGTTGCCCTCCTGCTTGCACATGCATTTTTGATGACAGATCATTCAGGAAATGTGAATGTTTCCTGAGGAGGCTTTGCTTTTGTCACCTGGCCTTCTTTTCTGGGCCTCCTGTAGGGCTGCCCTTTCCCTTCCTTTGAAGCCATTGTCTTCCTGACATGAAAAATGTACTCAGGTAAGCTGAGGGCTAATTATCTCAAGGGGGAAGAAAAACAATGAACTCAAGGCTGAAATATAGAACCACTAACTCTGTAAATTCTGAGAAGTCATAAGACACTCTTTTAAAATTAAAAAATACATATACATTTGAAACAGTTTCTTCTTAAACAGAATTAACTTGGAATGTTTCTTACACAATTTAGCTTCCTTCTTTCCCCCTCTACTCCTACCCTAGAGAGCTCACTTCCTTTCATCATCTCTGAGGCTGATGATAGGTGACAACAGTTAGCTGCCCTGTACTCTGCCTCTAACTTATTGTATGACCTTGGATAATTTCATAATAATGCCTAAGATAATGCCATGTGGCATTTCTGAGCTTCTGCTTCTCATAAGTAAGATGACATTGCGATTACATTTCTTTGAACATTTTTTTAGTACTGTAAAACAATAATTTATTATCTCTTACAGTTCCATGGGCTGACTGGACTCCACTGGGAGTTCTTGGTGTCTCTTGTGTGGTTATGTGAGATAGTGGCGGGACTGGACTCATCTGAAGGCTTGACTGGGCCGGATGCCCTAGATGGCCCACTTTTAGGCAGAGGTGGCTGGCAGTTGATGCTGACTGTCAGCTGGGAACTCAGCTGAGAGTGTTAACTGGAGTCCCTAGACATGGCTCCTCCACATGGCTTGGGCTTGTCATGGTAGGGCACCTGGATTCTGAGAGAGAGCATCCCAAGAGACACAAGTGGAAGTGATGAGGCTTCTTATGATGTATACTGGAGGTACTGAGACAGAGACATCACTTTTGCTACATTAGAATGTTTGGTGCTGACATTTTATGATTTCACAACTTGGATCCTCTGTCCTCTGATACTGAATCAGATATTAGTTTACGGAGCTGAGCAGAGAGCCAGCTGGTCCTGGGCACAGAGGAGGCTGTGTTCCATGCTGAAGACAAGAACATATGGTGGACGTACCATCCTAACTATTTGGGAAGGGAGCTTTGTGGCTACATGGGAGTTATCATCTACCAGTGCCGGCTGCATCCTGGCTGTGCCCACCTCTGGGCTCTGAATCTCTGCCCCTCAGTACCCCCAATTCCAACACAATTGTGATGTTAGGCATGTATTAGGCATGTGAAGATGAGAAAGAGAAGACACAGCTCCCACATTTATCTCCATGAGAAGATAAGCCATAGGGAGAAAGACTGCTGTGCACAAGAGGGAGCGTCAAATGCCAAATGGGTGTCACAGTTTCAGGTGTGCTAGAGGCACTCAGGGGAAGGAGGGCTGGGCATAGAGAGTCTTCCTGGAGGAGGTGACTCTCGATCTGAATCTTGAAAGGTGGTAGGAATTACTCAAGGAAGGAATGGGAAGGGCATTTCAGGGGAAAGATCCACATGAGTGAAATCTGAGGACTGGCAGGGAACAGCAACTCACCTGGGTAACCACAGAGTGATAGGAGAGGTAAGAGGTGGTGGGAGATGGAGCTGGATTTGCAGGCAGGGCCCAGGGTCATGCAGGGTCTGGGAGGACAGGTTACAATATTCTCATTTTCCTAGGCTAGGGCAGAGAAGCTCGGGAAGATAAAGGGACTTGACTAAGGTCACATAACTTGTAAGTCACCAGTCAGGCTTTGAACTCAGGACTCTGTTATGCCTTAGTCTCATCTCTTTGCGTCATCGTCTAACTGCAGTTGCTGCTGCTGGGTTTCCCAGCTCCCTCTCCCGTTTCTCTGAGTCTCCTGGCAGACAAAGGGTGTTGCTTTTCTGCACCATTTATTGTAATGACTTCAATTAAACCATCTTGTGCTGGATCAGTGAGCAGCTCCAGGGAATCGATGAGCAGGGCTGGCTACCAGGGAAGCAGAGTCTCCTCCCCTTGTTCCTGCCAATCCTAGGTCTGGGTTCCTGTCCCCAGGTCTAGGGAGGGCTCAAGAGAGGAAATGGGGACCATGGGGCAGGTAGCAAATCATAAGAGACAAGGAAGCAAGTGTCTATTACCTTCCTGACATTGAGGGTGCATGGCCAGCCCTTCGATGTCCATCTTTCCTGGCCCTGCCCACTGCTGCCCTTGCTCAGCTGCCTTCCTCTGGCTAATTGGGACCTGCAGCTGCAGCTCCAAGACAATGGGGCACCCTACCTGGCTGCCTCAGTGCAGGCCCAGTGTGCAAGGAGCCTGGGCCCCAAGGAAGAGGAGCTAAGGGCCCTGTCCTAACTTGCTACATGTCCTTTGGCAGGTTGCCTCCACTCTCTGAGGCTTCTTCTGAGGAAAGACAACAGGGTGGAAATTGCAGTGCATGATGCTGTTGTTCTCCACTTGTCCACTTGTCCTCTTCAATTCATTGTCTCTCCTTCTTAGCATTGCTCTGTGCCTCAAAAGGCTGATCCCTGTGGAATGAATCAATGGGTTCCCGTGCCTATTGGCTCCAGTATGATTTGGCTGCTGGGAGACACAGGCAGGAGGCTGGAGGGTGGGAGAAGAGAGGGTGGAGTATTTCTTCCCTGCTACCTCTCTGCTTTGATGCAGGATTTGGCCAGTGCCCTTCTGCCTGGTTATAGCTTCTGCCCAGCAGGCCTTCTCACTGCTCCAGGCCTCAGTGGGATCCAGTAACCTCCTTTAGGCCCGTGGGTGGTTTCCAGTATGATATGGTTTGGACCTGTGTCCCTGCCCAAATCTCATGTGGAATTATAATCCCCAATGTTGGAGGTGGGGCCTGGTGGGAGGTAATTGGATCATGGGGGCAGTTTTAATGCTTAAGCACCATTCCCCTAGTGCTGTTTTCATGATAGGGTTCTCACGAGATATGGTTGTTTAAAAGTGTGTAGCACCTCCACCCTCCCTTCCTCTTGCTCTGGCCATGTGAACATCTGCTCTGGCTTTGCCTTCTGCCATGATTATAAGTTCCCTGAGGTCTCCCCAGAAGCAGATGCTGCCATGCTTCCTGTACAGCCTGCAGAACTGTGAGCCAATGAAACCTCTTTTTTTTTGAGACAGAGTCTTGCTTTGTGGCCCAGGCTGGAGTGCAGTGGCATATTCTTGGCTCACTGCAAACTCCACCTCCCGGGTTCTAGCAATTCTCCCACCTCAGCCTCCCGAGGAGCTGGGATTACAGGTGCCCCCCCACCACCCCAGGCTAATTTTTGTATTTTTAGTAGAGACAGGGTTTCACCGTGTTGGCCAGGCTGGTCTCAAACTCCTGACCTCAAGTGATCTGCCTGCCTCGGCCTCTCAAAGTGCTGGGATTACAGGCATGAATCACAATGCTGGGGCCTCTTTTCTTTATAAATAACCCAGTCTCAGGTATTTCTTTATAGCAATGTGAGAACACACTAATACACAGCAGTTTGCAGTCTCTGGGTTTCTCAACGTTCTTCTTGGTTTCTTTAATCCAGCCTTCTGTAAATAGTACCTCCTCAGTAAAGTCTCTCCAGTTGAACTATTTGAGCAGAGTTCTGTTTCCTCTTGGGACACTAATGTATTCTCTGAAGGCCCTTTCCAACTCCAAAGTCTTACACGTTTGTGAGGGGACGATGCAACGACCTGGCTGACTCTCAGGCACCAGAGCCTGGGTTATCCCGTGACAGTTTACAGGCTGAGTGATCCCAGCTCCTCAGCAGTTCTTCCTTCCCCTCCCTTGGTCCTCAACCCTCACAGCCTTTGCTCAGATTCCCATCATTTATTTCTTGTTTTAATCCAACTTTATTGGGGTATAAACTACAAATAGCAAACTACATCCATGGAAAGTATACGATTAGATGAGTACCTATCTGTTAAGTCTTGAATGCTTGTGTCCCTCCAAATTCACATTGAAACTTAATCCCCATTGTGGTGGCATTAACAGGTGTGGCCTTTTGGAAACTGATTAAATCATGAGGGTTCTGCCCTTGGGAATGGGATTAATGCTCTTGTGAAAGAGGCTTCAGAGGCTGGGCACGGTGACTCACGCCTGTAATCTCAGCACTTTGGGAGGCTGAGAAGGGTGGATCACCTGAGGTCAAGAGTTCAAGACCAGCCTGGCCAACATGGTGAAACCCTGTCTCTACTCAAAATACAAAAATTAGCTGGGCATGGGGGCAGGCACCTGTAATCCTAGCTACTCGGGAGGCTGAGGCAGGAGAATCACTCGAACCTAGGATGTGGAGGTTGCAGTGAGCTGAGATCGTGCTATTGCACTCCAGCCTGGGCAACACGAGCACAACTCCATCTCAAAAAAAGAGGCTTCAGAGAGCTGCCTGGCCCTTCTCATCCTTCTGCCATGCGAGGACATAGGGTTCATCCCCTCTGGAGGGTATGGGAACAAGGTGTCTTCTTGGAAGGAGAGAGCAAGCCCTCACCAGACACCAAATCTACTGGCACCTTGACCTCCAGAACTGTGAGAAATGCATTTCTGTAATTTGCAAATTATCTGGTCTAAAGTATTTTGTTTATAGCAGCAGGAATGGACTCAGGCAGCATCCTTTTTACCCAGAACTGTTCTAACAACTTTCTAACTGGGCTCCAGTCTTCATTCTTCTCCCTGCAAACTCATCCTCCTCAGATCTGATCATGTTACTCTCTGATCATGGGCTGTCCTGCTCATAAACCCTGGCCGGTGCTCCTTAGTCTTGAGGTCAAACCCTGACCAGTGCTCCTTGACCTTAAGCATGACATACGAGGCCTTCATGAGCTGGACTTGAGCTTTCCAGGCTCAGCTCTCCCTGATGTCCTATGGATGCTCCAACTGTCATGAACTACTTGAGTCATACTCTCTCCAAGCTCTCTGACTTTGTATGAACTGTTCCCAGCCCTAATGTGCTCTGCAACCTCACACCTTTGACCCTCAGCTTCCCTCTGTGTCTCACTAATTCCTCTTTGTCCTTGGCCATCACGAGTCTCTCTTCTGTGCTTCCAAAGTACACTGCAGGTACTTCTCTTGTTACACTTATTCTGAACCATAAACAATGCCCGTTTCTCTTACTAGAGTGTGGGCCACTTGAGGTTAGAGTGTGTGTTTCATTTCTGCACCCCTAGCTACTAACACTGTATAAGGTGCATGGTTCATTTTTCATCCATCCATTCAACAAATATTTGATCATCTGCTAGAGGCCAAGCACTCTTCCAGCATGGCGCTAAGGAACTCTACAAGACAGGTATACTAGTCATTCTGCTGTTGTATCTCTGCTCCAAGTCCCACCTTTTTTTTTTGAGATGGAGTCTCACTCTGTTGCCCAGGCTGGAGAGCAGTGGCACAATCTCGGCTCAATTAAACCTCCACATCCTGGGTTCAAATGATTCTCCTGCCTCAGCCTCCCAAGTAGCTGGGATTACAGGCACCCACCACCACACTTGGTTAATTTTTGTATTTTTAGTAGAGATGGGGTTTTGCTATGTTGGTTAGGCTGGTCTTGAACTCCTGACCTGAAGTGATCCTCCTGCATCAGCCTCCTAAAGTGCTGGGACTACAGGTGTGAACCACTGTGCCCAGCCTCAGCATGTATATTCTGACAATACACACTACTTCTTGTGGTTATTACCTCTGTCTTACTTCAGTGTTTGCTTTTAGATTTTTCTTCTTCCTCTAATATGTTTTATTTAAACTAACTCCTTTTATTAAATGACACCTCTGAAATATCTAGTGCAGTTCCTGTTCTCTTGGCTGGACCCTGACTGATGCCATGGGGAAGGCTCTTGGGCTCGTGGACCTTAAATTCCAGGTGAGGAAGGTAGACAACAAACCAATAAAAGAAGGGTAGTAAAAAGTGTTACAGTGAAAAATTAGGGTAATGGATGGAGCCTGGGCTACTTTAGATTAGTTGGGGAAAGTCTGTCCAAGAAGGTGACATTTAAGCAGTGAAAGAATTAAGTTTCCACCCATGTAAAGAGCTGCGGAAAGATGCCCCAGGGACAGAGACCAGTCAGTGCAAAGGCCTTATGATCTGAGTGGGCTTGGCTTCAAGGATCAGAAGGAGCGCTGGTGTGGGCAGAGTGGGGTGAGGGACGGGTGCTGCGGAGGAGCGGAGCTGAGAGGCAGGCAGGGGCTAGATCACATGGGCCTCCTTAGCCAAGGATTAGTTTCTCTTTTTTGTGTTTTTTAGAAATTCTGAATGTGTTGAAAAGGCTTTAGAGGGATTTAAAATATAGGAAGTAACAAGGTCTGACTTAGATTTACAAAAGATCTCTCTAGCAGCTGACAGGCGACAGTCTATAGGGAGCAAGAGCAGAAACTCTATTCTCCTCAGGGCAGACCATAGACACCTTTCAAGGACGAGGAAAGTGAGGCCCAGAGAGTTGACAAGATCTGACCTAGCTCACTCCACTTTAGACTTTTGGTTCCCAGACCAGTGGCCCTTTGTGGCTACACATTCTCTAACTGAGGCACAACTGACCCGGGTTCTGAGTGAAGCTTCTCAGCCCGGTTTGCAGAGAAGATGAAGCCCTTGGAGCAGCCAAGCACCCGCCCTTGACAATACTCCTGCTTCATCACAGGTCCTGTTGTGTCCAACTCATGATTTATCAAGGTACACCAGTCTGGTCTATTCACAATAAGAGGTGGGGGAGCCTTGAAAGAAAACAAGGCTCCCTGGGGCCTTCTGCAGACGTTGGTGTGAATTCATAAGTCCCAAAATTTGCATTATTCTCCTTTCTTCTTCCCCAACATCTAGTCCATCACCAAATCCTTCTGGCTTCCCAAACATTTGCTGACTCTGGCCTCTTTTCTTCAGGGTCACCAGGAGACACACCTTCAGGAAGCACCTTTTCTTTTCTATCCCAGAGGGCACCATCACATACACTATGATATGAATCATGACCCCTGGAGCTGTGTGGAGTTTCTGCATCTCTCCCTCCCCACCGTGGCTACCCTCATCCAGCAACCATCCTGTCTCTCGCCAGTGTCACCACAGCTGAGACCCGAGTCTTAAGGAAGCTAAGATCCAGGCCAGCAGGGGCCACACAGGCAGAGTGAAGGTGATGCTGGTGGGATTGGGGGCTTACCTTGAACAGGCAGGGCATTTTGGGTAGAAGGGAGGGGTCACTTTGTAAATAGAGGTAGGAGAAAGAGAAGAATATTTCTAAATGCTTCAGGCAACAGGTTTTTGCTTTAGTGAAATAACACTTGCACCTGCAAACTTTGGGGATGGGGGAAATGGCTGGATGGGTCCTGGGAGTGCTGCTGAGGTGATCTCGGGTCAGAAGTTTTTCTCCACAGCTTGGAAAAAGAGGAGGGTGTAAGACTCTGAATGAAGCTGAGAGATCATTTCATGCTTGGGAACTGAGAGACCACATAGACACGAGTTTCGGGAGACTCCAAAGCCTTGGACCCACTTCTAAGCTAGCACTGAATTCTGATTGGCTGCCTCTGCCTGCAGTCTGTTCCTCTTACTGATTGGCTAGGTTCTTCTGCCCATGGCAGAGCCCTGCTCCAGCCACCGGGTCCTCCCACCTGCCACAGTGTCACCTGGGATTGGCTGGGCTCTGAAAGGCCAGGCTGGCTTGGCTCTTGCCATCATCAGATTCTTCCTCATTAAACAAATGAATCACAATCCTAATTAATTTGAGCAACAGAATTTATGTAACTACTCCCAGCAGGATGTCTGCTCTCAGTCGGCAGAGAGATTAATTCCTCTCTCTGGGAAATTCCAGCCTTGCTGGTCAATAAACCTTAATGATGACTGAAATCTCCCATCTGTCTCTGCTCAGGGCAGGTAACCCCTGCTAAGCAGACACCCAGAGACACCCAGAGGCAGTACCCCAGGCACCGGCAGGACAAGGGCAATGATCTCCCAGCCTAGATGTGTCCTGAGCCACATGGAGCACACAGTAGGTGTTTACTTAAGGACGAGGGCTACCCCTTCCAGGGAAGTTCCGAACCACTTAAAACCCACAGGAAGTGTTCAATGTCTGCTTACAGAATAAATGAAAGGAAGTGTGTGTCACTCAGATACTTATAAAATAGTCTCGAGATCCTAAACTCCAAGCAAGCTTCTCCAGCTCTTTCCAGCCCTTTTTCTCCCTCTATTTCCCATGACCATAACCCAGTTCTGTCTTTTTCCTATTTTGAACTTTCCAGACTCAGAAATTTGGCTCTTAATGTTCCCTGCCCTTGAACCGTCCCAGGCCTCTCCAAAACAGCCTTCAGCTGCGTGGGAGGGAGGGGTAGCAAAGTGGAAAGCGTTCAGAGTGAGTGCTAATTCTGGTTCTGCCACTTACTCATTGTAGTTCACCTCTCTGTTCTTAACCTTTCTCTCATATGTAAACCACACGAGGTTCTTGGGAAGATTAAATAAGAAAACATGGTGAAAATGTATTGCATGGTATGTGACTCATTTAATTAGCGACAAACAGTGTTTTAGGTAACGGAGATACAATGGTGCTCAAGGCAGGCAAGATTCCTGCTCCCAAAGAATTTAATTTCCAAGAGACAAGAAGCAAGCTAGCGAATATGTAAGATAATCTTAGTTAGGGATCAGTGCTCAGCAAAAATAAAAAATGTATGGAGAGGGACTGAGGGGAGTGAGGAACTCCTTGAGGAGGCACCACTCTGAGACCCAAATGACAAGAAGGAACTAACCACATGAAATCTGGGGAAATGACATTCTAGAAAGAGGGGAAAGAATTGCTGCTAAGAAGATGTGGGCGTGTTACAAAAAAGTTGCAAAGTCCCTGAGGTATGATTGAGCTCCTCGTGATCAGTTTGAGGCTTCTGCTCTTGTGTCTTGTAGGTGAACAGGGTAAGGTTTGGTAGGACTGAAAAATTCATCCAGCTACCTATCTAGGGAGTGCGAGGGTCAAGATGTGGACCCAGGTCTTCTGCCCTTGAGAGCAGAGTGCTTGTCACTACAGCACAAAGAAGGTATAAGAGAAAGGAAAAGTGAGTGGGAGGTGGTGAGGGAGGAACAGACTGCCTTGTCCTCCACCAGATCTAAATCTGTCTCCTCCTTACGGTTGGCAGGATTATAGGATCTGGCTCCCATGAAGGCCTTCCACCTCCGCTGGCCTAAGCTGTCAGTGTCAGAGAGCACTGGCCTTAACAGCTCCCTCACCAGAGCAGCTGTGATTCCTTCTTCATTTCCAGCAGGGAAGACCCAATAACTTTTACAATATGGGATTTCTTTTTTCTCATGATAATAATGTTCATTGTGGGGAAAAAAAAATGATAAAATAAAAATCAGCTAGAATTCCAACTTCTGGCAATTTTGGTGTCTATCTTTCTGCAAAGTTCCTATATGCATACTTTATCAAATTACGAACATACTGCACGTACAGTTTTGGAATATGCCTTTTTCCTTCTGTCATGAAAAAAGTCTTCAAATGCCTTTTAACAGCTACACAATAGTTCACTCCATGAATCAACTCAAATGTAACTATTTTTGGCCTTTTATTATAAATAACACAAAGAACCCTCAGTCTTTTTTACATAATGTCCTAACAGAGTAGGGGAAATGCTCCTCAATCTGGTGCAATGTCCTGTGCCCAGGGAAACAAATTTTTTCTTTTCTTTTTTTTAAAGACGGAGTTTCGCTCTTGTCACCCAGGCTGGAGTGCAGTGGCACAATCTCGGCTCACTGCAACCTCCGCCTCCTGGGTTCAAGCGATTCTCCTGCCTCAGCCTCCTGAATAGCTGGGACTACAGGTGTGCACCACCACGCCCAGCTAATTTTTGTATTTTTAGTAGAGACGAGGTCTCACTATGTTGGCCAGGCTGGTCCATCTTCTTAGTTGGTGGGAACAGGGACATCTACACTCCCAAACACCTTGCCCTTGAGTGTATAGCACAGTTTACTGTCATTTTCTTCTGAGAAATGGAGATTGTTGCACTTTCCCCAAACTTACCTTCATTCTTAGCCTCTCCTTGTCATTGTAATCCCAGAAAAGATACAATGGGGAAAAGGGGGAGAAAGAAAGGGGGCTGTAATTTGATGCTACATTCTGAAACAATACACATATTTGAGACGCATGAATATTCTTTAACAATATTTTTATTAAATGATAAATTGCCAGGCAGGCAAGGGGTCCAGGATCAAGCCCTGGTCTCAGTATGCCAGAGTCTAAGGTGACTATGTTTGGTTTCTGCAGGGGCCTGCCATGGAGGCAGGCAAGGGAGGGAGGAGTCGGTGGTTCTAATCATTGGAAGGTGTTGGGGGTGGAGTCAGGGTAAGGCATCTGTAGTAGGCCTGGAGAACAAACCTGGCAGCTGGGACATGACTGGGAAAGCACTTGAGGACCTGGGTGGGGGCCGACATTCATTTGCACTGGTGCTGGGAGGGTGGTCTGCCCCCTGTGGGTGGTGCTCAGGTTTAAAGCTCCTCCTTGGGGCCACTGCCATCACCATGTCTCTAGTTTCTTGCTTGACCTGGAAAAAAGAAATTGAACCAGAGAGAGAGAAGGGCACAGGAAAAGAGACAACGAGGAGAACAGTGTGAAAGTGAGAGAAAGGAGACAGGGGTAAAAGAAGTCAATGCAGGGAGGCAGGTGCTTTGACAAGTGGAATCTTTTCGGTAGACATTTAAGCAGCAAGAGCCACTTTTGGTCCTGGACAAGCTTATTACACATCCACAGTTGATGAGCCCTCAAGGGCCAATGACAAGTATTCAGATACCCAGTGGGTCAGGGAAATGGCGTTTGCCAACTCTACTGACTACAGACCCTGCCTCTAAACTGATTTGGTGCCCTCTTTCTGCAAATCAATTTCTCAAACTTTCTGGGAGCCGGTTATTTCTCAGTGGAGCAGACAACGATGAACCAGTGCTAGGGAACAGGTCTTCTGGGGAGGGACTGAAATGCAGAAAAAATTTTGGTGGCCTGGGCTAGATTCAGGAGGTGGGAGGAGGGAAGGGCTGGGGAGAAAGAATCTGAGGAAAAGGAAAGGAGAGAGGAGGAGGGGTGGGTGTGAGTGAAAGAGTTCCGCCCTCCTTACCCATGCTCACCTCTCGCTGCCAAATAATTATACCGTCTTCTTTTCAGGCTGCAGGAAATGGTGTTCTGGTATTCACTGGAAAAGCCCAACAGTCATTGTCAGCTTCTGAGGCGTATGAATGAGGTACAGGGGGAGGCCTTGGTGTTGGTTGGGAAAACCGAGGGCAGCAAATGCAGGGCCCTCACTCTTACTGTGGGAACACATCTCCGTTCAACTTGGTGAGAAGAGAATGAATGTTTCAAAAGGACCTTTTATCAGGAAACTACAGGAAAGAATCAGAACAATCCATAAGTGGGGTTAAAGGGCATTCTTCATTCTCAATAGCTTTTTCCTCTCCACCTAACCCTGTTTGAGTGGACAGTGGACCAAAATGTTTCCTCTATTTTTTTTTTTTTTTAAGACAGGGTCTCACTCTGTCACCCAGGCTGGAGTGCAGTGGTGCAATCTCGGCTCACTACAGCCTCCACCTCCCGGGTTCAAGCGATTCTCATGCCTCAGCCTCCCGAGTAGCCAAGTAGCTGGGATTACAGGTGCCCGCCACCACGCCTGACTAATCTTTGTATTTTTAGTAGAGACAGGGTCTCTCCATATTGGCCAGGCTGGTCTCGAACTCCTGTCCTCAAGTGATCTGCCCGCCTTGGCCTCCCAAAGTGCTGGGATTACAGGCATCAGCCTCCACACTCGATCATCCTTTATTTTTTGAGTTCACACTCAGAGGCCCTTCTGGTAAGCAACCACTTCCCTTTACCCTTCAAGCTTTCCCTCTGGCCGAAGGGCATCTCTCCTTCCTTCCTTTTGAGCATCCTCCTGGCTCTGGATCCTGGAAGTGCTTCTGTACTCTGGTCCTTTTCCTGACGTTCACAATTAACTAGCCTGTGGATAATCTGGGTTCTCCCGTTCTTGAGGCAGGGCGTCTTCCAAAATATTCAAAAGCAAAGGAGTCGAAAGATCATGGGGAATCAACCCTCTCCTTATGAAAAGGCAACTGAGCCCCAGGATGAGGAAGAGACTCGCCCAGGGTCACAGAGTGAGGGAACGGTAGGCGTGGGGTCAGAATACAGCCAGTGCAGCCTACCTAGCACTACTACTATTAATAGAACCCATTAGTAGGTGCTAAGCCTTTTGCCCTTCCCCGTCCAAAGGCTCTAACCTGCGTGTGGGTCTAGGCTGATGATACCGTCCCCTCCCTATTCCCCATGCCTGTGACGCCCAGGCCCTGGCGGTGAGACCAGCAGGTGTGGGCATCAGGAACTTCTCCATTGGCTCAAATACCCGGGAGCGATTGGCCTGCCCTCCAACTTCCGTTTGTGTCAGGATTGCTGCTCATTGGCCTAGCAGAAGTGATTGACGGGTCAATAGCCCAATGAATGATGAGCCTCGGAAGCGTGGTGACGGTTACTAGTCAGTCCTTGCTTCGCAAGATCCTGGGGTAACGATTTTATTTTTTTCCGAAGTTGATTCAGCCATTTTTCACACTCAAAATCCAGCGTCTTCTCAGTAAAGGGTGTAAAGCAATTTTCTCCCCGAAAGAAAGAATGCGTTTGGGACTCTAAAAGTACAAACGAACCCTTCAAGAGAAAAAAAGAGTGTCATATTGAATGAATCACTTAATAAAGGGGGTTTTGCTTTGCTAAACAGTTGGTGGGCAAGTGAGTGGGCAGGAGGGAGGGGAAAGGTGGCCAGGAATGGGGACAGAGGAGTCAGGCAACAGAAGGCTGGAGTCAAAAGTGCTTATTGCAGTTCTTGTAACCTGTGTGAAATGCTGTGGCCATTCTTGGGGCCTGGATAGATTCTGGGACCTGGGGAAAAGGATGGGGTCACTTCTGGGGACTCTTAAGGTCCAGGAATCGGGGCTAAACTGGCAGTGGGGTGATGAGGCAGTGGTTGTGGTAAGAGCTGGCTTGGATGGTGAAAAGGGTAGCCTGGACCATGAGACAATTCCTGAGAGTAGCTAGTGATGGTCAGATAAGAAGTGGCCCATCCTTGAAGGGTGTAGTCACATAAGATGGGGCTCCTGGAAGAATGACAGTGGATCACCCCATAACTTGTTAGAAGATGGAGTTGGAGATAAAGAGAGATGAGACAGGGAGTTGAGACAAGGAAAGTTTGACAAAGGAGAGAGAGTGTCACAAGGACTGAGAGCTGGAGTCCCAGAAAAGCTGAGCAAACCATGCTTGGTACATAGTTGTCACTCAGTAAGTGCTAGCTATTATTATTGCTCCCTTTGGGAGGGAAGAGGAGGGGTTAAGTCTGGTAGTTCAAAGACAGTAGGAGGAAGTGAGTGGAGAACTAAAAGAGTGCCAGGAAAATAGGCCATTCTAGTTGTCCGTTTCTCTCCCCACTGTGATTATGAGAATTGCAGAAGCCACTCCTCCACTGGGGTAATGAGAGGGAAGAGTTGAACTAAAGAGAGGGTGCTGGTATGTTCTGCAGCTGGAAACCCAAAGGATGGGATGGGAAGTAGGAATGGGGAAGAGGCTGCCCTTCCAAGTGTCTTCCATAGAGCCTGTTAGAAGTGAGGTGAAAGAGGAGGGAACAGGTGAGACGTAGAATGGGTTGTGGCATGGTTAGGCCCTGGGTGAATCTTGTACGTTATACATAACCGTTGTTGTGATTGCTGGGGTGGGGTCATGAGGAGGAGCCCCCCTAGTTGTCTCTCTTGGGAAAAGGGAATGGTGATGAGATTCAAGACTCCATTGGAAATTCCCAACAATCATTGCCATAAATGTCAACTGACTCAGGGACCACACATTTCTGAGGGAAGGGAGGAAAAGACTCTTCTAAATTTTCTATTTGACAAGCAGGGTGTGTACCAACTGAGGCTCCTAAATAGAGAGTGCATAGTACAGTTCATGTAGGTTGTGAACAGAAAAAATGAAACTCTGATGTCAATACTCCATTTCCCTTAACCTTCCTACCCTCACTAGCGTGTGCTCTCTTTTTAGCAAGTCATTGAATGATTGGCATTGGTTGGGATGAGTCTAGACTGCACAGCTATGAGGTAGCTAAGAGAAGGTGATGTTGAAGGAAGAGCAGAGTGCTTTTGATTTTAAATATGTATCTGTGGGGAACCAACAAGCTCTCTTTGAGCAACAGTTGAAATGCAAAGCCATCTGGACTAGCCTACGACCTAAGGAACTCTATTCTATAATGTCTGGGGGAAAAGCAAGTAGGGAGAGTGGAAGATAAGGTAGGCCAGAGAGAGGGGAGACACAGAGAAGAAGGCAGAGACAAGATGGAGAGATCAGTGACAGCAGAGGCTGAGGCTGGACCGAGAGGGTTACGAGAGACAGCCCTGGAATGAACTAGTTAACTTACTTGCCAAATCTTCAAAGTCTTTTCTATTTCTATTTCCACTGAATATGGTTCTCCTAATTTACAAAGGAAATTTATACAGTCTTCCATGATTCCAGAAACGTTTGCATTTACTGACTTCTACCCACTTTATGTAAACTGTTCAGAATTTTGTTGAGGCTCCCAGGAAACTCCTGATGATCTTCTTGCTCATGGTGTTCAGATCTGGCTGGGGCGGATGAGCTAGGCAGTGGGGTGCTTGTGGGAGCCAAAGTTTGGTAGTTGGTTTCTGGAAGGTGCTCTCATTTCTTGTCTCCATGGATCGAGGGCTAAATAAGCCATTGGATAGGAATGGAGTGGAGTGGAGTGAGTCTCACTAGCATGCTGGGAGGTGGCATGGACTGTGGCATCACAGTTGAGGTGCTACGGTGGAGATAATAGCATCATGATAGAGGCTGTTGGCCTTGCAGTGGAGAGAACCTGATGGAGCGTGGTAGTGGGGAGTGAGGGTAAACTGGCCCTCAATGAGGGCTAGTTTCTGATTATCATGGATGTTTTACTCATAGGCAGTGACTAGAAGTGTTTCTGATAATCTGAGTAAGGTTGTAGGCAAGGGGCTGGGAAGAAAGTAGGGCCTGGGTAAGGAGGGCACAGGTACTGAGCAGGGCTCTGAAGCCAACTGTTGCTAGTCTGGAGAAGTACTCTCCCCTCACCCCAGAAGGAAATCAAATAGGCCTGACAGGGTCATGGGCAGAGTCAGAGATGGAGAATAGGAAATAAACAGATGACAGCGAGAGAGGCAAACGAGTGTGATGGAGAATCATGAGAGATGGCAGGCCATTGAGCTGACTCTTCAGGTCATCTAAGGATGTCTCTTTTTGCTCCTATTTCCCCCTGAGATGATTCTAATAAAACACCAAGGGTGATTAAAATGGATCCAGGGTTTGGGGCTTCAGAAAATGGCCTTTTTCATTTATGGTACTGACTTCCACTAAACCATCTCCATGCGTGGAAGCTTGTATGCAACAGAACATGGGTTTTCAGCTTGGAAGGGTAAATGACTCTCCTGTGCGGTGGCCTTGTCTTAGTGACTCCAAATATGGGAAATGTCCAGGAGGAGGGAGTTATTGACACACTGGAAGTTAGTTATCCCCTGATTTCATGAACTTTATCTCCTAGTTCTTCCCTCTGCCGGTGGGAAGTGGTGACAGGGTCTGATGGTCACCAGGAGGCTTTGAGGAGGTTGGGGAGAAGGCAGGCAGGCAGAGAAGCCCAGCTGGTGGCAGGGCGGCAGGTGGGTGCATGAGTCCTCTACCTCCTTCTGCCCCTCCCGGGTTGTGTTCTGTAGCTGGACTTTCTGTGAGATTCAACTTCCCGTCCTTCCCAGCCCCCTAGGCCTGTCACCTGTCTTGTGTCTTGCAGTAAAGTGAAGAGCAGGGAGCAGGAGAGGGGGAAAGAACAGGAGAGAGAGGGATGGGGAGAAACCGAACCAAGGTGATACGTGCAGAGACAGAAAGACAGATCTACTGAACAGTGACGCCGCCTCTACGTCTCTTCTGTTGCTTTTCTTCATAAATGATTATGCTCATTTTCCAGGGATCTTTGTGTCCTCCATCAAGGATTTAGAGCCCAAGCATCACACTTCCTGAGCTAAACTTGCCCAACTTGCATGTGGTGCCCTTACTTGCTAAAAAGTAGGTACCTCAGCTTATGAAGAGTTGAAGTGATTCAGAGACAAGGGGTTTGCACTAGGTCCTAGACAATGTGAGGGCACTCCTGAGAGGTAAACACTGCCAGCTGCTCACTTTCCCTTCCACGTGGGCAAACACAGGAAAAGGAGGGGAGGGGAGAAAATGAGGAGTAGGAGGCAGGAAGGAATTGTGAGTCCTTACTCTCTCCAAATCTGCTGCAGTCGCCTCGTTGAGAGAGGGTAAAAGAGCATGGAGGAAGGTGGACAGGCCTGGATAGAAGAGGTGATGAAGATAAAATGGGAATGCCTGAGGGTGAGGTTGAAGAGGTGTCTCTGTGTCACTTTGCTCCTTGGGTAGTCGCGTTATGTAATGGTTAAGCCTGTCTCTAGGCACCAGAAATGAGATGAGACTCCTGATCACCATCTGAGTACCCTGAATTATTTCTTCTATTTGTGGCATAATTGGAACTTGATACTTTTAAGATTCAGGAGTGAGGTTTTGGGCGAATTGTTTTCCTATTTAGGGATGGGAGGAATACCTTCTAATGTGTTGGAAGATTCAAAGGAAGCAGAAACTCCCCATCCTATACTATTGCCCTTCCTTGATCCCAGTCCTCTGTTCTTCCTCCAAAGTCCCCTCTGATGAGATACATGTAACAGGCAGGAGGGAAGAGGCTGCAAAGTTGGCTGCCAGCATTATTGCCATGGGAGTGAGCACACCGCTTTGCACTACAGCAGTCTAGGACAAGACTGGAATTTTTCAAAACACACTTTTACAGGGAAACAAAGGTTAAAAGCAAATAAAATAAGATGGTGTGAAAAAATTAGAGCCAATGGGGCTTTTGACTGGCTGGCAACCTGGCGTGATACTAAACTTTGCCGTCAGCTGTTTGGCTCTATTGGATTCCCCCACCCATTCTCATCTTGGTCTTGTGGAAGTGGATTCTTTGCAGAGCCCTGGGGGTCATCTCCTCCACTCTTTGGTCACTGTAGGTAGGGCAGGGTTTTCTCTGTCTCACCTCCTGTCTCTTTCCTCTGTTTTGTGGTCTTGCACTCTGGCCCAGATCTCTTCTCTTGGTTGAGTAGTTGGGGTGTAAAGCCTTGTTATTCCCTAGTTTTAACCTGTGTAGGGGCCATTTTGGGGGTGGGGTGAGGAGTTAGGCTGTACACAGAGATGTTAGGTCATTAGCAAAGGAAATAAAATACTGTTCGAGGCTCATGTTTCTTCTCTGTTCCCCTTTTGGAGACTCCTAAAATGTCCCCTCCCCTGTCTTCCCTGTCCTTGCAATGGTTACAGAATCCAGTCTTTACAGTTTTACAAAATTAATACTAAAAATACATTACTGCTGAAAGGAATTTTTCTCAAAGGAAAATAAGGCTCATTTCTTCACAGAGAAGACAAAGCTGGAGCCTAATAATATACACTAAACCTCAAAGAAAATGTGAACACACTGAATATTTAACCTAAAAGTATATGTTAGGTATGTTAATATGATATACAAATAAAAGAGTTAATTCATGCAAATGCTAAAATGGTAGGCAGGCCGGTGGGAGGAGAGCGGGCAGGGCGGCGGGGCTGCCTTAGCCAGCTCTGGGGTCTAGCGGTCTCAGCAGGTATCTCCTTGGATGTTGGCAGGCTTATGGATGTGTGGTCTTGGCCTCAGGGGGCCTTCCAGGGCAATAGGTGAGGGATGTGGGTGGCAGAGCCTGAAGTCTGAGTGACTCCAGGCAGGCTAAGATACTCTGTGATGGGGTGCCTGATGGGGGTCAGTGAGCCTCAGGAAGCCTTGGGGGTGACACTGAAGGCGACTCAGGGGATAGGAGCGAATGTGTTGCAAAGGCAAATTCCTGGGAGCAGAGAGAGGAAGGCTGGGGAATGATGCAGCTCTTGAAGTAAACTGTCTGTGTCCTGGCTGGAGGCTGGAGTCGTGGGGGAACCATGGCCACCCTAGAAGGCCCTGCTGGAGGCCCCATTATAACAGCCCTGTGGCGCACACCTCAGAGGCCAAGGCAGTTTCTTGCCAGGTCACTGAGTCGTGGATGGAATGGGAGTCATGATGGTGGCATGGGGGTAATTTACTAAAGAAATACATTATGTTCCTGGGTATGTGTACCTTTTTAGGGAGGACGAGCGAGGAATAAGACTCGTGTCTGTGCCTGATCCCGTGGGGTGTTGGAGGAAAGGGCACTTTGGCACCACATCCTCTTTCTCTAGTTCTCCAGGGTCCAAGCTCTTCCCCCCACCAGCTGGCTCCTCTCTGATATTGGGTTAGATGAGGTTAATTGACCAGCAAGGGAAGGCAGTGAGGAAAAAGACTGCTTCATTGAGGAACAATAGAAGAAGAAATTTTCCAGTCTGGAATTGCAAATGCGACCACTGAGGAGAAACAGCAGCTTCGACAGACAAGATAACACATTAAGGAGGCAGGTCAGGGAGTGGGCTGGGTGCAGTGTCACAGGGGCTGGAGCCTTCAGCAGGCTGGAGTCTAAGGTGCCTATGTTTGGCTGCTGCAACAGACCTGATAGGCCTCTCGAGTTTGTCAGGGAAGTATGGGAAGCATCCATGAACTAGGGCCCACAGGGTGATGTGTCTGGTCTTCCTGTGGACCTGTGGATGATAGGTTGGGAAGCATGTGGGCAGCTAGAACAATGCATTGGTAGGAAGTACTAGGGACCATCTTCTTTCCATGCCTCCTGTATGGCTTTATGTGGCTACCTGAGGCTAAGGGGTTGGTAAAACGCTTCTGAATCCCTAATGTCAGTTCCACTTCCTCTGGAGAGACGGCCTTGGGAGAGCAGAGGGGAGCATGTCTGCAGGAAGCAGGGAGGCATGGAAAAAAATTCAAGTAGATAAAGGGGGATAGACGGCCTGGGGAAGGGAGGCAACTAAGCCTTTTAAGTTGCTCTTGTATTCCATTGAAAATAGTTCAGCCAATTCACAGTGCATGGTCATAGCATTTTTAGAACCCTGCAGGCCTCAGGAAAAACTGTTTATTTACACTGTGCATTTCACATGAATCCTCTCAGCTGGAAAAGATGTTCACTTTCACAGAAGCAGGCTGGAACTCGGTCCATATTCCTTCCTTCCGGTTTCCTGGTTTGCTGTGGGAAGGTGGGAGGGGCAGTGGGCCACAGGGAGGGACGGCCCTGCCAGATGTCTTCTTTTTCTCTTTCTTGGGGTGTAACAGAACAAAAAGAATGTCTGCAATTTTTTTGGGTGAGCCATAAAAGGGGGCTGTAAAAGGCAGAGGGCTAGAGTGTAGGAAGGGGTAGGGTTAGGAGTCAAAAAACGAGAAGAAAGAAAAGGAAGAGTAGGCCTCCCTGAAGGGCCCCTAATCACTCTAGTAGTTGGGGAGTCTGGGACTGGAGGGGAGAAAACAGGGAATGAGAGGTGGGAGTAGGAGAGAGAGTGAGGTTTCTCCTACTACCTTAGAACTCATACTTTTTTTTTTTTTTGAGACAAAATCTCTCTCTGTTGCCCAGGCTGGAGTGCAGCGGTGCGATCTCGGCTCACTGCAATCTCTGCCTCTCTGGTTCAAGCCTAAGGTTACCTGGTTGAAATTGGAGGGAGAGAGAGAAATATAAAAAGTCATAACATAAAACTAGTATCTAAAAACAAATTCTCCTGGTAC
>NW_012119710.1:2762657-2766389 GCF_000951035.1 Colobus angolensis palliatus | reverse complement strand
TTTTTTTTTTGAGACAAAATCTCTCTCTGTTGCCCAGGCTGGAGTGCAGCGGTGCGATCTCGGCTCACTGCAATCTCTGCCTCTCTGGTTCAAGCAATTCTCCTGCCTCAGCCTCCCAAGTAGCTGAGACTACAGGCACACGCCACCACGCCTGGCTAATTTTTGTCTTTTTAGTAGAGACGGGGTTTCACCAGGCCGGTCTCGAACTACTGATTTCAGGTGATCTGACCACCTTGGCCTCCCAAAGTGTTGGGATTACATAATGCATGAGCCTCCGTGCCCAGCCAAAGTAAACTCATTCTTTATATGAGGTTTCTCCACTGTGCCTTAATCGGATAGAAACATCCCCGTGTGGTGTCTGGAGCACTGGGCGGCATCATTACAAGAGAGTTGTCTGGGCCAGTGCCCGGGTAGAGGGTGGCTCCCTCTTTTTCATCTCTGAGAGAAGGGAGGCACAGCCATCCCTCCTTTTCTCGCTCCTTCCTGGTGTCTTTGCTATCCCAGCTCTGCTCTCCTCTCTTTAGCCCTCTCTTCACATGATTGATGTTAGCAGAATGTGGAGTTTAGCGAAACAAATGCAGGGTGGTAGCAAAAGGCTGAGGTGGCTTTTTGTCAAGAGAAAAAAGCTTTGGGGGTGTGAATCTTCTCATTCGATTTGAGTTTGTAGCCAATAATTTTATCAGTGAACAACAATAAATATGCCAGAGAGTGGCTGGGAGGATGAAAGGCTAATTCTTTTCTGTGGCAGGCCAGAGTCTGAGGTGAGCTTTTCAGAACATGGGAGGCCCTTGGGTTAGTTAAGTGAGATCGTGGGTGAGGACATTGTGGCAGATCAGGTGACATAGACAAGCCTGGGTCATTCCTGTAAAGATGGTAAATGGTGGGTTTCTGATGAATGAGGAAAGCCTCTTCTGAAATACATTGACTCAGAAGCAGGGTCTCCAGATGGAAGTATCACATGGCCAGGGTGATCCTCACTTTGTCTCTGAAGTCTGTTTTTGCGGTTGGCAGGTGGAAGGTGTCCTCTCTCCCTTTACCTACATCTTTCGTAGCC
Source organism: Colobus angolensis palliatus (assembly GCF_000951035.1). NCBI lineage: Eukaryota > Metazoa > Chordata > Mammalia > Primates > Cercopithecidae > Colobus > Colobus angolensis. The sequence goes on along the minus strand of NW_012119710.1, from coordinate 2,765,335 downwards.
TTCCAAGATTCGTTTCCATCTTGGGTGGGGGTGGGAGGAGAAGGAGGATAAAGAATCAGATGAGCTGAAGGGGAGACACAGAAAGGGATCAGGTAATCACTGAAAGGCAGAAACCCAGAAAAGACTACATCAGCCCAGGTGACAAGTCCCCCAAGTCACTTCTCCTATACCAGCTGCCTCTCAGAAAGATGCTACTTATTTCAAAGTTATATTTACCATGTCTTCAGAGCCTTTCAAAGGTGTAAAGAGAAAAAAAAGGAAACTATACAAAGCCACTTTTGCTAAACTTTCCAAGCTTGCAAGATGTACCTTCTGGGTGAAGATCTATTACTCATCTTGTTAATTACTCATGGGACTTGGGTTTGTGTGGGAAAAGAAAGAGAGAAAGTGGAGGAAATTTGAGTCAGAGCCAGGTAGAAGACAGCTTCTCCCCTTGTTTCCTTGGCTCCCTGAGGGCAGGGAACAGGCTCTTTTCATCTCTATGTCCCACGTGTCTAGCATATAGTAAGAGCTCAATAAATCGGCACTTACTGAATTGAACTAAATTATTTGTTGAATTTCCATGTGGGTAAAGACACAAAATCTGTTCCTGTTGTGGAACAAGGGACCATAAAGGTGCAGGGTGGAGTGGGAGAAGTGTGCATTTGGAAATCTAAAGGAAGGAAGCAATGTCTCCCAAATAACCACTACTAGGAGTGCCAGTGCAATGGATGGGGGAAAAGGAAGAGGGTAAAAGGAGGTGGGATGGAGAGTAAAAGTGAGGGTCTGTGTTGCCTTCGAACCTGTGCATACTTCTTCCTCAGAAAGTTCTTAAGTCTTTAGTCATCCTTCAAAACCTAGCTCAAGTGCCATGTCCTCTGAAGTCTATTCTGAGAACCCTCCCTATGCCACACCTCAGCGGTTCTTTACATTCCAATTTCTCATTCATATGCAGTATTAGTTGTGTGATCAGTTGCTAATATGAAGACTTCTCTGCTAGACTGGGAGCTCTTTGGGGGCAAGGACTGTTCGTTGTTTTTATCCTCAGTGCGTGTTATATAGTGGGGGCTGAGGGCAGGGAGTTTTGTCAGTTGTCCTAAAATTGATGGGCAGGTCTGACGTTAGGGCTCCTGGCAACAGGCAGTAGGCAATGATCCAGGATGACAGTTGTTTGATGCCTTGGGGGCTTGACAGCCTTACCCGTTGGAGGTAGTTCCAGAGACCTACCTGTAGAGATTGGGGCTCAGAGAGAGATAAGACTCCAGTTTAAGAAATAGTGAACAGAATGAAAAGCAAGATATCAGCATGCTCTTGAAGACCAAAGAACAAAACAGTGGCTTCACCTATTGAAACTGGTGTTTGAGGAAATGACTTGTTCATTGGGAAGAATGCCAAGGGCCCAGACGCTGGAGCCCAGGTTCCTGGGTCACAGCAGGATCCCCAGCCAGGACTTGATCTAGCTGCCCTGGATGGTTCTTCAGGTTCTGTGAGAAAGCTGGCCGCTTGGTCTCTGAGCTGTGGATGGGGACTGGCCTACTTCCCGGCAGGGAGCAGGTCATAACAGGTGGGCTCCACATGTAACTGAGAGCTCTCTATTTCACAGGGTAGTTTAATTTTCTGTAGGGTGGTTGTGATTAATTTTAAAAAGTTATTTTTATTGATTTGAAATCCATCTGTCTTATAACTAGCACCCATGGGTTCTAGTTCAACCTTTAGTAATCTGTTAAATTGCAAAATCTCTCCTCTGCATACATATAAGAAGCAAGAAGCAAATATCCCCTCGAACTATTGTGAGCCTTCTTGACTCCTTCAATCATCTCCCCATCCCCAACCATTCTTTATAAAATATGTTTTCAAGTCCTTTCATAATTTTGCTCACTCTTCTGTGGACTTGCTCTAAGTCATTTATGCCCCCCTGAAATATAGTACCACAGTGGTACTCAGCTAGGCACAGGGGATACTGTTAAATCCTTACCTGGGGATTGTAGTTCAGTTGATGCAGACCGAGGAGGTCATAGTAAGAAAAACCTGAATCCCTGTTATTTTTTTCCATTTTTCTTGCAACTCATACTGTTGCTAGATGAAGCTCTTCATTTTATACTTAATGATATTGATTTCTTTTAAGTGCAAGATCTACCAACCCTTCTTAGTAAATTTCATTTTTTAAAACATTAATGTCTATCTCTTGAGATAGTTCTGAGTCTTAATTCACTCAGGCAGTACTAGCTATACCTCTCTATTTTGTAGTATTGACACATATCGAGGGACACTTTTATGTCTTTGTTTTCATTATTGAAAAAAATGTTGAATGGGGTGGAACCAAGCAGAGTGTGACTCTAGTTAGTCATGCAGTGATGGGTTTACCTAGCCATCCTGTCATCCTGTGCACATTTCCTGTCTGGTTCATGTGGACATTATGACACTTTGTCAAGTACTTTACTGGTCAAGGTATATGATATGCCATTCTTTCTTCCTGTTCTTACACTTGGTCACCCTATCAAAATAGAAAATTTGCTTAGTGTAGCATGACTTTGTTGTCAGTGACTCTGTGATGGGATAGTTCTATCCTGTTAGTTATTCTAGACTAGAGGCAGATAACACCAAGATCTATCTATCTATCTATCTATCTATCTATCTATCTATCTATCTATCTATCTATCTATCTATCTATCTATCTGCCTTGGTGTTATCCTCCTCTA
>NW_012119710.1:2755874-2761982 GCF_000951035.1 Colobus angolensis palliatus | reverse complement strand
ACTTTAAGTTCTAGGGTACATGTGCATAATGTGCAGGTTTGTTACATATGTATACTTGTGCCATGTTGGTGTGCTGCACCCATCAACTCGTCAGTGCATGAGGCTTTTAATAGAGGTCAAGTCTGGTTGTAAACCCAAAACTTTTCCTATTCATGATGCTTCTAACTTGTTGCTTAGGTCATCTGGTAGTAGGCTACACCAGTGCGTTTACTTTTGAACTTTAACTTTGGTCATTCTGGCAGCTCCTTACTGCTGCCTGGTTCCAACATCTTAGTTGGCCAAGGCATTTAGAAGATTTTTCTAGCTCCTCAGTCACAAGTCTGCCAGGATTAGGACCATTGGCATTTCTTCATTTCATGGTTGGGCAGGAAAGGGAATGAGATCTCTTGTTCCTTTCTTAAGTTTTGCCACTTTCCTAGTGTCTTGCCAGAGAGCAGGGCCTGGTCCCTATTTGCTTGACAGGACATTGGCTCTTGTCCCCTTCCTAGACTTGGGAAATCTCTTTTCTCGCTTGTCTGTTTCTTGTAGGCACCTTCCTCCTCCCCGTCCACAGCTAGAATGATCAACTAAATGGATTTTAGATAGCTTCAACTTTCTGCCACGACAGTGTCAGAAAGATGAAGCAAGAATTTAAAAGCCTAAGGTTACCTGGTTGAAATTGGAGGGAGAGAGAGAAATATAAAAAGTCATAACATAAAACTAGTATCTAAAAACAAATTCTCCTGGTACAAGTATGTTCCTAACGCATCAACTTGTCCCTGTACCTTCATCTTCTTCTCTGTGCCCTTGATATGCATTTCCTCTGTCCGTCTCCTCTTCCCTGGTCCCTGATGGCTTGTGGCTTTGTCCTTCTGGTTAACACATCCAACATGGCTACAGTAGGGAAAATGCCACTTACCAGCCTCCCACCTCCCTTGCTTGTTGTTCAAATGATTACCTCACTTCTACCTTGGCGAGATGCTACTTTTAGATTCAGAGAACCTCAGACAGCTCTAGCTCTAAATGCGTACAAAATCTATTATAAGATTTTAATGTAAGCCTCTGCGCCAGAGGCAGTGTTCGTGTGCAGGGTTTGGTTGTTTCTTTAGAACGTTAGGCTTCCTCTTGTTGCGATGACTGATGTGGCTTCTGCAATAGCTCAGGGGCAGGGAATTGGGACAGGCTATCTATTGCCCAAACTCTGGCCACCCCATGGCTATTGTTAAGAAAATTCAGTAGTAGTTGCCTAGATCCAATTTCAGTGAACCTCAAGGTATTGCTTCTTTGAGACAACACGTTGTCTTTGGGCTGTTCCTGTCATTATTCTAACAGGATTTAACTCGTGCACTTGTGTTGAGGGATAATGGTAAGATCAAGTGTGACTTGCCGTGTGATCTCGTTCTCTGTCTACTCTCACCATTCAGGCTGATTTGCTGGGGACACGAAATGCCACTGGGTGGCTGATAGTCCCTCTGTTGCAAGGCTTCCTTGCTAGACTTGAAGCCTCTTAAGAAGTTGTGACTAGAATACAAGTTCAGCAACCTGTAGGTTGTGACACAGCCTGTGTTTAATACATCTAAAAATCTGCTGATCTATACATAAAGCAGAAGGATCACAACTACTGTCTTGTAGCTTTAACGTTCCTTTTCAATTGGTTCGTGTTTTTTCTCTGGTGTTGCTGTAGTTGAATCAGAATCTGCACTACCAAGAAACTAAACTTAATTTTCCCATTTCCTGAGTGTTACCCCTTATTCCTCTAGACTGTGAATTCCTTGAGGGTAAGGGCTGTGCCTTGTTCGTTTCTGTAATCCCTGTGCCTAACCGGGTGCCTTCAGTGTTGATAGTGTGGAGAGTTGGATGTTCATTAAATATGGGAGGATGCCTTCCCCTCGTTGGCTTGGTTGACACTACGCTTCTCTGGTTTTCTTTCTGTCTCCTGAGTCACTTTTCAGTAACCTCTGCTGGACCAGGCTAGGTCCTGGGGCAATTGCTTTTCTATATTCCTCTAATCTCAGCCAGATTCATGATTTTAGATTATATGCTAATGGCTCTCCACTCCCATGAAGGCCAGATTGAGATTTTAACTGCTTGTCTCCTGTCTAAAACAGAATCCTTGATTTCCTTTTCTAGTTCAACTCCCAAATTGTTTCTGCGGCAGTCTCCCCTACTTTAATAATAGGACCTACATTTGTTCACAGCCCTCAAATTGGGATCACCCTTGATTTGTCTACTTTCTTTACATCTCCACATCCAATTTGTCATCAAGTCCTGTTAATGCTACCTGTAAAATACATTCTAGACTTGTCTACGTGTTCATTAGCACTACCGTTACTACCTGTAAGCAAGGCCACCGTCATTGTGAGCCTAGACATTGGATGCCTCCTAACTGCTTTTGCTCTTGCTCTATACTAGAGCAGAGGGGTCTTTTAAAAATGTAAACCGAATTCCATTGGGTTCCTTGCTTAAAAGCCTTCGCTGGTTGTCCTTTACACCTAGACTCACATGTGTCCTTATGTGTATCCTACATTCATGGACATCTCTCTGCCCTCAGACATCTCTGCCTTTGCACCAATTGGAGAGAACTTAAATCTCCACTACAAATGTTATTGAAATCTTGTTTTGTATGTTCTGTATGAGGAAGGAAGGAGAGCAAGCGTTTATCAACTATTCTTTATGTGTTAAGTAATGTTTTCATATAATGTCACATAAAGGATATAGAACCTTTAGTAAAATAATTCTAAAGAAATCTGTTAATCTCATATGTCTGATGGCATCACTGGGCAATAGGCTGTCATGGAAGTAGTTAGGTATTGCATTCAAATAATGTTGCCTCTAGTTCTAACTTGAAGAAGTCAAATAGCAGATGAAAAGGGGCTGAATGTTCTAGTCAGTAAAACAGACTTCATGCCAGAAATCTGATCCTAGTCAAGGAGGATGCAAAATGCTAGGTGATAGGCAGTAATGCAAAAATCATGAACAGTCCTACGAAATGCTAGCCTATAGATTGTCTTCATTAAATGTGTATTAACTGAGTGCTCACACATTGGGGATACCTATGAATAAGACACAAAGGTCCTTGTCCTTATGGGATTTGCTTCCAGGGAAGGTTCCTTCTTAGGGGAATGCTCAGCTTTGAATAACGAGAAATCTGCAAAAGATGTAAGCCTCGTCCTTTTAAGATTGATCCTAGAGAGAGAAACCGAACTTCCTTCAGATTAGACATAGGTCCTGCCCTCAAGGAGCTTACAGTCTGGAAGAAAGGAAAGAAAAGTAACAACTGTACTTACTGCAAGTCAATAGTGCTAAAAGATTCTGGAAATGGCAAAGTAATTCAGGGGAAGAAGAGGGTCTTTAGATTTGGAGTGGAGGTCTTAGGAGATCCAGGAAAATGTTATGAACGAGGTGGATCTCAGTCTTATATCAGGGATAACATTTGGGTGTGGAGATTGAGGGTGGAGAGGCCCTACCTGGCATAGCTCTGTTATACAGGCAAAGACTGAGCCAGGAGAGGGATTGTCTCTAGAGAGCCAAACAGAGGCAAACTGGCAGACAAACCCTCATGGCGGGAGGGGTTGGATACAGATGGCTCTGCAGTCTTGCTGCTGTGTTCTGCTTTGTGAAGGGAAACAATGCAGGAGCTCTGAAAATACAGATTTAAGGGCAAATTAAGGCTTTCCTTCTGATTGACTTGAACAGGCCCAGCAGGGGGATCTAAACAATTGGTGGGAGAAAGACAGAGAGAGAGAGAGAGAATAATTGCCATTAAGTGAGAAGGAGTTGATGGGTGCCTTAAGCAAGGCTAAGGTCAAGGTCAATTCAATGGCGCAAGGCTTTGACTCCAAACTAAAATTCAGGATGAGCTGATGAAAAGTTTAGGATTCTTGAGAAAGGTCTTGAATTTTGTAACCTAGGCATTTATTCTTTTACAAACATGTGCTTAATGCAGTGTTAAAAATAAGGGTTATGTGACATTTGCATTTGCATTTAAGTGTTTTAATAAGAGTATGTCTTTTTCACAAAGAAGAATCAGAAAGTTCACAGATAAAAGGGAAGGGCTGAAGTAGGAAATCAGGAACTGAAACAACAGGGAAAAACCACCACACTGGATCATGTAGCCATGGAATTTTTTCTTCATCAGGTGTCGGTATCTAAACATCAACATTTTCATTGTTGTTTTGTTTAAAAGTGAATGGAGAATTAAAAAGGAAAAGTTAACAGACCAAGTTACACAGTGGCCCAAAGTGTCACTGTCCTCATCTGTGAGCTAGAGATAATGATTTACTGCTCTAGCCAGGATGTTTGGAGGATAGATAGGATAATGTCTATCACCATCCCAGCAGGGTGTCCAGCATAGAGCTGGGGGCTTAAGAAACACTATTTCCTTTCCTTTCCTGTTTGTCTTTCTGTACACAAGCAGGAACACATCCTCCCTTCTGTTCTGACACCTGTTGCTTTTCCCTTTTGCTGTCTCTGTTTTCTCTTGGATGTTCCATCCACTAAAACTGTTCAGTCAGTCTATCCCAGTCCTTCCCCTCTTCCCTTTCTTCTTTACTTCTTTTCATTTTAAATTTTCACCTGGAGACCCCCTTCCAGAGTGATCTAAAGCTAGTTCTCTGCTGAAGCTATTGCTGTCATTTACCAGCTGTCCCATTGGGGTGGACCTCCTTCCAGATCATGGTGACCATTTCAGGGATTACCGGGGTCACCCTTATAAACCTGGAAATCCATGAGTGTGATGCTTCCAGTCTTAGAAATGACCACACCTGAGTTTGTTGAGTGTTTAATCCTTCGCTGGAAAGGAGTGTTCAACAGGCTTATAGAACTTGCCTGCAGGGACACCGCCAGGCAGAAGCTCTTGGGTTTTGGGACCTGGACATTAGCTTCCCTACTGCCCTTCCTCCCTCTACCTCATTTTCTAACCTACCAGCCCCATCACCAGCGTGGGAACTCCACAGACATCCTGTCTTTCCTAGTTAGAGCCTCATTAGCATTCAAGTAGACAGATAAGTATTCTTGCTCAATTTCATGCTTAGTGAGCTTATTGAGGGCCCAGTAGCTGCCTATTGTAAGGTGGGTTGTGGATTTCTCATCAATAGCCATTCAGTGCTGCCTCCTTACCTTTAGGGATGAGACAGCAGCAAAGGGGAAATTATTATTATCATCACTATTAATAGGAACAACTACCATTTGTGCCAGGCACCTGGCATAAATTATTTAACATAAGCTTTACAAATTTGCAAAAATTTGTAAAGTGAGATATGTTGTTCCTATTTTACAGATGAGGAAACAGAGGCTCAGGGAAGTCAGTGACATAGCTTGGACTCTAAGTCTTTGTTTTTAGTGCTCATATTCTTCCAAGTCCTACTACTTATTCATCTAGTAGCGAGGGGTGGGCTAGCTCTGCATGCACATGACTTCATCAATGTCTAAGCATGCCATTTGAAGCTCCACTGCCCCACATGGCACTTCTGCCTTAAAGCACAGCCAGTACTGTATGTGTTTTCAGAATGAATTACTACCTGGCAGATTGGAAGGACACCACATGGTCTTGCTTGAGCCCTTTTGACTTATATATATAATATGTAAGTTCCTTTCCTCCTTTCAATTTTCCTCTCCCAATAGCCAAAGCACCTTTGCATCCAAGATCTCACTGGATTTTCAAAATAACCCTCTACTGTAGGCAGGGCTGAGATTATTATTTTGAGTGTACAGATGAGGAATTTAAGGCTCAGCTAAGCTGAATGAGCTGTCCCAATTTCTACTACAGCATATTGGGTGCAGTGCCTCTATTTGGTGGTCAAGCCAAGTTATTCATTATCCAAGGGGCTGATTTGCTTGGGGTTATCAGTTGGGGGCCAGCTGTCTATAGGAGAGGTTACTTTTTAATCAACTGGCTCACTTCCCCCCTGGTGACGGGTCCCTAATGATAGGGACTTGGGGAGACTTGTAGACCTTCGTCTTCCTTCTTTGGATGACCCTCTATATTTCTTTTGAGTTTAAAGGTGATGATGTGCATTTCTTATTTCAGTCTGATTCTTGCTACTGGGTGACAGTCCTTCTATTGCTAGGGTGAGAGTTATGTTGCAAGAGAGAATTGTAGATAGGATCTCTTGTGAGAATACCAGTGTA
>NW_012119710.1:2751219-2751934 GCF_000951035.1 Colobus angolensis palliatus | reverse complement strand
CTCCTCTAGTCCTGCCCTTGTATATATACAGTATCTTTTGGGTAAGACAATATTTTTTCTTTTCTAATTCTGTGTTTACCAAGGTCTGTTCTATTCTGGTCTCTATTGTGTTGCATGGCCAAGAAGGGCAAGTCCCATATAGATAGTTTGGGCTGGCAAATTGATTATTGCAAAGGCATTAAGTAGCAGTTGAGCATTAAAATCTGTTTCTTGGGAACTTGGTGGGTATGAATCTATTCCTTGGAGTCTGACTGAGGAAGTGATAAAATCAAATGTGCAATACATGTCCTGCAAATCTTGGGATGTAATGACTCTACCAAAGGGTAGCTGTCCAGGGAATTTCAGCCTAAACCAGCCAACCAGAGTTTAGATGAGAGAGAAATGACTGGCACGTTGTAGGATAGGGATCAGGGAAAACTGTCTGGAGAGGTGAGGAAAAAAAGAGAAATCTACTGTTCATTAGTGTCCTTTATCCCTTTTTCCTCCAAGATTCTCAGGAAGGTATATGAAGGGGAAGGTCCTTCCCTCCCACCCGCTTCCCTCCAGTCCTGACACAGTTAATTTGCTAGCTTGCTCTACCATAGGCAGCCTGTGAAGTGCATGAGGCTTTTTTTTTTTTCTTTTTCTTTTTCTTTTTATTATACTTTAAGTTCTAGGGTACATGTGCATAATGTGCAGGTTTGTTACATATGTATACTTGTGCCATGTTGGTGTG
>NW_012119710.1:2716396-2744804 GCF_000951035.1 Colobus angolensis palliatus | reverse complement strand
GGGTTCTGCTGGGGTATGTTGTGTAGTTTGACTGGGGCCTGGAGCAGAAGCTATAGGAGATCAGATGGACTTACTAATTTTTTTTTTTTTTTTTTTGTGGCCAGATGTATAGTCAGTAGTGGTAGATGGGGTGGGATGGGGTGGGCAGGTGGTTCTCAAGATTGGCTGAAGGAACAGGGTAGGTTTGAGAAAACACTTTCAGGAACCCTGTCAGGGGTGAGAGAAGAAAGGGGAGGTGGGACCTGGGTCTGAAATGAGCTGAACTCCAAAGCTGGACACAGGCAGCCGGGATGGAGGGATCTAAGATCAAACAATGAGTATCGAAAGACTAGGACAACGTTTTAACAACGGTAGCTACTAGAGAAAAGCTAATTGTCTTTTCGGTGGGGCAAAACCATAGCCAATTCAAAATGGACTTTATAATTTTCACCCAGAATAGAGTTTGGGCTACAGTTGCTACTTATACCTATACTAAGGTAGACAGGACCACTCAAAGACACCCCGTATCTGACCCCATGGAGTCAGCTAAAGCTGGGTTTAGACACTGAGTGCCACCATGTGACACTGAGCAAAGTAATTTCACTTCTCCGAGCCTGATTCTTCATTTGAAAAATGGAGAAATGCTTTTCTGTCAAGGTTAGAGCTAGATATCTGTAAGATAAAGCTTTAGACGTTCAGTAATGGAGCTATAAGACAGTTAAGCTACAGTCAAATGTACTGGCCTAAGTTGCTTTTGAGGCTAGAGGAAGACTGATTTATGAGAGGCCACAACCCAGATCCCAAAGACCTTTGCTGAAGGCTGCCTCCCTAGCGAGATGTTCTGGGTTGAGAATTCCACGGGGTCTTAGTGTCAAGGGTCCTTATATTCAGGTCTTGTGTATCCAGTCTTAAAGGGGTGACGGCAGTCACCTGATGGGCTTCTTATTCATCCCTGGGGATATCATGCTGGCCCTTCAAGCTGGGAAGAGGCTTTTTGGATCCAGAGAAACTGGTCAGATAGGGCAGGCCTGACCTACTCTGTCTTCCAAAGCATCGCAACTCCGCTGCAAAAACTCCTTGGAGGATGCACCCCTAGATACTATGCCTACAGGCCTCAGAGCCGTCCATACCAAAACCCTTAGTCCTTAGGCCCTATTGCTACCTTTCAGATTTCCCCCACGCTTCCTTGTTCTCAAGACACTCTTCTTCATCTGAGTTCAGTTGCCTGAAGCTAGTCTGCTGGATTACTTCTCTCGTCTTTCTTTAATTTACTGTGATTAGGATTAGAGAATTCCACACTGTGTCTTCCCCAGAAGGCAATTGTCTTGGCCTTTGGGGGATCCACTCTCCTGTTTATGCTTCTCTGAGACAAAGCAGGGGTGAAGAATCTGGACATTTGGGGGCCCTTTTTGATTAATGTTGTGGGGCTTCTCTCCTGGTCCTTTCTCCAGAGTCTTTCCCAAATCCATTCCAGGCATCCTCTCCCTACCCAGAGGATCTCTACTTGGGTCTTTGTACCTTTGCCCCGCCTGTCTCTGGGAATGTTGCCGTACCTTCCTTAGTCCTCAGCCTCCATCTGCTGCCATGCATTCTCCGCATTGCTGCCAGAAGTTGTTGATTCAAGCAGTCACCTAATCATCAAATGCCCTTTGAGCACAGGCTGCGCTGCCGCCCTTGGTCTCCTGGAGCTTACAGTCTAATTAATTACCCTCCCTATTTCTGACTCAGCATTTCTTTTTGTTCCCAGCTAAACATCAGCAAGGACTGCTAAACACGGCCAGATGCCTGGAGGGTGCTCCTGAGCCTCTCGTGGCAGGAATATGTAGTAGGAGAAACCAGTGCTAGACCCTTTTCCACTTCCAGCCTGAGTCTCTCTGCACAACAAGCTGCACCCTCATGCTCTTAGACTTTGCTTCGTCTCTCCTGATCCCCAGACATTCGCTTCTGGAACTCACCTCCTGGGCCCGGCCCAGAATCCGACTGGGGCTTCCTTCAGCTCCTTCTTGACTTCCCAGGCACTGGAGGGCTACCAGCCCCTCCCACTTTGGCCCCATTTCCCTGCCCAGCCTTCCCACCCCTCATTCCCCTTTCTGGATGGTTTGCTCTTGGGTCACTTTCTCTTGTATTTTAGGGCTTCTGCCCGGAATGCCCTTTCTCCTGCTTGCCCACCTGGAAAACTGCTGCCCATCATTCCAGGCCCAGCTCAAATGCTTCAACCTATAGAAGCCCTCCTGGACTCTCTCAGTCAGAGTCAAGTGCTCCTTCTCCTGAGCTGCCACCGCAGTTTCTGTTTACTCCCATCCCTGCCATTAATGACCTGAGAAGCGTGCTTTCCATTAGATTATACTCTCCCTGAGAATCGAAACTGTGCTGCTCTTTCTCTTTTTAAAGACCCATTCAGGACCTGGAACATAGGTGCTTACTACACATGTATGGAATGAAGAAAGTTTTAGCTGTGCTCTTCTTCTCCAGCTCAGACCTGGAAATAGGAGGTGGGGGTGGAGATGTGGGAGGTGAGGTGGGGGACAGCAGAGCGTAAAATGAAAATAAATAGCTAATTCCTCCTAATAATGCCTGATTTCCTGATTTGATATTCTGCATTAATTATAATTACTTGCTAGGAGATAGGGTATTAATCACCGTGTGTGGCACTTCTGCAGAGTTGCGACACAATGCCTGGCTGCCTGGCAGCTGCGATGCTCAGAGACTCTGATGAAGATAAGCAAGGCTTGGTCAGAATTCCTGGGCAGTCACCTTAGGCCCCTCTGGGGTGCTACGTGTCAATAAATCCAGTCAGACAGATTGTTCTCTGGATCGAGGGACCCAGAACGTGCTAAGGAAGGCATTGTGCCGAATGCAGGGTGTGGTTAGAGGAAAGTGAGGGCGTTTGGCCCTGTGGGGGACATGCGAGTTCAAGTCAAAACAAGAACTAGTCATAGCCTCCTACTGTGTCTAGTGTCATGGTAGGCTCTGGGAGTAATGACGTTCGCAAGGAATGGCAAAGAATGGGCTTCTGACCCCAGATAGCTTGCAGTCTCTCCAGGGAGCTGACTTACATATATTTTGAATAATAAGGACTCATCCCATTAGAAAGCTTTTGACTGGGCTTCAACAGGACAGGTGCGTGTTCTGACTTGACTAATTGGTGGTGTGACTTTTGCAAGCCCTTCTTTGGGGAAGAGTAAGCTAGATCCCAGAAACATGAGGGCTGCAGCCCTCTCCTTGGGATTCTTTCTGTCCCTCATCTGAGTCTATTAAAATACTACCCATTCTTGAAGGTCAATTTCGACACCTTGATCTCTATGAGCCTTTCATTCTTCTTCCTGATGGGTAGGGGTGCTCCTTCTTATGAGCTAAACCCATCAGTAGTTGGTGTCTGCATCTCTCACCGGGGCTTGCTATCACTGTGGGACTTTGCACTCCCTGTCCCCCCATGGAATGCTTTCCCCCAGATAACCCCACGCAGCTGGCTGCTCACTTCTGCAGGTGTTAGTAAATGACACCTCTCTGGAGATGCCTTTCCCAAACGTTCTGTGTAAAACAATGATTCTGTGTCTCCATGCCTGCTTTATGTTTTTATAGCTTTTTATCACTGCTTGGCATTCTGCATATTCTCCCATTTATTGTCTACATTAAGGATGAGAGCAGGTACCTCATTTTGTCCAGTTACACTTCTATGGCGTGACACATAAAGAAACGCTCAATGAACAATTGTTGAATGAGCGAATGAATGAGTGAATAAGTGGGCTATCCTCATATAACCGGTGTGTCCTTCAGGAGATCTTTGATCCCATTAAAGGGGAGCAAGTGGCTAAATAGCTCTGAGGCCTGAGAAGATCTGATATTTCATGTGATTTAAAGGAGAACTGCCTACCTTTGATCCAACATTTGTTATAGGCCAGGAATTGTTTCAGGGCTTTCATTTGTCCCATTTAGCTCTTACAAAACACTTTGAGGTATCAGTGACTCCCATTTATAGGTGGCAAAACTCCGAGGTTCAGAGACCTTAAGTAATTTGGTCAAGATCACATAGCTCAGAAGCAACGGAATCAGGATTGGAGCCTCAGTCTGTTCTGCTCTAAAGCATTTCTAGTTTTCCATTCTGCTGCCTCCCTGGATGAGGAGAGAGGAAGCTGGAACTCTCTGAGCCCTGGGATGGGCTGGATGTTCTGCCACCAGATTTGACACCCTGCCTCGCTGCCCTGTCCAGGGAGCTGCCCATCCCTAGCTTCTGTCTTGCCAGTCTCCCACTTCTTTATCCACCTCGTTAATTTTCCTTGCCTCTAAGCTTGGAGCTCCTTTAAACTCCTTGTTTTCTAGGATAGGCATTTCAATTCCAGCCAACTCGCTGGAGTCCCATAAGCCTGTTCTTCTCAGTCATTAATCTTAAACTCCTGGCTGGCTGGGTGTCCAAGGGGGATGGTAGGACCTGAGTTAAACTTTTATCTCTCAGCAATCCCAATGCAGCGCCTCCTTGCAGCTGAGACAGCCAGGTGGGAGGGGGTCCCCGGAGAAACATCAACCAGCCTGCCCACTGAGGTGAAGTTTCAGGAAGTTCACGACGTTTGCAGCAGGGAGGAGCCTGGCCCCTCCTCTTCCTGTATGGGAACTGGGATTTGAAAGGGCCAGGTGGGAAGCCCTGTAGCAGGGACTCTGGTCTGGCGAGAGTCCTTGTTTCCCCCTTTTCTTCCTTTTCACCCAATAAAACCCTGTATTACTTGCCACTCAAATTGTCTGCAAACCTAAATTTTCGTGGCTGTGGGACAAAGAACCCCGTCTTTAGCTGAACTAAGGAAAAGTTCTGCAACAGCCATGTGAAGTCAGATTGGGAAATATAAAAGTGTCTCCTCATTATTCTATTGTTCCAGTTGAACTAAGGAGCAATGACATCCCTCCTCTGGGGCCTAATGAGAATGAAACACGGATAGCTGAGAGGAGCCACATGTCCTTACTGGGAGAGAGGAATGGAAGAGGCGGTGGCAGGAAGACACTATGTGTCCTTGTCCCCTTTGGAAGATCTCTCATCTCTTGGGACTACTCCTGGGCTGGGACTGTAGGTGGTCTCCTGAGCAAAAGCATGTAAGGGGCAGGCAACATCTTTCTGGCAGTTGTACCATTTGTGTTCTGAATTTGAGAACCCTCAAATTCAGTGGTTTTCCAGGACCCTCAGTGGAGCATGTGTAGTCCAATATCCTGTTCAACCAGTGAAGAGACTCTGGGTTAAGCTCTCTTATTCCTTTGGGAAGGATGATGGGCTTCAAAGGGGAGTCATGGGAGAGGAAAAGGCCCTCTGGTGGGCCCTGGTGTCTCAGGGATGGGGAGAGGTCCTGGGTTGTGTGTGTGCGGAGGTGTCTTATGGGCTATGCTGGCTACTTGAGTCCCATCCTGGGCTCTGGGGCATCTTTGAAACTTCTGTGGCACTCCTTATGACACACCTGTGCAGAGTGATGGTCTCACCCATCCCCCCTTGTGCATTTCTGGAGGACCTTGGATCCTGAGGGAGCTGGAGGGCATTTGGGAGGAGGCCTGGGGTTGCTGTGTTTGATTCTGGGTCTTTTGAAGCAGAACTGGGGGCAGGTGCAGGCAAAGGGGGCTGACCTCAATGGCTGCTGAAGTCTTCCAGTTCTAACATGTTGTGATTTTTCTCAGAAGAGGCTGGCGATAAAGGCGATTTCTGCACACTCTCTGGCTCTTCAGTTCTTACTTTGCAAAGACACACACTGGACTGTGTGATAAGGAGCCAGCCCCATGGAGCCCTAGGAATGGAAAGGGGAGAGTGGTGGAGGCTAGAATGGGCAGCAGTGGTGCTGAGAGGCAGATCTACCAGGTGAAATCTCTGGCATGGCCAGCAGGGACCTGGAGAAGTGAGCTGGAGAGGGTGGGGCATCTGCAAGCCATCCCAGAAGAGCTGGGCCGAGGGTAGAAGCAGAAAGAAGTCAGACCCAAGGCCCTGGGGGTGGCAAGCTGGGGGAAAGGGGAGGGAGGGAGAGGTGCAGTTGGGAACTTTCTGGACTGGAGCAAACTGCCTTAGGTGCCAGCCATCCTTCCCTTTTGCAGCCTGAAGAGGAGGAACTAGAGATGGGGTGACTGGGCTGGGAGATTCACGTGTGTGTGCGCGTGCATGCGTGTCCGTGTGTGTGTGTGCATGAAGAGCCCAGGCTGCTCCTCAGGGACATGCGCTGCTAAGCTGTCCTAGCATGTGACCAAGCAGAACAGGTGCCAGCACAAAGACTGTTGAAGTGGGGACCAAAGTCTCTTCCCTTTGTCCTCTCTCTTCACCTCTGCTCCAGCCTTTGAGTGGAGCCTGGACCACCGTTTCCTTGCCCTGCTGTGGTTTGGCATAGCCCCTGCTTCCCAGTGGCAGAGATCTGAGGTGACACCAATCTAGTCCCTCCAGAGCTCAGCTGGGACAAAGAAGGTCTCACTCTTCCTCATCGCAGGTACCCTGCATGCCTCCCTTTTTCTTCCCTGTCTTCTAACAGTCACTCCTCCTTACTTTTTTTCTTTGTTTCCTTTTATGTGATCTTAGATTATAAAAGAAATATGATCTCATTATAGAAAACTTGGAAATGTATACACAGAAATAAGTACATAAGAGAAGAATCTCAGAACGTCACTGCACTCACATGGGTAACACTGCGCTTTGATGTGGCCTCCACCATTCTTCCCTTTCAATTTCTAGGGGTCCCCTGAGCCTGCCTTCTCATTGCGCTGAGTTTGAGCACTGTTTTTTTTCCTAGTTTGGTGCAGCCTGCGTATACTGTAGGTATAGTATTGCAGCAAGCTTTTTTTCTTTATGGCGTAGGCATTTCTCTGTGTCATGAAAATTCTTCAAGAAATTTAATATATTAATAAAAATCTATCCTAAGGAGCTGTCCTTATTCATTTGATTATTCAACTTTTAGCAGACATTTTGGTCAGTTTTTTACCATTACAAACTAGACTCAAATCAGCCTCTTTGTGCATAACACTTTGTCTGTGTTTCAGATGATTATATTTTCCAGTTGTTTGTGCTAGCAATGAGGGAGGCTCCGTGGCCGTGGGACCCTCCTGGACAGGTGTGGGTATAGTCTCCTGGTGTGCCCGTTTGCTTAAAGCGCAGTATTGGGGTGGGAATTACCCGATTTTCCGGGTGTTGTGTGTCTCAGTTCGCCCGGCTAGGAAAAGGGATTCCCTTCCCCCTTGCGCTTCCCAGGTGAGGCAATGCCTCACCCTGCTTCAGCTCTCGCTGGTCGGGCTGCAGCAGCTGACCAGCACCGATTGTCTGGCACTCCCTAGTGAGATGACCCCAGTACCTCAGTTGAAAATGCAGAAATCACCGGTCTTCTGTGTCGCTCGAGCCGGGAGTTGGAGACTGGAGCTGTTCCTATTCGGCCATCTTGCTCCGCCCCTCCTGTTTTCCAGTTGTTTGTACATGAGGGGTGGAGCCTAATCCAGAGACTCACCTGCAAGTCTAGTTCTGGACAAAACTGCAAAAAAAGTCCTCACCCTTCATTCTTTTCTGAAGTGTCCAGTGCTTTCCTGTGGTCTATCCTTCCTTTCACAAGTAGCCAGGGAGACGGTTTTGAGAAATTTTTCTATTCCTTGCCTCCCAGCTCCCCAAAAAACAATACAACAAAACCAAAGGCCACTCCAGCAAGGAGACCGCCTTTTTGACTTTTGCATGAGGTGCCTTCTCTTGGCGACCTTCTGTTAAACGTGGATTGGTTAATATGGTCTGTGACCCATCCGCTTTAAGCCCTGCCTGGGCAAAACCTCTCAGCGATGGATCACAGCCAAGGGCTCAGTCTTCATGCTCCGTCCTAGGCTGCCATGGGAGCCTCTTTCCCAGTTCTCCCAAGAAGCAGCTGCTGAGGAAGCAAAGCCTCACACTGCTCTCGAAACAGACTAAAAATCAGCAGAGGCCAGTTGTCTACTAGGCAGGGAGAGCCACATTTTTAGAAAGAGGTTGAGACCAAGATCTAAAGGGGAGAGAAAGGCACAGCATTGTTGGGAAGATTCTACATGGGCCCAGGAGCCCATGGTGTAGAAGAAACATCCCAGTTCAGGTTCTTCAGGAAAATCAACCTTTGCTGTTTGCTAACTTGTGTGTTGGACCAGAGCACACCAGTGTGTTTGTTCTCCTGTTCCATATTGTTTATCAAGCATATATGGTATGACTCCCACATATCCAGGCCCCAGGCTGGTGATGAGCAGGTTCAGGAAAAGAGCATGACATGGGGTCTCTTCAAGAAGCACATTGTCTGACTTGGAGGCTGGCAGGCACACAGATTCCTAGGACAGGGGCATGAGAGCTCAGGAAGCAGGCAGTTCACTTCAGCCTGGGGAAATTCTTCACTTGAAAATAGTGTAATGCCAGCAGGGCCTTGAAGGCAGGACAAGGTTTTGAGTTGAAGAGATATGAGAATCGGCCTTCTGAGCAGTGTGGGCAGGGGTGGAGAAGTGGTGTCAGAGGGGAGGAGGCCCTGTGGCTTTCTGGATACTTTGTCCCAGGGTGTGGTTTGCAGTTGCTTCGAGGAGGCATTTTGCCATCCTACAGGGATCTGCAGGTGATTTGGAGTCCTAAGGGTGAGGCAGGAAGATAATAGAAGGAAATGTGGAAAATGGATTTCAGCCTTAGTGAGAAATTCCCCAGGCAGCTGGCCCTTGGTCCCGGGCCACCTGAGAGCTGCTCATAAAGTGCTTTCCCAGGCTAGACTCCATGTGATATTCAGCTCTGAATCTCCTTGAGGGAGGTGGCTTCATCCTCGGTGTGAAATGAGGCCATGTTCCTGAGAGCACTTAATCGACTTCTGAACACGGTGGTAACGTGCTGACTTTGGTGCCAGACTCTCTCCCAAGAGCTTCCCACACATTGCCCTGAATCCCCCAGGTAGCCCAGCACAGCCCCATTTCACATGCCGGCAGGTTGGGGCCTGACAGTGTCTGCCACAGTGGCAGTTGAGCTTCGGTGGCTTTCCTAAGCTCAGACGTCAGCTACTAGATGATGTCGCTCCTAGGCCCAGACGCCAGCCGGATGTGAGGAAATGGAGGCTCAGAGAGGCTGGGAGAATGAATGAGGCTCAAACTGAGGTCCAGTTCTTCTCTACACCCAGCACGGAAGGCGGCAGTGGTGGTGGTGGGCTTCTTGTGAAGAGATGAACAGGGTGCCAGGAAGAAAGATGGAGTGAAGAAAGGAGAGGACACCAAAGATCTTTATTCCCAACCCCTCCATGTTGCCCAGGGCTAGGCCTTAGGTACCCATTCTTGATATGTACAAGTCTATGTGTGGTCTCTTGTCAAACGTAGGCCATTTGACTCTAGACCTCAAAGACTTTACACTCCTGATGGTAGCTTACACAAAAAGGGTGTTGCATGGCTCTGCTCCCCTGTGAGGGAGGCAGGATGGGCTGAAGGACACTTTCAGAGAGGGTATGTCTTCCTTGAGTGATGGGAAAACAGATTGTGGTGGAGAGTGTGGACTCACCGACTTGGCCTGGGTTCGAATTCTGTCTCTGCCACCTGCCAGTTCTGTGGCCTTGGGCACATTATTTGCCTTTCCTGTGCCTGTTTCCTCCTCTTCATTATTAGATGGGATGATCATGACGCCTTCCTTATGGGATGTGTTGCAGATTAAACGAGTTCAGGTGCTCAGAACGTTGCCTGCCTCAGAGTCGCTGTGATGTGAGCATTTGCTCCAATTGCCTCACTCGGGCCCAGTGCTTGTTTCTCCTGGAAAATGCCCCATGGCTTCTCCTAGGGTGGCATCCACTAAAATGTGAAGCTGAGTCCTGACAGCTGCCATCAGGGCAACTTCTCCGGGCTTTGGGACTCTGCCCTCGTGGCTGGAGCTCTTTCCTTCTGGTCTTCTCACCCTGCAGCCCTTAGTCCTGCAGTAATAACTTAGAGTATTCAAGTACTTTAGCATTAGATTCCTTTTCAAAAGGAAATCCAAAGGGTTCCCTGGGCTCACCTGGTTCAAATTCTTTCTTCTTCAGAGACTGAGGTGTGGGATATGATGAGGTTTTTTTCTTCAAATAGCCTGATTAATCCTTTATTCTTTAATTCATAGTACCCCCCACCCCTTTTTCCTTTTTCTCTTTTTTTCTTCCTTTCTACCTTTGTTTCATGCCCAGACACGCCACAGTGCCAGGTGTTATCAGTTACCAGCTCACATTCCTTTCCTTATTTGGAAAGAAGACCAGCTCCCTAGCTCATTGCAGACACCCCTTCCCCTTTCTTCTCTCTCCTTTACGTGCCCACCTTATCTAAAAAAAAAAAAGTTCAAATGTTTAGCCAACCGGGATTAGTTCAGATTGTGCGGCCTGACCCTGGTCAATGGGGAAAGGGTACAGGGGCAGGACTTGCGTCAGGAGTAAAGGTTCTCGTGCCCCTTTGTTCAGGTGTGTTCTCATGGTGACTGGCCAAGGAGGCACCCCTCTGCGCAGAAGCTAAATTGCTTTGCCAAGAATCCTTTGAGTGTCCAATGTCCTTAGGAGTTTGAACGTTATTCCCAACAGAGGGGCGCAAGAGTTCCCCAGAGCCACGTGGTCAGCCCTGGAGCTGGTCCTCACCTGGGCACTTATAGTTCCAGTCCTGTGATGGTGCCCAGCACACCACTGACACTTGACTTCAGATGTTTGTGAGGGCCCTGTGGGTCTGAAGCCCCAGGGCATGGGAGGAAAGTCTGTCTGGGCAGCTAGCAGAAGTTTAATTAGGTGTGATATAAAGTGTGTGACTGAAAACGCTTCTCACATTGCTTTTAAAAAACACACTAGCAGGCTGGTGGGCAGCGGAAAGAGGAGGAGGAAAAGAATCACTTTTTTCTTTGCTTTGAGGAAGAAGAAACTGTTTCAATCCAGTGGAAGAAGAGCTATGAGGCCTTGGGTGGAGGGAGAGGCTGACTGAAGATGAGAGGCAGTTCCAGCCCTGTTGGGCTGGTGGGAAGGGGAAGGAAGGCACAAATAAGAGAACTGCTGGCTGGTGGTGATGGGCAGGAAGGTGGTGCCTTTGCTATCATAACTTGGTTAGAGAAAGGCAAGTATCAGGAACTTGCAATGATGGTTAGCAGGTGCAGAATCTCAGTCCTGTCCCCTGCCTCAACCCCATGCCATCTATATCCTGGGCTGCTTATGGGACATTCATTGTCTGTCCCCTTCTTGCAGAACGGCCTAGCTTCAGAGCCCACTGGAGCTCTGGGCCAGACCTGGGGAACCTCTTGGAGTCAGCACATCCCAGAGATTCTGATTTCCTAGGTGTGGAGCTGAGGAACATGCATCTTTAACAAGCTCACTAGGTATTTCAGCGGCCAGTCATCCATGGAGCACATTTGAGAAGCCTGATTCTGGGATCTGTGGAGTCGACAGACTTTTTTGAGGAGGAAAGCAGGCAGCTGCTTGGGAGGGCTGGCTATTTATTCCACAGGTCACTCATGGCCTAGTACTTGCTGAGTGGGCCCTGCTGAGTGAGCCCCCTGCTCATGCCCGGTGCAGGGCTCTTTAGGTGCTTCAGAGGAGCTCTGCCCACAAGGAGCTTACATATAAGCTGGGAGATGGCCTAGCAACAGATCCCTTGGATGTGAAATAAGTGCTGTCAGACACAAACAGACACAAACAGACAAAAGCTGTGGCCTTTGAGTAGAGAAGAGGCTGGAGAGGATGGTGGTGCTGGCTTGGGGAAAGCCTGGCCAGCCATGCTGAGGAGTTTGGACTTTCTTTTCTAGGAGGCTCAGATAAGCAAACTTTGGCCCCATGAGGTCAAAGACTTGCCCCAAATCACAAAGCTAGTTAGCAGCAAGAGCATACTCTAAACCTGCTCAAGAGAAGTCACTCCAGGCGTGTGGCGTGATCTCAAGTGCCTGGGAACCTTGGTCTTGTGTGAAGATGGATCATGTGTGAGGGGTGCTTTGGGTTTTATATTGTAAAGCATGGACAGTGCTGGATGAAGAAAGACTCCTTTAAGAAATGATTGTCAATACCCATGCACTGGGGTGAACAGACAATAGCCGGAACAGGAGATAGTCGGGTTCAGGAGGCAAGAGACTTCTCTGGGTCTCCTTGGTACTTTGTATAGGATGAGTGCCCACCAGACCTTTGCCGAATGACTTTATTCACAGACTCTGTGAGATCGTGGTCCCTCTAGTTTATTGGTGGTGAAGAGAACAGGCAACCCAGGGTGGGCGAGGCCCAGTGATTGCCTGTGCCTCTTAGGAAGACAGCAGTTCAGGTCTGCCTCTCACCTTTCCACCAACCCCCAATTCATCCTCAGCGACTTACTGGGAACTCTAGAAAATTCTCAGTCTACCTGGGGGAAATCCATAGTCTTTGAATGGAGTATATGTGAGGGAGGGAGGGTGAGAGGCAGTGGTGAGTAGCCTGGGTTGATGACTTCCTCCTTCCTCTGTGAAGTCTAGGCAGCGGTACAGATGCGTGGCAGGGGGCGACACAGCTTTGCTGTCTGCTTCTGCCAGTCTTCCAGTCATGCCTCCACCAGTCAATCAGTAGCTTATGAGGAAAGCAAGGGACAAAAGGTAACAAAGTCCCTGCTTTTAGATCCCTGGAGGCAGCCAGACTCGGCAGGGACAGTTGTGGCAATCCCGGCAGGAGCCTGAATGTGGGGTACACCCTAGAGCAACCAGAGAAATAAGCTCTTTCTCCAATCTGGGTTGGAGGCCAAGAAAGCACCCTCATAGTCAGATGATTTGGGTTTGAAGTCTGGTCTTGGCTGCTAACTAGCAGTGTAACCTTGGCAAGTCTCAACTTCTGTGGGGCTTAGTTTCTTCGACGGAAAACATTTGAACACATTATAGCCGTCCTAAGAGGGAAGCCTGGGCTCATTTTATTCTTCCTGCAGAGGATAAGGCCCCATGTGTCATTTTGGAGATGGGTTTCGCGAACTTGGCTGTGAGGTGCTCTGGCTACTGGCTTGGGTAGGGGTAGAAAGGGTGAGATGAAGTTTCCTCCAGGAATCTTAACTTCTTCTTTTTAGAAAGTTTTATTTATGATTGGCATATAATAATTGTACATGCTTATAGGGTACAGTGTGATGTTTCAATGCATATATACATAGTATAATGATCAAATTGGGTAATTAGCATATCCATCACTGTAAACATTTATAATTTATTTGTGATGAGAATATTCAAAATCCTCTCTTCTAGTTATCTTCAAACATGCAATGCATTATTGTTAGCTATATTCACCGTGCTGTGTAGTAGAACACCAGAACTTACTCTTCCTAACTGTAACTTTATACATTGTTGGTCAATCTCTTGTTGTATACCTCTCCCCCACTTCCCCTCACTAGCCTCTAGCATCATTCTACTCCCCATTTCTATGAAGTCAAGTGTGTCAGATTCCACATAGGAATGAGATCATGCAGTATTTGTCTTTCTGTGCCTTGCTTATATCACTTAGTGTGCCTTGCTTATATCACTTAGCGTAATGACCTCCAGGATCATCTATGTTACCGTAAATGGCAGGATTTCATCCTGTTTTATGGCTGAGTATAAGGAATCTCACCTCCTAATCAGGGGTCTAAAGAAGAAAAAGAAAAGGAAAAATGTACTTGCAGATTTTCGTTCTGACACATCAACCTTGAGCAAGAGCCCACCAACTTCGGCCTGATATCCACCTTCTCTGCCTTCATGAACTGGGTCTGGCTTGCAGCCTTAGCCTTGTAGGGAAGCAAGTTGAGGAGATAGGAGGACAAGGTGTGGGGTGGGGCCAGGTCATGGGTGGAGTGTCTGCAACATCCTCATTGGGATAGAAAAGAATTTCTTCTTACCTGGAACATGGGTTAGGTCAATAGAGAGAGAGGGAGAGAGGGAGAGAGAGAGAGAGATCAAAAAGAGAACTGCGAATATTTGGAGGCTGATATCTGTGCACCCAGCAAGGTGAGGAGAGGACACATCCTTTGTCCTGAGAAATTAGGTTCTGAAGGCAGTGGAGCTCCTGAGGCTCTTTCAATTAGGTGGCAGGGTGAGGTAGGGTTGGTCGAGGTTCGCAGGGTTTAGGCATCTTAAAGGACACGCAGCCATCTAGGCAAGACATGAAGAGGGTTTGTACAGCTGGCAGCTATAGGAAAGGGAGGGGGTAATGGACCTGAATGGCAAAAGTCAATCTGATTTTTAAAAATCAAGTTGTCTTCCTCTATTGAGCTGTTCATCTGCCTCTCTTAATCCAAGTCATAGTATCATAGAACCGGAAGACAACCTAGCGATCATGTGGTCTAAACCCCTTTCTGTTACACATTTAGGGAAAACTGAGGCCCAGTCAAGGGACATGCCTCAGCCTCAGTGAGGCATAGGATGAATCTAGAGGTTAAATCTATCTGCCTGTGGCTTTGTATCTGAGGAGTACCTCCTTTTCAGTTCCTGAGAAAGAGTGAGGGTCCCATTCTGTTAGGTGGGAGTGAGTCCAAGTTAGGCCTGGATATGGGAAGTGGGGAGTTTGATGCTGACCTAAATCACTGACCTTGCAATGCTATGAAGGTGTCCCCTTGATGCTTCTGATAAGAATGAGATCCAGACTCCATTTTAAAAGGTCACTTTTCTAGAAAGCCCCTATAGCACTTCTTCAGCTCTGCATAAGAAGTAGCAATGAAAAATAGGTATTTGAGCTTGTAAAATGACCACCTAGAAATGCAAACTGAGATCTGTTAGAAACTTCTTGAGAAGTATCTAGGAATCGAAACATGATGGCTGTCTAACTGCCCCAAGCTAAAAGAGCCAAGAATTTCGGAAGGATATCTTAGCACCTGTCATAGCAGACTTAGCTTTGGAAAATAACATTCTGAAAGCTAGGTGACCAATGGCAATTGAAGGTGCCTGAAATAGTGCTTGGGATGCAAAAACAAATCCAGGCTTGTGTGTGGTTTGCGATGTTAGAAATGTTTGCTTTTTGGTAGTGTAAAGAAATAGTACTTGAACAAAAATTTAATCTTTTAGTAAGGCCATTTTTATTTTTTGTAGAAAGGGTGTATTTGTCAGTAGTTTTGTCATGAGAGTACACTGAACGAAGGAGACGGGGTCATTTATAACCTGACGTGTCCACCTTACTGCTGTGTCTGGTTTTTATTGGCTGGCACGGGACTTTATATTTTGTATTTGTTTTGATTGGTTAGTAACTTAGAACTTTTTAAATGAGGCAAAAGTGGAGGAGAACAAAGGAAGGAGGAATAACTTGTGGAATGTTCAGAAAGGTAAAAACACCTTTAAATAAGGAAGAGAAACAGGCTATGATCTAATATTTGTTTGGACTAGTATAAGTATGTCAGGGCAAATACTTATGCTAAACTGTGGGAGCTAAGAACATAAATTATATTGATTTTTTTTATTACGGCTAGCAGATATTTAAGAATGTTAGCACAGGTCTTTGAATAAATTTTGTTTCTAAGAGAAGTTACTATTTATTCCTAATTAGATGAGGAGGAAAGACTTTGAAGAGAAACCTCTGTTTTACTTTTTTTACAGTGAGGATTCCAAATACCTCACAAGGTATAAGGCATGTGCAAACATAACTCTTAGAATCCCTGGAGAAGGGCGCTGGCCCACCCAATGGTTTAGTTTCTTGACTACTGTAATTATGTATCCATAATGCGTGTTATAGGAAAGGAAAAGAGGTAACCAGGCCCTGGACTATAATACTCTAGGTGCGTGTTCAGCATCTGACATGTTTCTTAATAGCAAAGGCCTTGGACAGGCTGTAGATGGCTTACCTCTGCTTTAACCTGTTTTATCCCAGTTGTTCCCACCATGCTAGAACATGTCAAAGAGAAGGGAAGCTGGTCCCAGTCTAGGCCATGCAGATTTCAGAAGCTGTGTTTGAGTTGACATCGGTGGGGAAAAAAAGCAGACAATAGACTTGGGGTTAAAGAACCTGGATTTCACACTCCCGTTTTCATCAGCTGGGTTATATTGCTAGCCCTCAGTTTTCTCATTTGTCAAACAAGACATTTTTGAAACGAGAGCTACTTGTGCTTCATGGTCATTTTATAATGAAATGCAAAGGCCCTTCGGTCTGGGATTGGTATGGTGTTTGGTAGGGTGGACACGAAGACTCAGAAGGAACATTAGATAGGGAGGGTTCAGGAAATGAGTCTGCCTAGGGAAGTCCCGGTGTGTCCTCCTGTAAACACCGCCAAATTGCGGTGTTTATCTCTGCCAAGGGGGGAGATTTTTGTCTAGTTGGTTTTAACTTGTTCTCTTGACACTGTGGAGGGCATTATACTCTCAAGTGTATTAACTATTTTTTCATCATCATAATGGGTTTCTTTCTTTTTAGATGGACTCTCCTTGCTGTGCTCCTGCATGGTTTTGGTGGTAACTTTTCCCTGCTTAGTGAGTGGGTAGCATTCCTGCCTCACTCTCAGTCTCCCCCAACCCCTGGGAGTGAGGTGGAGTAGGGGGTTGGGGCATGGGATAGGGGAGTATTTCTCTTCTGGCAGGCTGGCTGCCACAGTCATTTGTAAGGCGTGACAGCTAGCAGGTACCACCAGGAGGCTGGTCAGATCTGCAGGAGGGCAGCAGGCAGTGTTGCTTGGGGTGCCAGCCGTTCCTGAGCTCGAAGGCGGAACACATTATTTATCTACCCTCAAGCCCTTCCCCATGGGGTCCCAGCCATTGTCTTCTGCACAAACCCCTGCACACTGCCCCAGGCACTCTCACTCTGGGGCGAGTCAACCAACATCGGCACTCTCAGTGTCTTTCTCTTTCTCATATTTGAGTCCCTGGTTGTTTTCCTGTCTGTCTGGCAAAAAGACAGAAAACACTTTCCTCCTGCCCTAAACATGATCATATCCAGAAATGCTTGCAAGATACTTTTTTTCATGTTCAGTGCTAACCTAATAATTCCTCTCTATATTAATATAATTTCCCACTTGAACAGAGCCGCGTCTCATAGCACACTCCGACGTCTGCCTTTTGTCAAGTTGCTTCTGTATCTGTCATTGCCCTCCAGCTAAAGGCCATCAGAAACACACTTGAGCTGAACAAAGTTGGTATATTGGCCATTGCAACAAAGGGTAAATGCACCTCATGAGGAACATGGAGAGTGTTGGCAAAAGGGTGTTGGAAAGGACCTCTTATGGGATTTGAGTTTGGTTAGGTGATTTTGGGACTCAAGGACTCAAGGAAGCAGGCTTTCGCTGTGAATTGCATGCTGTTGGGAAAAGGAAGGAAACGTGTCTTAATACGTTTTATCCAGAAGGCAGGAGGAATGGAGCAAGGCAAAGGCCATAATTGGTAAAGAAGCTGCAGTCACTTGTATTAGCCAGTATTGGAGGTTGTCTGGTCATTTTTGTGACTTGGAGAACACTAAGGGCTGACTGAGAGTGCCAAGTCAGTCCCTGGCAGGGGCTGTTTTTCTCTTCCCCAGTGATCCCTTTTGGCCAAGGGCAAAGCCAAGCTGCAAAACATGAATCTGTGATATTCAGGTCTTCACCATTGCCAACATTTTGCTGATTAGGAGGTTGTTCAGAGACTGCAGTCTGTCATTGGATGAGTTAGTCTCTCCTGCTCCTTTTGTGGCAGGGTGAGTTTTTTAATCTTCTGATGTGACAAAAGCTGCACAGTAGCATTACAGACTCTGAATAGAAGACACCAGCCAGCTGCAACACAGGCAGTGACCAGAAACAAAGATTGCTATTGGTTCTTATAATAGGCCCTGAAGATAGGAGCCTGGATTATCAACTCCAGACAATGAAAATGTGTCCCAAATCCAGCTGATCTTTTTCTAGAAATCCAGGTGGCTTTTTCTTTTAGCCTACTTACAGACTGTTCTACTTGAGTCTGTAGTGTCTATACGGCTGCAGCAAGAAAGGTTTGTTGTAGTGTAAATTCCCCTCAGCTAACTAAGACCAAATTAAGGACCGTGTGATCACCCCTGACAACTGTGGCTTATGCATATACATTTTAACTGGTTGGTTTGCTTCTGGTTTAACTTCTGCCTTCCAGAGCCAAAAGTTGCATAATTGATGTTGTCTTAATGGGGACAGGGAGAAGTTTTGGACCGTCTCCTCTGGCGGAAGGATCCCTACTGTGGGAATTGCAGTTTGTACACTGAGCACAAAGAGAGAGGTGGTTGTTCCCTTTGACAGTTCTCAGGTAGCCTCTGCTTGCCTCTTTTTGAAAGTTTCTGGACATTCTTTTCAGGGAACATGATCTACTAGAGGGGTGGTAAATTTGAATATCTGAAAGTCTCTAAAAATTGTCCTGAAAACAGGAAAAATTAGTGTATGGTAGGTGGGTGTAAGCCTGATGGCCACAAAAGAAGATTCCCAGTGGGGCACAAGACTATGTGACTATATTGGGAATGTCATTTATTGCAACAGGAGGGATCCAGTTTTTATTATCCCTTCATGGTGGGAAGCTTTCCTGAGTGGAGGTAAACACTTTCTGCAAGGCAGTCAGAAGGGAAGACGTTGACATTACAGCAAGACTATTTCCAATGAGTTTCCATTTCTGATGGGTTAAGTTTTGCTGATAGGGTTGTAAATAACCTAAACAGAAGTATATTCTTGACATGGGGCCAAAGTCCATTTTTTTTTTTTTTTTAAATTTAAGTTTGGGATTAATTATAGGAGGGAAACTTACATATCAGAGGACTTTTAGAAGGAAAGCTCCCTTCTAAAATATTTAAAGGGACAGTTATTAAATGTTTGCTGTCAGTCAAACAGAGAGTGGTGGCTATGGGCTGAGACAAATACATTGGAGAATTATTTTTTCTTCAGGGACAGAAGACCTCAGGAGGTCAAAAATAACAGGATCAAGATGAGGGAGGTTGGGTAAGAAATCCTCTAGTTAGATGATAGAGAGTGTCAAAGTACAATAATAGATAGGATTGGTGGCAAAGAGAAAAAAGGTGCTAAAGAATCAAAATTAATCTCATTGCATAGTTTTGGGTAGAGATTGTCCAATTCTGTAGTTGGCGGCTTGTCTGTTGTCTTAGCTAAGCAGAAGCTGTTCTTGTCTGCAGCCAGGTTTTTTTTGTTGTTGAGAATTTGTAAAAATCCTGTTTGAAGTTTTCCAGTGGAATGGAATGTCTGGTAGTTAGGTGATGTCTGTCTGCAGTGGGAAGCCCGAACCCAAGGCTCAGCATCTTAGTGTTTTCTGCTGTGTTAGTTGTTGACAGTGCCTGGTAAGGGCTTTTGGGTCTTGAAGGCTGTCTTTGACTAGATATCAGAACACCAGAACACCCAACCTCCAGGCTTTCAGGTGGCACAGAAGCTGCTTAAGTGGAGCCTAGCAGAGGTGATGACACAATAGTCTCAGACGTCCGTACTGTTACTGAGTCCAAGGTCCCACTTCCAGGCAGCAAGGGCTTTAGCTGAACCTTGCTAGAACTTCTGTCTCTGTTAACACCCTCTCCCCTACATGCCTGTAGTGGAACAAATTTGGGATTATTGACTCATTGCTATGAAAGAGACACACTTCCTGGGAAATGTGGAGCATCTTGACATGCTTTTTCTTTCTCATATGTCCTCCTTGACTGCATTGGAAACTCTGTGGGGGCTGAGCCTATGTCTAGTGCTCCTCCTCGAGTTTAATGTTGCACCTAATTTAGAGTGGGTGGCGGGGGAGCTCAGTGAGTGCCCTGAAAACCGTCGGCTGGAGAGTGTCTGGAGGAATTTTAACCTTTTAAAGAGGGACTGGTTTCCTGGGAGAGCCAAGGCATATGCCACTCATTTCTCTAGAGGCCAAAGAGGCTGAAGGAAAAAGGCGTAGGAAGACATGAACACAGACTCATCTATAGGAAAAATGAGGCTGAGGACTCCAAAGAGAGCAAATGCCAGACTAGAACCCTCCTTCCTGTGGTTTTCTAAGAATGGGAAGTTGAACTCCTGTACCTGGACTGAGTTGGGAACATGCAACTACGTGGGGTGGGAGCTCCTGGGGATGCAGCGAAGGCCCTGAGAGGGAAGGAGAGTCATAGTGCTGCCTTTTCCTGAGCAGTTGATGTTATAAGAAGAATTATTACAGTTTTCTCACCTGTTTTTCTTGCTCCCCTCTCCCCCATCTTCCTTTTCTTCCATAAGAAGGGGTGGGATGGAGACAGGGTGGGAGCAAGGATGAGAATGGTTAGGCTGGGGAATGAGGCATGGGGCAGGGAGAGGGGGTCTGAGACTAGTGGGAGAGGGCCTCGGCCAATAACCCTGCAAGACCCCTGAGCCTGTACTGATCCTCTCTTCCAAAGATCTGGGCAAGCAAAAACTGAAGGTCACAGTCCCTTGGCCTGAGAGGACTACACTCCCCCAACCCTGGAAGACACTCACCAGGCCCAAGGGCGCCATTCTTTCCCTGGGCAATAGTCTCTCTCCTCTCTGACTTCTCTCTCTCCAAATCCATCTTCATTAGTAACTATAAACGTCAGAATCGGAGCCCTTGGAAGGCTGTTCCTAGATAAATAATGCTTTTCATATTTAATTTACGAGTAGTTCTGCAGCCTCTTTGGGGTATGCTGGGTTAATTAAGAGCTAAATTAGAAGAAGCTGCTTCTCCCCAGGGAGACTCAATTAAAGTTTTTCTGACAAAAAAAGGAAAAGGAAAAGAAGAAGGAAAAGATGGTCGAAGAAGGAGGTCCATTGGGGAAAGTGTCCCTTCATTATGACCTTTAACTAGGGCTGGCTGCAGGGGAGCTCAGGGCCCCGTAGTTTAGCTTTTTCTTCCCTTTTGGTTTGGAGCCTCCCCCAGTCTCTGAATCGGGCAGCTCAGGCTGGTGGGAGGTGCAGGGTACTGACCACGGTGAGCCAGGGCAGCTTTTCTGGCTGGCAAGAGGTTAGTGTCCTCCGCCTCTCACCCCTGTAGCCTGGAAACTAGTCTGGAGCTGCTAGGAGTGGGATGTAGTTCTGGGGAGATGACGCCAGCCTCACGCCAGGCTTGTGGCTCTGAAATTCCAACCCCCATTCCAAGTGCTTCTATCCCCAAACTCAGCCCCCTTTGCTGGGGCTGAGCAGGTGAGGGCTTCTTGGTCTGTGTATCCTGAGCCTTTCATGGGCAGTCAATGAAATTCCCCTTTCCATGGGAGAGATTTTTCTCTTCCTCTGCCTTCCAGTTGGAAGGCTGGAGCCCTGCTGCCAGGAGAGGCTGCTGTGGCGAGGGGTAAGGGGAGAAGGCTCCGCTCTGTTGGGGCTGCATCTCCTCCCCTTGTTCCCCCACCCCCTAATCCACACACACTTCAGGAGATCAGACTGCAGAACTTGAACAATGTGGTCTGCCCCTCCTGTTTATAGCTGAGGAGACCAAGATCCTAAAAGGGGAAATCAGCATAGCCAAGGTCCTAGAGTAAGTTGATAGGGCGAGAATTCTAGGCTGCTGCCGCCAACACACTCAAATGTGCATGTGTGTACACACACACATCTCCAATCCAACAGCCCCCATATGCTCCTGTGGGGAGAGACACACCCACTGCATCACAAGCTGATTCTCTGTCCCTTGTTCATGCTCACCCATAAGGCAAGAGCCTCACCACACACCTGGAGACTCTGTTACATGCGTTGTTGTCACACAGAGTCTGTACACTTGCATAGTGATAGATTCTGTCAGCAACTCCTATGTCCCCAGACAGAATCACTAAGTGCCCGATGATCTCAGGTTGTCTCCTGACCTCATTGCCACATGCTTACCCTCCTCCATAAGCCTGGAGCTGGCTGGGAAGCAGTGTCTGCTGAACATGAATGTGCACATGTATGTGCGTGTGAACACACACACATACACAACACAGGGCTCAAGTTCTCAAGTCCAGACTGCTCTTTTGTTGTACAGAAAGGATATAGCACTCTTTATGACTGTCCCTCAGCATCCCAAGCAGTAATTGTAGACTGCAGCAAGTCTACAATGAACCTTCTTATTCTTGTGAAAAATAGCGAAAGTGACATGCATGATGTCAGAGGGAAGCCCTCAGTGGAAGCAGGTGCAGGATGTCCCTCTAATCCATGGGACTCTTGAGAGGGGACTACTTGCTCCCTCATCCGTCAAACTAGCCTTTATGACATCCTGTACTTTAAGGACTTTCAGCAACCCAGGCTGAAACCTGGTCTCTCCCTCTTTACCACTGGTCACCTCTGCATCCCGTAGGAAGGGGCTGAAGCTTAAGTAGATGGGGCAGAAATTCTTGTGGGGAAGGAAGCTTTTCCAGTTCTCTTTCTGCATGCACCTTGTTTCTGATTTTTGGCTTATCTCTAGTTTCATAGCCAAATTCATGCCTGTGGACAGATTTGGCTACTTTGACTAGCCCCATGGAGCTTCTCCTGGAGCAGTTTCATCCTTCCCCTTTGACACCTTTCAGATATTCACCTGGACAGATCCCCTGGGGGGATGGGTTGCCCAAAGCACTGTTGGGGGCTTCAGTTCTGACTTGAGGGCTGGGTGGGCCTTGGGGGTCATCTTGCCCAACCCCCTGATGCACGGAAGAAAAGGAGAGACTTGGCTGGTGCCACACAGCAGGTCCAGGGCAGACCAGACTCAGACCCCGGGCCCTGGGCGCCATCAGCATCTTCTTTCTGCCACTATGCTCCACACATCATAGGGCTTTCTCTGCCATTGCCTTTGCTTTCCTGCCGTTGCTTCATCTTCATCTTGCACAGGTGGATCTTGCTTTATACAACGGATAAGTTCTTTTAAAAGTTATTTGTAAAGAGAGCTTTCGTACATCAAATCACGTTGTGGAATATGTTCTCTTTTCAAGGGGAGGTTGCCTTTTATGCCCCTTGGTTTACAGAGCTGTAGTTTAAAAGGGATCTACATATTTGCTTTGATCCTCAAAAGAGCCGTGGAGACGGCAGTTGGGCAGCACAGGCTTCATTATTGAGATGAGGACATGGAGGCCCAGAGAGGTGAAGTGCCTCCCAAGAGAGTGGAAGAGCTAGGTCTTAGCTCTGTCTGCCCCATTCGATCACCGAATCCCACATGAGACTAAAAACTCAGTTTGGAAACTGGATCACCTTGGTCTAGTTCTCTGTTTTCCAAAGCATGTTCCCTAGCACATTGGTCCTGAGAAATCCGCTGTGATGAAAGGGTTCCTGGTCACATAAGGCTGGGCTGCGCTGCATGCTCTGCCTCCCTCTTGGAGATTCGCCATGCATATTAGCACATTAAAGGCCCTGGGAAGTCCTGCTATGGAAATCTGCTTAACTCTGCTTTTCCCAAACTTACTGGACCACAGAACCCTTTATTCCTGGCGACTTGTTCTGTGGAACACACAGTGGGAAACATTGATCTCAGCAGGAAACATTGATCTCAGTGGGAAACATTGATCTAGTTTGTTTCCGGTGTTAGTCTGGATTTTTGCCCTCTTAGGTTGAAGTAAGGGCTACTAACACCCATCTTCCTGCCACCCCTAGGCTTCTCTCCCTCTCTCCCCTGGGCATCCCCAGTTTCCCTTATGCCCCAGGGCACAAGAATCTGTAGTTGTTTTCTCTGACTCCTTAA
This sequence comes from Colobus angolensis palliatus, assembly GCF_000951035.1. Taxonomy (NCBI): domain Eukaryota; kingdom Metazoa; phylum Chordata; class Mammalia; order Primates; family Cercopithecidae; genus Colobus; species Colobus angolensis. The sequence goes on along the minus strand of NW_012119710.1, from coordinate 2,721,421 downwards.
GCAGAAGGGACAAGAGTAGGGCAGGCTCATGGTGAGGTCGGGCAGAGTGACCTGGACAAGCTTAGTAGGCTAAGTGGCACAAGACCAAGTGATGCTGGAGTATAGAGGAGGAAGTGGAGCCTGTACATACATGGAGGAGAGGCCCGGGTCAAGTCCACTGGCCTTGGGTGTCTGTTTGGGGTCTCTGGTTCCACCCATGGATCCCAGCACCCCCATGGCCTCCCTGCTCCTGAACACCCTCCCAGTGTCCACCATCATTCTCTTTGGAGCCATTATTCATGTTTCAGAGGATGTCCCCTCATCCCACTACCATTCTTCTGACTGCTTGGATTTTTGCCTTTCACCTCTGAAGGAACCTGGCTGAGGTTCTGTGAGAAGCCAGGCCTTCCCGTCACCTCCTCTCCTTTCGAGTACACTGTCTGCACCCTCCACCTGGGGTGGGGCGCATCTATCATGTTGGGTTCTTTGAGGCTCAGTTCAGGGTTGATGGTGATGGTACCTTACTCAGAGCAGGGCCTTCCAGGCACCTATTGGATGAAGGGGGCAGTGCTCACTTTGTGCCCTCTCACAGTGTAGCCCTCAGAAGTGCCCCCAGTACGGACAATGCCTTAGAGTGGAGGACAGGATGGGTCGCCCATCTTTTTCCATGCTCCCTTTATGTGCCTCCTAAAGGCCAAACAGCCCTCTGCTGTAGCCCCTGATTGACCGGTCAGCCCTTAAAGCCAACCAGGGCACCGAAGGCTTCTTAAGGCAACGTCTGCCTGGGCCCTTCCCTGGTGGCCCACAGTTGGCTTTTTGGAGCCAAGGGCAGGAGTTTCCTTTCGCCTGATGACTTATGATGGTCTGTTTCCTCCTAGCCTAGTGCCTTCACAGCCCCATAGCCTTTCTTCTAGACCGTCAGCCTGGCCATTCATTACAATGTGTAAGAGGGCAGCAAGGTGTTCTAGATGCAAGGTCAGACCGTTTGGCCTTGGGAAAGTCATGTTTTGTCTCTCTGAGCCCCAGTTTTTGAATCCTGCAAATAAGGGAGACCAGTGCCTTCCTCATAGGGATCTAGTGAGGGTGAAATGCAGTCATAGATCCAAAAATACTTTATAAATTTAATAAAATGCATGCAGCTTGTCAATTCCCCCACCTGAGAGTGGAGAAACCCACCTTCCAGGGTGTCAATGCAAATGAAATGATGGCACTTAGCCCATAATAACTGCTTGGTAAAAGAGAACTTCTTTCCATCATGGTTACAAAATCTTCCTCCCACTTGATGTCAGTTACCAGAAAACCTGGGTCTCAGGCACATCGGCCTCTGCCCTGAGTCAGCCTCAAGCTTCTACGCATCTTTGCCTAAAAGCATAATAAAATTCCCTCCCTGTTTCTGTCCTTCCAAAGCAAGAAATGATGACATTACCTCTAGCACGGTGCCTGCCGCATAATCAGGGATTCGTGTGCTTCCCTATCCCCTTGGACAACGGCCTCCGTGGAGGTGGGATTGGGACCCTTTGCTGAGGGCTTCCTGTGTGTTGAGTGAATGAGTGATCCAGCTAAAAAACCAGTGTCTGCTTTGTAAACTAAAAGTAAAATCCTAAGCTCCCCCACTGACTGAATGGACCCCTGCCTTGGCCAAGGGGTCCCTAGAAAAACCTTACAACTTTGTTCCTCACCATGACAGGACAGGAGGTCAGACATGCCTGGTTGTATCCCCCTCCTTTTCAAACTTTAGACACGACAAATGAAAAGGATTAATGTGAAAGTAGAGACTGTAAGACTGACAATCGTTTTGGAAATAATATACCAAATTATAAACAGGACCCCAGGCAAGGGTAAGTCACACACTATGTATACCTAAAGAATAAACTATGTTCTGACCGCCACGAGGTTTTTTTTTTCTCTAGCAGCTAAACAAGCACTGGCCTCGAGATAAGCAATATTACGACAATTACAGCTCACCACAGTTCACAGATGCTGACTACCTGAGCCCCTGTTTCACCAGCCATAGCTACAGCTTTGATTGGACAAGAGGCTGATTTCGGTAACGTTCTCCTGATAAGTTGGCCACCGACCATGGACTGACTCTGGTCAGTTTACAGAGATGGTGCATTCACACACCTTTGTGTCCTGAAAAGCCCCTTTGACCTAGAGGGCCTAATGGTAATACATTTCCATATTAAATCTCCACCCCAATGTAAACAGAGGTCATTTGTAATATACATTTGTTCAATACACATGTGTCAGTGTCAGGGCCACCTTCATGAATACTCACAGCTCTTCCTCTTCCTGCAAACTGATGAATGTTTATGTTCAACCAAACCTTTCAGCATAAAACTCCTACCCCAGCCTCTCCTTCTTTGAAATACCTGTCTCTGGTCTTGGCTGGAGGCTGTGCTTCCGAGCCTGTGGGATGGCCACTTGCAGTTGTAACCCTTTACAAGAAATAAAGTTACTTTCTCCTTTTCTAAATGTACAGCTCTTGTTATTTTTATTATTATCACATATTTTTACTTAACAGTTTTCTACCTGGACACCTTCTCAATTTGTCACTCGTGGGACTCTCAGAGCCATACCCGAGGCTCTTCCGACCTGCAGTCCCAGCGGGGTTTTTCTCGAGCCTTCATCCTGCCTCACAGCCAAGTCTCACTGTCTGGGCCCTGTCCTCCCTCCCTCCCTCCCCGCTGCCTCCTGCTAGAGTCTGTTTCTGTGCAAAGGGTGTGGCCCGAGGTCAGCACAGGGCAGCGAGCCCCCTCTGCAGGCAGCCCTTGGGGATAAGGACGAGGCAGTAGACTCACTGTAATTTGGGGCCTCGGTGGGGCAGGGCCACTCACGTTGGCATTTGGATCTGCACCTTTTCTCTGTCCTTGAAGAGAAGGGGCTGGCGGGTGGCATGGTGAGTAACCACACAGGCTTCTTTTTGCAGCCCTGTGTACAAGGTTTCGTCCTTAGGACAGGGAGAGTCTCTTCCCATCCAAGGCTCAGGTGAGGTCCTCTATACAAAGGACAAAGGCTGGCGTTTGCCTTTCCATCACACATGGGGGAGTTGGCGGGATGAGGCCAGAGCTCACCCTGGTGCCCGGCTTTGGGGTCCATTGGACGAATTCTCTTGCTGGGTCACATTGACCTTGCACTACATGGTCATCTCCGCGACTTGCTTGGTGGCTGCTAGTGACCACCTACTATGAGGAACCCGGCCCTGAATTGGGCCCCGGGCTTATGAGATGAATGAACTAGAACTCTGATTTCAAGGAGCTCTCAGTCTAGTGGGAGAGGCAGGTGTGTAAACATATAAAGGCACAAACTAGAGGTGGGTGGGGTGTAAAAAAAGAGGGGATGGATTTCACTATCACTGGAGGCAAAGTGGGGAAGGCACAACTGGAATGAGATGCCAAAGCTGAGTAGCTGCTCAGCAACAGAGGAGCTTGAGGTGGGGAGAGCGGGCCTCAGTGGCTCCTCTGTAAAATGGATGGCAACAGCCCAGACTATGGTACCCGGGGTGACATGAGGCAGGGTAGTCTGGGACAGCTTGGGAAAAGCGGTGGCCCAACAGCCCCACAGCCCTGACCAAGGGGAAGTCCTGTGGTGGTGTCAGCATTAGCCCAGTGGAAGGACAGGCACCAGGGCCGCCTCTGAAAGCCACAGGCATCAAGTCAGTGTCAAAACGGCAGGTGGAGGGTGGGGCTTACAAAGGGTTTGTGCAGACTTGGGGGCTGCTTAGCATGTTAAATGGCACTTCGTCTGTGTTTGGACGAATGGAGGCAAGATGGCACATTTCCAGATTCTTCATCACCAACTTTGCGCGAAAATGCAGCTGACGCCCAGGAAGGTGCAGATTAATCAGGCATGCGCCAGGTGATGTCAATCTGAAGAGACCAAGATTTACCTGGTGGCACCTGCGGAGCGCCCCCCCTCCTCCCGACACGCCCGTGCCCCGCCTATTGCCCTTCCACTCTTAGAAAAGCCGCTCCCGGCAGACGCGTGGGGCAGGCTTCCTCAGCCCCCACCTTTGTCGGGACTGCATTAGGAACTTTGCCTGAGAGCTCTACCGGGTGACTCTCTCGGCCTCCTTTGCCGGAGGCCAACAGACTTCACCCTCATACCTTTTTCCCTGGAGCTAGATGACCAAAGAATAAATTTGCAGTTTTGCTTTTAGCCTTGCCTACTCGCTGGTTGTTTTGTGCTCGCTCTTGTGGTCTCAGAAAAACATGAGCCTGAAGTTGGCCTTCTGGGGAATTGTTGGCCCATCAGCAGCCCCTGAGGTCACTGTGCTGTCCCAGGGCATGGGGATGGGGGCAGATCAGAAAGGAGGTCACCATGCCCTGCCTCAAAGGCGTGTGCCCCGAGAGCTCCCCCTCCTCCCTGCAGGAAGGCGGCCTAGAGTGAAGGGGCCAGAGGATTGTTGAGGGAGTGATGAGAGCTGGCATTAGCTGAAAGGCTCTAGGAAGTTCCCTCCAGCTTGGAGCAGGTCCTGTTCTCTGGCACCATGCGGAGGTGCTGACAATACCCTCTGCATGCCCTTAACATTTTCCCACTTGTCAGAGTTCACTTATTTTATTTATTCCTTTTTGTAAGACACATTCGAAACAAGGGCCTGTAGGATGTTTTTGTGTCCACCCCTGTCCCCACCCTGGCTTTGATGGGTCCTCTAATTTCTTTCCAGCCTGTCTGAACACCCACCCTCTCTGCTCACTCCTGCTGAGGCCAACCCTATCCCTCATCTGCTGCCTGCAGCTCTCCCTGGGGGCCAAAGTCTCCTCTCTCCGCCATTGTCCTCCACTCTCCACCTCTGGCTCCAAAGGCTTTGCATATCTCCAAGCAAGATCTGGAGTGCCCTTCTAGGAACCCAGGATTTTTCTGTTTTTTTTTTTTTTTTTTTTTTTTTTGCAAGTTTGGGCAGACGTACCATTGGTTAGCAGAGGGAGTCGATAATTGTGCGCAGCGGGCTAGGAGCTGGCAGAAGGACGCTTCACAGGTGGCTTTGAAGCCATAATAATAAAATAATGGCTAGTGGCTGGGCACAGTGGCTCAAGCCTGTAATCC
>NW_012119710.1:2704560-2716346 GCF_000951035.1 Colobus angolensis palliatus | reverse complement strand
CCTGGGGGCCAAAGTCTCCTCTCTCCGCCATTGTCCTCCACTCTCCACCTCTGGCTCCAAAGGCTTTGCATATCTCCAAGCAAGATCTGGAGTGCGAAACCACACCTGACTAATTTTTTTTTTTTTTTTTTTTTTTTTTTTTTTTTTGCAAGTTTGAGCAGAGGTATCATTGGTTGGCAGAGGGAGTCAATAATTGTGGGAACGGGGGCAGGAGCTGGCAGAAGGACGCTTCACAGGTGGCTTTGAAGCCATAATAATAAAATAATGGCTAGTGGCTGGGCACAGTGGCTCAAGCCTGTAATCCCAGCACTTTGGGAGGCCGAGGTGGGTGGATCATTTGAGGTCAGAAGTTCGAGACCAGCCTGGCCAACATGGTGAAACCTCGTCTCTGCTAAAATACGAAAGTTAGCTGGGTGTGGTGGTATACGCCTGTAATCCCAGCTACTCAGAAGGCTGAGGCAGGAGAATGGCTTGAACCCGGGAGGTGGAGGTTGCAGTGAGCCGAGATAGTGCCACTGCACTCCAACCTGGGCAACAGAGTGAAACTACGTCTAAGAAAAAATTTAAAAAAAAAAAATAAATAAAATAATAGCTAGTGTTTATTTAATATCTGCCATGTGCGTGTTACTTTGTTAGAGGCTTTATTTACACATGTATCTCCCTTGCTCCTCTGAAGTACGTGCTATTACCACCCCCATTTAAACCAGGCCCAGAGCAGGGATGAGAAGAGCCAGTTGCTTCCCGCTTGCTTCTTAGGGGCTCTTCTTCCCCAAGCGGGGGGACTCTAAAGGTGTGCTAGGGCACCCCTCTGCCTCCAGCCAGATTGACTTGGAAGGCCGAGGAGCAGGCCCAGGGGCCTTGGGTAAAAGCTGCTCCTCCTTCAGAAGTCCCTGGGTGCCTTGTTCCAGGTCACAGTCAGAAGGTTGTTCTTGTGGTCTAACTGAAACCCTTCTGCTTTAGGGTTCTCTAGAGGGACAGAACTAATAGGACAGATGCATAAATCAAGAGGAGTTTATTAGGAGAGTTGACTCACACAATCACAGGGTGAAGTCCCACAATAGGCCGTCTGCAAGCTGAGGAGCAAGGAAGCCAGTCCAAATCCCAAACCCTCAAAAGTACGGAAGCCGATAGTGCAGCCTTCAGTCTGTGGTCGAAGGCCTGAGAGCCCCTGGCAATCACTGGTATAAGTCCAAGAGTCCAAAAGCTGAAGAGGTTGGAATCTAATGTTTGAGGGCAGGAAGCATTCAGCACAGGAGAAAGATGGAGGCCGGAAGACTTAGCCCGTCTAGTCTTTCCACGTTCTTCTGTCTGTTTTTATTCTGGTCTCACTGGCAGCTGATTAGATTGTGTCCACCCAGATTGAGGGTGGGTCTGCCTCTCCCAGTGACTCAAATGTTAAAGGGGGTTTGGCAACACCCTCACAGACACACCCAGGTACAATACTTTGCATCCTTCAATCCAATCAAATTGACACTCAGTATTAACCATCACACCTTCCTACCCCCAACAAATCCCTGGATTAGAGGGAATGTCGGCTGTGCTGCTCTCCTGAACTTGGGCAGTGGAGGGTGGGGGCAAAGGGGCAGCATTTTCTCTGTTATCAGGTCATTGACTTAGGTCCCCACCTGTTCAGTAGGTTGAAGAACGCGTCTGCAACACAGAGATCTCTCTTATTTAAATGCTCTTCCTTTGGGTTTTAGGCCCCTAACATTCTCCCTCTGTCCCAGGGGCTAGACCCCAGGCCAGAGGCTCTCCATCCCTCCCTCCACCCTCACTTCCTGGCCAGCAGTCCCAGCCCTTTGACTGTCCTTACCGCTATTGCCTGAGAAGCGGGGCAGGAAGCCAGTGAGGCACCCAGCCACCCTGGAATGTGTCTCTTTGCTGTTTCCACAGCCTGGCCCAGGTCTCTTCGGGCTGTGGTTGGAAGGCTTTGCTCTTTAAAAAGATGTCTTTCTTTTAGAGAGTGAAAAAGAGTTTATCATTAATGTGAAGAGACCCTGTGGGACAGACGTGTTCTGGGTCCGCTTGGAAAATAGGTGAGTAATAATAGTTGAATGATTTTGGAGATAGGCAGAGATAATTTGCCCCCAGGGAAGACTTTTCTGGAATGCCTAGGAGATGAGCTGGTTGGTGTCCCCCAACCTTCCAGAGTCCCCGTATTCTTCTCAGACTCTGCAGGATGCTTAGGTCCAGTGAGAACCTGGCAGAGATGGGGCACTCAGTGGTGCTTGATGGATGGATGAGTCATTACAGGGGCCTTTTACAGGCAGCATTTCTGGTTCAGATTTGAGTGGGGGCGTGGGTGGCGGTGAGGGACAGGGCTATTTTAGGGTATGCAGAGACCCTAGTCATCCCAGAGAAGGGCCTGTCTATAGTTTGTACCTGTCATGGAATGACCCTGAGTGGTGAGGAGTTTCTTACCTACACAAAAGGAGCTGGGCCTGGCCAGGTGCAGCTAGTGACCTGGAAAAGTGTCCTGTGGAGTGGGGATGTATTAAGGGGCCACAGGAGTGCTGAAGAGCAGCCAGTCCCAGGCATTGGGACTCTGGGCTTCCATCCTAGCTCTGAGCCGGCTGCCCTCTCTGAGCCTCGATGTGCTCACCTGCAGAACAGAGACGTTACTGTCTGTCTCACCTCCCTGCTTCCTCCCTGGTTGCCCTATGGGTGACAGGAGCAGTTGATGTGACGCTCAAAGTAGACCAGTGCCAGGGGACTTGGGGTCCCTTTATGAGTAGAACAAATCCCTTCCTCTAGGTCCCAGGGCATTTGGTTCCTCCTTTGTTCTGGCATTTGTCGTGTGGCCTGGTTCCTTACTTTCTGGTCTGTCTGCCCCAGCCCTGCCCACCCCCACTGCACTGGTCTGGGAGCTCCTTCTGGGCAGGGGCGGCTGCTTGTGCACCGTCACCTCTCCCACATCCACCATGAGACCCAGACACAGAGCTGACCCTTCATGTTGGCCGAGTGGGGACTGCAGAGGGCAATGAGACACCACCCCAGGGAGCGAGGGAGGCAGGTCCTGCTGCCACCACCAGAGGTACTCACAGTCCACAGAGAGTGCAGGCGTGGATGTCCACGGGATCTGCACAGATACGGCTCAGGGGTTCAGTGATTTGCTCATAGCAACTCAGTTTCACCCCAGGGAACCTGGCGTGATAAGCAAAGCCAGGTGCGTGATGGTGATATGCTGCACTGAACCCTGGCCCTCCCAAACTCCCGTTATTATTATTATTTTCATGGTAACTCTTCGATACCTGGAGATGGCTGCTTGGTCCCACAAGCTTTACGGCCTCTCAGCCCTAAGACCTGCAATCAAATTCCCAAATCCTTCAACGTCCTGGGCCCCCCTTGGCCTGTCAACACCCTTCTTGACAACCCACGGGCAGGGAGGAGCCCAGGAGGTACCTGGGGCCTTCCTCTCGATCACCTCTTTCTGGAAGGCTGTGCCCAAGCAGCACTTTGCAAACTGCTCTAAAACTCTGCTTAGATCATGGTTCTCAATGGTGGTGAGTGTTTCTCTTTCAGATTCACCTACTCTGCTATAGGTTCAGGACTTAGGGTCATCAGCCTCTCATTCCCTGGCACAATAATTCCAACAGGTATGTACCACTGTTTTCATTTTGTGGATGAGAAAACAGAGGCACAATGAGACGAAGTCACTTGTCTGAGGTCTGGTGGCCAGGAAATGGCCGACTGGGATTTGAACCCCGGACTGTAAACCAAGCTGGCTCTTTTTGAGAGGCCACAGGTTCAGCTGTAGTCAGCTAAAGCCTTGGATTCCTCTGGGAGGGCTGCCTCTCACCGCACTCATTGCCTGACCGTTGGCTTTCTGTATGCCTCTGGACCTGGGATCTTCCTCACAACCAGGCCTGAGCTGGGTTTGTCTGCCGACCCGTGGAGGGAGCCTGGGAGGCAGTGACAGGAAGGTGGAGACACTGGGCTGCATGGGGACCCGGGGAGTCACCCTGAGCTGGAAGGTCCCAGTGAGTTGTCAGCCACCCTGTGGCACTCACTGCATTCAAGAGCCAGAGGGGCGCTTGACTTTCGAGGTTAGCAGCTTCTTGAGGGCTCCAGCTCTGGCCCAGCCGCCTGGCTCTCAGACAGCAGTGGGTTCTGGAGGGTCCATAGTGGAGACCAACCACGAACTTTCCCCGGCTGGACAGCCACAACCAGGTGCAGTTTGATTGGGTTTGAGGAAGGAAGACGGGCTGGAAAGGAGTGGGAGGAGTGGAGAGGCCATTTGCTTTGGAATTAAGTGCACTGAAGCAATTGATACAATGGCTTGGGAGTCAGCAACTCAGGCACTGTTTTATTGTTTGTTTTAATTTCACTTAATTTTTGAATAAGTAATACACTCCTGTGGATTAAGAAAAAGGGTATATGGTGGAAAGTCTTCCTTCTGCCTCTGTCTCAGGCACGTGGCTGCTCTTCCAGAGGAGGCATGGTTTCTCCGTGTCTGTCTGGAGATAATCTACATGCACAAGCAGATACGTATAGATGGTAATTTTAAAATATGTGTTTGCAGGGCCGGGCATGGTGGTTCATGCCTGTAATCACAGCACTTTGGGCGGCTGAGGTGGGAGGATTGCTTGAGCTCAAGCCTGGGCAACATGGCAAAACCACATCTCACCAAAAACAAAAAAGAAAAACCAACAAACAAAAAAGCTTAGCTATTCGGGAGGCTGAAATGGGAGGAATGGGAGGAATAACTTGAATAACTCCCGGGATAAATAAAGCCCGGGATGTTGAGGCTTCAGTGAGCCGTGATCTGACGACTGCACTCCAGCCAAGGTGACAGAGCAAGGCCCTGTCTCTAAATAAATAAGTAAATAAGTAAGTAAGTAAATAAATAAATAAATAAAACGTGTTTGCATACTACCTGCAAAACAATGTTTTGCACGTTGCTCTTTTTCACTGAATAGTGTATCTTGGAGATGCATATTAGCATACAAAGAGCTTCCCCATTCTTTAATCAGGGCTGGGTAATATTTAATTCAATTGATGCAACATCATTTTTTTTTTTTTTTTTTTACTGAAATGCAATTTACAGACAGCAAAATGGACAACTCTTCAGTGGACAGTACAATGAACATTTGCATAAGTATGCACCCATGGGACCACCCAAATAAAACTAGAGGATACCACTGCCAAGATGTTCCTATTATGCTGACTTCTATGACCCTACCTCGGTTTCCTTAGCTTGAAAATGGGGCTTCTATTGGGACTGACTCACAGGGCTGTTGTGAGGATAATGCAAGTACCCAATACAGTGCCTGGCACATAGGATAGATGCCAGCACGATTATCATGAAATCCCTGGTTGCTACTCTTTCTCCTGCCTCTATTTGGACTCTCTGGTTACCTCCAGTTCCCCTCTCTCTTACACACACACACACACACACACACACACTCACACACACACACTCACTCTCACACACCGTCTTGCCACAGAGATAGACCAAGAGGGTCATTGTGTGAAGCCCAGGCTGAGTGAATGGCCTCATTGTTCCTGGGCTGAGTTCCCAGAGCTGCCCGTGTGGCATTGACCAGGGCTGGGCTGTCTAGTGGGATGTGCCCATGGGCCCCTGACCAAGGGCTGGCCACACCTGGCGAGGACACCCATCCCCCTCCTTCCTCAACGGGAGAAGGGAAAGAACACCAGTTGAGGCTGGGGCTGGGCAGGGTGCCTGAGGACACCTCCCATTCTCCAAGCTGTCCACTGTCTCCTGGATGCCAGGGGCTGGGACTGCCTGCAGATGGTGCACTTGAAGCAGAGAGGCTGGGGGCAGATCAGGAATGGGGACTAGGTGAGAAAAAGGAAGTGAAATCAAATTCACTTATCTCTCCTTCTCTCCCCTCCTGGGATGAATGAGTGTGGGCAGCCTGAGGGCCCTGTGGAAGCAGCCTGCAGGGGAACCACCTGGAAGCAGGCCTCCCCTCCCAGGGAACACAGGCTCCAGAACCACCCCAGGAGGCAGGACCCATGGTGGCCTCTGCAGGCCAGACTCTCTAGATGTGGGAGTTCTGTGTACTGGTATTACACGTTATCTGTCCAGCCCACTGAGCTTCTGCAGGATTCCCCAGAGGTGAGGCCTCAGGGACAGCCCTGGCATCTCTCTCCTGCCCTTATCACCTCTGATGTCTGCCTGCGGAGATGTGTGCCCACTCTGCCCTACTCATCCCCATCTGCCAGCGGGGAACATGCCAGAAGGGCCTCCAGCCTTCTTGACAGTAGCCAGGGTTACACAAAGGGCTGCTTTAAGGGCCAGGAGGTAGTGAGCCCGCGTGGGCAAGAGGGAGTGAGGACTAGGGGTGACAATGTGTAAGAGGTGAGTGGGCGGGAGGCAGGATAGGGGGAGCCCTGCCTGGAGGCCAGTGGGGGGACTGATGGGCCCTGGCGGTGGGAGGGGTTTATCAGACAAGGAGCACGCTTCCTGAGGGTGGAAGGTTTCTTCCTGACTTTTCTTTCCTGCTACCTGGCTGCTCCAGGGCCAGGGCCTTAGTGGCTTCATATTGTTTTAGGACACGTCACGGAGTGGCTCCCTGGGCACAGACACTGTCCCTCCTTTCCTTCCCTGCCAGTTTGGGCACCTGCCCCCAGAGTTTGGGAGCAGGGGCTGTCTCCTGGGCCTCCGCCTGCACCTTGCCACATTCTGAGCTGGATTACAGATCTGACTTGGAACTGCCCGGCCAAGGGCTGAGGCTTTTGTGGACAGGGACAGAGGAGGGAGCTCAGCCCTGCATGGAGCCTGCCTTCTCTGGGCCAGCCTCCCTTGCCATGGAAACAGCCCCACGGAGGCCCGGGAATTACCCGGGATGGGAATTTTAATTGCAGCCCACGATCTTGTTCTGCAGTGCGCCTCCAACTCCCATCACCTCCCCAACCCCAGGCCCTGTGAGATATTCACTGTGTCATATTTTTAGATCAGACTCAGGGTTGGGGGCCTGTCTTTGGCCTTGTTTGCTTTTGGTCAGCCTGTCTCCTCATGGCCCTGCAACTGGGTGTCTCCGGATGTGCCCTGGTGCCAGGTGTGTTGGGGTGGGCAGTGGGAGGTGGGGACCTTCCTAAGATGAACACGGGCCTATGGCCAGCACTGTGCTTCCACTGCAGGAAGGCTCTGAGTGGGGAGCTGGGGGAAGCACTGGGTGCCGAGAACACTCACTGTGGCTCTCAGGCCACAGGGGAGAGTGTGGCAATGGCCAGCAGAGAAGGTTAAGGAAGGTCAGTGTCTATGCTGGATCCCTTCCTCAAAGGCTAGCTGGAGCAGGCTTCTTCCTCAGAAGGAAAGGACATCTGGCTTTCTCTGCTTTTTTCTTCCTCCCAAGAACTTTGGGCTTGGAAGAGACTCACCTTGGCAAGCTCTGGACTGGACCCATGAGGCCAGAGGAAGGAAGACGAAACTCCTAGAGCATGGAGCCTCCCTTGATGAGCCAAGGACCAAATCTCCCCCAGCACAGCCCACTCCTGCCTTCCACCTACCAGTCTCAGGAGGGCCAAGAACCCTGGGGTGGCTGGGGCAGTTTGGGCAGCAGGTGTGTTGTGCAGTGGGCGGGGTCACAAGATAGGACTTCAAATCCTGGCGTGGCTACTTCCAAGCCCTTAGTTTCTCTGTTTTCCCCTGCCAGGATTTGCTGGCATTCTCTAATTTATCTGGAGAATTTGGTTCTGTAACTGGAGAAGGAGGAGCACTTTCTGTGGCTCCAAGAATAAACAGGGAAGGGTACCCTTCTCGTTGGCCCCTCGGCCTGGATCTGAGGCTGGGATTAGAGGTTGCAGCCACAGCCAGATAGGCTGTTTGCAGAGAGGACTTGGGACACTGTGGCAATGCTTTTGGGGGTCCTGGAGCCCAAGGGCCTCTGTGTTGGGGAAGATGCCATTGTCCCTGCTTCTGGTGGCCTCAGCCTGGAGCTATGGGAGCATCAGGGCTTGCCCCTTGGCCTGAATATTAGCTCCCCAACAAGGAACATAACAAAGGACGCATGGTGAGGCTAAGAGGAGGCACTCCTTCAAGTAGCTGCTTTGTCTGTGGCAGTTTCTTAGAGCAGGAGCAGAGAATATGCTAGAGGTGAATGCGGGTGACAGGTTGGTCTGGGAGTAACTTAATGTCCCTTTGAGGGATTTACGGAAACCCTTGTAGGTGAAGTAGCTTTTCAAGGGGCTTTGACTGGAGGACCCAGTGAGGCATCTACTTGAAGGAGATGTGGCCTTCTATTCATGACCTGGCAAGGCCTGGCAACCTCAGACCCATTGACCCACGGGGATGGTACGAGGAGGAAATGGGATCATATGTAGTGGCTGGCAGAAGCAAGGGCCCTACCTTTTTGTTTTATTTCAACAACAAAGAGGCTGATTCATCCAGAAGAGGAATTCATCCAGAACAGGGCAGAACTTGGGGATAGGAAGTAAGTAAGAGGGCTTTTCCTGAAAAAGGAGACACAGTTGGAGGCTCAATTCACTTCTGCGTGGCCTTGGGTAAGTCACGCAACTTCTCTGGTCCTCAGTTTGCCCAGCTGTGGGATGAGGGAGTTGGTTCAGCTCACCTCTGGGGCCCCTCCGGCTCTAGTTTGAATGGGTTTCCACATCACCTGTGGAAAGATTTGCTGGGCCTGTCTGTTTTTGCCCAGGTTTTACTAGTTGGAACTTTTTCTGCAGGTGCTGCGGGCTCTTGGGCTTGGAGTCTGGGCACAGCTAAACCGTCTTCCGTGTGCTTGCTGCCTTGTCACTGTCCCCCGTGAGACATGGGAAATTGAGGATTGCAGCAGCAGATGTTAAATCAGAGCCTGGGCCATCCATCTCCCAGAACAGACTGAAATAACAAGGTGGGTGGCACAGATCGCCGCCACATGGACAGTCAAAAGATATTAAAAAGCCAGAATCTTGAGCCCCCAAATCCCTTAACAAATTTCCAAATCCCTCAGGGACCTGCATGCGGATGAGAGAAGAGGGAATATCTCATTTTAGAGTTCCCTAGGAGGGCCAGGGGGCCACATTTCAGGAAACACCTCTGTCTGAGGGCTTCTGAAGGCCCTGCCACTTGCCATTGGCCTCCCTAGCCTGCCTGACCTCTAGCTCCTCCCTGTGAGCACCCCCACTAGAGTCAGCCTGTCCAGAGTGGCAGAGCAGAGTGCCCAGGTACGTGGAGCCAGACTGCTGTGGCGCGCTGTTGCTCATCAGCTCTGTAAATGTGGGAAAGTTGCTTAACCTTTTTGGCTCTGTTTCCTCATCTATAAAATGGGAATGACATTGGTTACTTCAAGGGTTTGTTTTGAGAGTTAAATAGTTCACACAAAGCAAACAGCACAGGGCCTGGCCCATCTTGAGACTTCAAACATTAGCCACTAATATTAATTTCCCTACTGTCCCATAAATAAGCCCACCCAGCTGCTGTTTCCTTTCACAGGTTCTCCTGCTCTTCTGCCTTTTCACATTCCAACCATCTCTCAAGCCTCAGTTCAACTCCCTCCTCCTCCTCCAGGAAGCCCTCCCTGAATGACCCTCCAAGGCTCCACCTTCCTCTGACTTCCAAGGCTAATTTTTTTTGTGTTTGATTACATTTGTAGTGACTTTTCTTTGCTGCTTCATTGTGTAGGATCCAAACTCCTTGAGCACCAGCCCTTTGCTTCTGTTTCCCCCCTCCCTCTTTTCCCCACAGCACCTGTCACAGTGCAACCCACACCATAGGTGCTCCTAAAACACCCGTTTGTCAAGTGGGGGATTCCAGGAAACTGGAAACAGAATCCTCGTGTCTCTGAGAGCGGGTCTTTTGTCTATTTTTAGAGTTTAAATGTTCTTCAAAAATTTCCCAAATTCCACTCTATCTTTACATTACAACCACACCAATCTTTTCATGTCAGCCAGATGCACTTTTCCCTCCTCTCTACCCGAAATACATCAGAATTTGAAAAATGAGGCGCTGGATCTGGTAGTGCAAGATAGAGAAAGCTTTCTCGAAACCCTGACTATTCTCGTCAGCCTGAAAACTTGGGGAGGGATTAGCTCTGGGTGAAGGGGAAGGTTCTGATGGCTCAGTCCAAGGCTATTAGAGCTTGTTTTTTTATAGAGGGACAGTTGGGATTTGGAGACATGAAGTTTCGGCTTTTGGAAGGTCAGCACCACTCTTGTTAGGCATGTCAGTACACTGCCATTCCCTGGGCGGGGGTGGGGAGGGGGAAGGCAGGTGGAGAAACAGACCTGGTAGCCTTGGAGTCAGGACGGAGGACTGACTCTGCCATCCCAGGTGCTGTGGCTACAGGAATGCACACTGGAAGGTGCTGTTAGTCCCTCCAGCTTGATGGGGGCGGGGATAGGGGCGAGGAGTTTATCATTATGAGCTTGCAGTTGTGACCAAGATAAATGACCATTTGGTCTAGTGGGACCCCTGGGGCAAGGGCCTTCATACCATCTGCTCTGGGTGGAGAGAGGGAGACTTTCTTGAAGACCCAAGACCTCAGTCCTCCAGGGCAGTACAGCTGTCAAGTTCTCCTCTCTGGCGAGTGAGTGAATGTTTGTTTATGGCTACCCTGAATACAACAATATGCAATTATTAAGTACTTACTCCCGTGCCAGACACTGCCGAGTGCTCTACACACGTTACCATCCAGTGTTCAGCTGTACAGGGTGAGGACCAGAACCTCTGTCTTCTGGATGAGGAAACTGAGCCACAGAGAGGCTGGATCACTCACACAAAGTCACCCAGCAAACACACAGCAGGTTCCTCTGACCCAGGAAACTGCTGTGCTAACCATTCTGCTGTGCTTCACTGTGTGGAATGGAGGCAGCAGCTGCTTGCCGGTACATCCCGGACGAGGCTTTCCCAGAATGCCTGGAGTTTTCAACCCATCCACTGCTCTCTGCCCCCTACTCCAGGAGTGATGGAGACCTACAGTTGGGAATCTGAGATTCCGGGTGGAGATGGAAGCTGACTGTTCCTCTGCTTCAGAAATAATCATTTGGTCAGAACTGAGCATCAGAGGTTCAGCCAGTCGAAGCACCTTCCCAGTCTCCGGAGGAGGAAACAGGCCACTGGGGTGGGCAGCCTCAGTCATGTCAGATGTGGTGGCAGAGCTGGGATTCCTGGCCGTCCTCTCCAGTTGAGGGGCCACTGATCACATGGTACTGCTCTGCTCACGCACCCTGTTTCTCCTCCACTCCACTCTGAGAGGTTCACCAACCAGTCCCTGGTGCCTGTGCAGGCCAGGCCTGCAGAAGATGTTCAGTCAATATTTGTGCAGAGGATAGAGGACCAAGGCGCTCGGCTGGTCAGCTCTGTCCCCATCCTTCACCCATAAAAGCAGTGGTGGCTCCAGATTTCCACCCAGAAGGCCAGGGGCAGTCTGGTAGGAAGAAGGTGGGCAGGGTGGAGGAGCGGCCTAGAAGACGGTCAGCCAGCAAACCCACTCTAAAGTCCCATTAAGACACCCCCTGACCCTGCCCAAGAGGGACAACCGCAGCAGGGACAAATAATTAATCCCCACACTTGAGAAGCAGAGGGGCGGGGGAGGAGGGGGCTAGGAGTGTGTGTCGAGGTATTGCACACAGAGGTGGTTGGCTTCAGTTCTGGGTTCTGAAGTCCCTCTGTGCAGCTGGCTGGGGAAGAGGTAAAGGACAGCTGGGCCAGGGGCCAGGCTGGGGCTCCAGCCGGACTTCCGCGGCGGGGGGCGCTCGGGCGAAAGGTTTTGGCGGCCCGGCCAGCACCGCCCTCGGGGGTAAGGGAGAGGGAGGCTACGCGGAGAGGTGCCAGAGACAGCCGGTGCCCTTGCCCGCCGGCCGCCCGAAGCCCCGGTGGTGGG
>NW_012119710.1:2667632-2703790 GCF_000951035.1 Colobus angolensis palliatus | reverse complement strand
CAGCTACCGGCGGTGCGCGGAGGGGTGGCGGCGGCGAGGGACGGCGGCGTGTTGGGCGCAGGAAGGGGCTGCCGAGGCTGGTGGCCGATGAGAGCAGCGATCACCCCAGCCCTCCCTGCCCCCATTAGAGGAGGGCAGCAAACTTGAGACGCGCGGTGGTCCCCGAGGCGCTTGGCTCCCCTCAGCTGCGGAGCGCACTCAGGGGCTGCTGCCGGCTCACTACCCCACAACCCGCCTGATTAGGGTCTGCGGAGGCGCCTTGAGACCCTGAGGTCCCCGCGCCGGCACCAACTTTCCAAACCCAGCTGCACCCGGAGGCGGGGGCGCAGTTCCCTGCTTCCTGCTCCCAGCCCTGGCCCGGCCTCCGCTTGGCCCGGCCTCCGCACCCAGACCGCTGCGATGAGCTGGGCCCCTGTGGGGCCGGAGCCGCCGGATGGTGCAGAGCCCTCCACGGGAAGCCGGAACAACCTTCCCGCTCTTCTCTGGGTAGGACCCGGGGAGCAGCCCCTCCCAGGCTCCAGGGACCCAGTGCTGGCTTTCGCGGTAGCAGCCCAGAGTAGCCCTAGATGGGATGCTGGGCGTTAAAAGGCCAGGCTGCCTGAGGAAGGTGAGACCCGGGGGTCGTCCTGGGTTGGCACCTTGGCCTGATTTCAGGTGTGCCCCCTCCCCCACCCCGGGCCTGCCCTTTCGCAGGACTGCTTTCTTCTGCTCTGGGGCCGGCTTCCTCTTAGTGGACTTAAAACTGCTCCTGGGCAGGGTACTCCCTAGGTAAGGGCCACTCCTAGTGTCCAGGTGCCCGAAGATGGGCTTGGGCCATTGACAGGGAGCTGGAGGCTGGGGCAGGGGAGGTGGCTGTCCAGTCAAGGACAGAAATTCAGTCCAGCATCTTCTGGAGGGGTGGGAGGAGCTGGGGGCAAGCTCGGGTGCAGGAGTCAGGCACCCTGGCTGGGAGGAAGCTGCTTCGACAAGCACAGGGATGTCAGAGCCAAGCAGGTGGGAACCAGTGGGCCAGGTATCTACCTTCAGAGGTTCCTCAGCCCCTTGCGGTGGGGCCCGCTGTCTCAGGCAGAGACCTTACCTGGGCAGGCAGTTCCCAGGCTCCTGTCCTCAGCAGTGGGGACACTTCCAGGCATCATGATGACCCTGTTTCTTTTTCAAAGTGCTTTCACCGTCATGACTCACACATTGCATTCACCAGGGAGGTATCAGGCTTCCAAACTATTCCATTCCCCTCCCTCCCGGGTCTTTAGGGAGCTGCTGGGGAAAGGAGTGGGTGGATTTGCCCTTGGGCCTTGAACCCCTGCAGGAGGCCAGGAGCCTGGCATGGCACCTTTCATTTTCCTTTTGCCAGTCCCTCATCCTGGCGGTGAGCAGCCCTAGGCCAGGCTGCTTCACGGTGGTGGGGTGGGGAGGGGAGGGGCGCCAGGGAGAGCAAGTCTTTGCTAATCATCCCCCAAACTCTGCTGGGTCTTTGAAATCATGGCTAGGTGCCACCCCCAGCCCCCTTCACTCAACACCCAGCTTCCCCATCTCAAAGCAGAAATGAATTTTCCCTAAAATCCAAATCTCCCTCTTTGCTGAGTAGTTGCAATGCTTTTGGCCAGAGGTTTCCTTCCCAACATCCAAAGTCAAGCTTCCCTCTGTCCTGGCCCCTGAGCCATCTCTGTGAGGCAACAGGCCCCTGCTGGAAGAGGGATGTATCCTCCTGACCACTCTCCCCCCAACCCTTGCCGACAGGGCCCTAGCTCCTGGGCAAGAGTGGTGCTGATGGCGCTGATAGAGGGGTCGCATGGGAGGAGGAGTACCTCTGTGTTCCACTGAGTCTACAGGAGGGGCCCAAGTGCCAGGCCCTCCCTGGAGGGCCAGGTTCATGTCCTACTGGATTCCACTCTGTCTCCCTCCCTTGTCTGCTGTGGGTCTCTCTTTACTTTCCCAACTCCACTCTGCATTGGTGCGGGGAGGGAGCATTTTATATTCATAATCTGGTTCAGAGAAGGTCCCGAAGCCCTGAGTCACTGTATGGTTTCCATGGAAACAGACTTGTTCAGAGGACTCGGTGTAGCGGCTGTGGTGGGGGAGAAGGGAAACATATAGTAAAACCAGGCTCCACAAGTGTGGCGGGACTTGGACCAACTCCCTTTGGTGGGGACTGTGAGGGGTGGGCAAGGCTCTGGCCTCCCCGTCAGAGGGGCTGCCTCTCCCCACCCACTGGGGTCCCGCCATTGGATGCCTCACAGCTGTTGCTGTGACTCTTGGCAGGCTGCTGCTTCTCCCATGGACCTTCTGGCTAGGTGCCTGGCCTCATGGCTACCTCTCCCTGCCTCAGTTTCCCCCTCTGTAAATGGAGAAAATAACACCTACCTACCTGATAGCGTTGTTGTGAAGATCAAATGCGGTAATATATGAGACACATTTAGAATGGTGCCATAGTAAGTGTTCCAAAGCATCATTCCTAGGAATTAAGTCAGGACATTGGAAGAAACTCCCCAAGCATGTTCACCTAGATCCTTACCCTCGATCCCAGCAGGTGGTCCTCACATCTGGCTGGGCTGGCCTCCTGCTTTGAAAGAGCCTCTCCCCAGCAGCCTCGGCACACCCCCAGCTGGGAAGCAGCCAGCCATTTCTTTCTACAGAGCATTTGTTTCAGGTTCCTGAGGGCCTGGTACAGTGTTAGGCAGCTCTGGGTTTTGTTCAGACCCTAACTGTCTAGCAGCCTTGTGGGAGTAAATCCAGATGGACAGGCAGCTTCCTGCTTCAGCCTTCCCGCTAAAGGGAGGTGTCAGCCTTGGAGCCCCTAGGGGTTGGGGCAGACAGAGAGGAGCAGAAGAGGTCCAGGTCCTAGAGATCCTAGAGAGGCTGGTTCATCTGGCTGGAGAAGCATCTATCTCTCTCTTGATCAGCCAGAGAGGGTCAGGGAGTTCTTCAGAAAGGTTACAGATCCTGCACACTCTCCTAACCCCAAGTTAGAACCTCTAGCGCCCAAGTGTTCCCAGCATACCCTGCAAGTCTGGACAGGCTTGGGGCTTCAGCCTGAGCAGCTGCTGATCAGTTGTCATCCTGCCCGCTGGGGCAGGGTGAGGAGCTCCCCGCCCCAGTGCCTGCCTCAGCAGCATTGAGGAGTGCAGCTAGGGGAGATTCTGAGTGCCACTGATGCCTGAGCCGGTCTGCCTTACCGGCCTTTCTCTCTCACTGCAGCCCTCCCCTCCATGGCCCTCAGGTTCCCTGCTCCATGGCAGGGCTCCCTCCTCCCCTGCTGTAAGATGGGCTTCAGCTCCAGGCTCCTTAAAGACATCCCGCGCCCATCACAACCAGCTGTCAGAGCTGCAAAGCCTGCTCTTTATCTGCCGGCCCTTCCTTCTATTTCACAGATGGGAAAAGTGAGATTTTTGGGGTTTGCTTGTATGGCCAGAGCCCAAGCTAGTTGTAGCCTCTCTCAGCTACACACCAGCCCTGGGGACGCCCTTTCCTTCTTGCCGGCTCTCCAAGCAGCCCCAGCTGCTGCCCGGCACCGCCATGGATACCCCCTCCCAGCTCTCAGTTTCCTGCCAACGTTCTACCTCCCGCAGGTGTCTCTGGACCATTTTGCTCTCCTCATTGGTGTTCACAACACCTTCCAATTTAATATCCTCTGCAAATTTCATTAACGGACTGTTTACTCCCTCTCTCAGGATCATTAATGAAGATGTTAGATAAGATCTGACCCAATGCTGACGCTTGGCAGCCCTGCCCCCACTCCCAGACTTGCGGCCCTCCAGCCCCTTCCTCTGGGCTTGCCTCCTCCACCGGGGCCCTTGGGACCTGCCCCCTCCTGCTATTATGCCTCATGACAAGTGCTTAGGGCCAAGTCTGTTTGAATTAATTTTGTAAGATTACTCGAGGCGCTGTATCAAATGCTTTGCTAAAAATCAAGATATATTACCCTGCCTGTGTTTCCTTCATCTACCCGTCTTGTAATTCTGTCAAGAAAGCTATCAAGTTTGTCAGGCATGATTTGTTCTTTATAAATCCCCACGGTGCCGCATGGGGGCACAGGGTTCCCGCGTTTTCTAAATGTTTAGAGATTCCCTCTTTGTGTTTGCTCCTTGATTAGAGCTGGAAGGTGGTGGGCTGGGAATTGTCAGGAATGCTGTCTCCTTCTCAGGGATGGGGAAGAAGGCGTGGCTCCTTTTCTCCCGAGTTTCTGCCAGTGTCAGTGAGTTGTTTAGGACTCACTGAGTCCCTGCGGTGTGTAGGGGCCCCAAGCTGGGCACTTGGGGAGGAGGGATAGGAGAGAGCTAGGGGAGGGAGATGAAGGGGGGCTGGTGCTCTCCTTTAAGGATTCTGCAGGGCAGGTGAAACAGAGAGACGAGCCTGCTGCAGACATTCTGAAGGTATCGCTGATTGAGAGATTACTGTGTGCCAGCCACTATGCTAAGAGCTTTAAATGCCAGATGCCATTTAAGCCCCTCTCCTGCCCTGGGAGAGGTGTGTGACCTCCCTTCACCTGGGTACCTGAGAATCAGAAAGGGTTAAAAGGCTGCCCAGAACTCAGGTCTGGGTTTCACCCTCTGTTTATGCTGTTATGCTGCTCCTAGCCATTTATGACACACAAAAAGGGTCAACAAAACTGAATGGAGTGATCTGGACATTTTAGGAGGTCAGAGTGGGGATGGAAGGGAAGCCTTTAGGGAAGGCTTTGGAGAGATGAGGACCTCACTCGCATATGCACCTCACACACAACCCCCACAGCCTGAAATCCATTCTCCTCCTGCCACTTCCGAGTTGCATGAACAAATCCCTTAACCTCTCTGAGTCTCAGTCCCGAACCTGTGAAATTGATTCAGCTGTAGTTCTTACCCCTAGGCATGCGGACAGGATCCAATGAGGTGAGGCGTGAAAGGTACATACCAAGGTGCTAGGCCGCCATTGTATATGAGCAGCCGCCATTGTGTTCTGCAATGGAGGTCCCTGTTGATGGCAGGCAGAGACACTCATCTGGTTGGCCATATGCCCAGTGGGTGGAGCTGTGGCCCCTCCTAATGCTTCTCACCCAGCAGAAGAGGGGTGACAGGGTGAGCCTCCCTGGCATCTCGGCCCAAGGGCATCCTTGGGATCAGCTGTGGGCTGGTGATAAGCTTTGGGCTTAGAGAGCAGGGAAGCCTCAACTGGGCGGACAGCCCAAACCCAATGCCCCATTCCAGACTGTTTCAGGCCAGATGGTAATAAAGACATTCTTTGGTGTCTTTTTGGTGGCATAGGATTTGGGCATTCCTGGGCTCCCTGGTCATAAAACCACTCAAAGCTCCCACTGCTTGTCTAGCCCAGACCCGGAGCCACTGTGTGGGGAGCACTGTGTGTTTGGGCTTCTGCCTATCAGGTGCAGCAGTCCCATGTCCGCACTCACTTGGGATCATTTTCATTCTTGTCATTCAGCCGGGGAGGGAGAACCCTCTGGGAAGCGGTGAGATGGCACACAACTATTGGTATGCCAGGGGAACCAACCAGGAAGGGCCACATTGGCAGCCCCCCATCCCCACCAGCGGATGCCCCAGGGACCTGATCCTGGGGGATGGCCAGGAGGTATCAGATGCACCAATATCTGGGTCGGGGGTGAATGCTATGATTGAGATTGGCACCAATGTGTCCTGGGACCCTGGTGGCAACCTTGGCCCTGGTGCTCCCTCTCCCTCCCTCTGGCTGGGTGACGCTCTTGGTGTGGCCTGGGGGTTTTAGCTCTGTGATTAGGGCCAGGGCTTGGGATTCTTTTTTTTTTTTTTTTAACAATGAGACATATACAGCTTTATTTAATAATCTGTAAAAAGTCATACTCTGGCAGGGTGATGCATTCCTTATCTCAGCAGAAAGCAAACAGTATGTCTGAAAAGCCCCTTCCCAAGATTTGGAACTGTGTAACCCTGAGCTTACATCTCAATGCTCCCAAGAGCTGGGCTCTTGCTATGTGGCAGTTGGTCTCCACAGTTCTCTCACCCTCCAGCAATACTCTCTGTCTTGCTGTGACTCCCTCACTTAACAATAGACAGGAGGCTGAAAACAACTTTACCTGGACAGGGCTGCCCCTACAGAGTGGCCCTTTCCCTCCTGCAAAAGGGAGTTCATGGGATTAACAATCTTTCTGATGGCTGGGCAAAATGACTCACGCCTGTAATCCCAGCACTTTGGGAGGTTGAGGCGGGCGGAGCACCTGAGGTCAGGAGTTTGAGACCAGCCTGGCCAACATGGTGAAACTCCATCTCTACTAAAAATACATAACTTAGCTGGGCGTGGTGGCAGGTGCCTGTAGTCCTAGCTACTTGGGAGGCTGAGGCAGGAGAATCGCTTGAACCCAGGGGGCAGAGGGTGAGCCAAGTTTGCGCCATTGCACTCCAGCCTGGGTGACAGAACGAGACTCTGTCTCCAAAAAAAAAAAAAAAAAAAAAAAAGACTCTGAGAAATGAGTTCTGTATCAATTTAATTTGGCTTCCATTACATCTACTGAAATCAAGGCCATACTTATTAAACATGATACTATGTTAATGACTGTTCCTCTTCCCCCACCCATTTCTCCACCATCTACATGCTTTTTAGGCCATACCTCTCCCCTCTCTGGGAACTGAGGAATGGAGACACTCTCCGTCATAGACCTAAGAGGCACTTCTTGTGGTTATGTGGATGTCCAGTATAAGATACTGCAGCGACAGCAGTTTTGCTCTTCAGAGCAGAGGCCTGGCATTTTGTTTCCACCTTCCTGTGCTAAAAGAGTCCAGTAATTAAGCCACATTCACTCCTTGGAAAAAACTCTATGTTGTATCGGAACCTCACCGATGGTTCCTGGGCTTCCAGCAGAATATATTCCTCCCTTTTATTTATAGAAGAGTATACAGAAATTCATTTGGACAGAAGGAGTCTCTCTATGTAATAGGCACCCTTCTACTATTGCTCACAATCAATCAAAGGTCCAGATGGCAATTATGATTTTCCACATCCCTCAGAGCTGCTCTCTCCTGAAATCACTCTGCAAATTTTGTTGACCAATTTTCAAACAAAAGAGAACGCAGTGGCCTACCCAACCTAGAAATCTATTCTGCCTAATTCCCTTAAAAACACCATTGAGAATGCAAAATAAGTCCCTTTTTTGTTTTTTTGCAGAAGCACTACAAGAAAGCGTGTCTAAAACCACAGAACTATGCACACACAAACAGAGACACACGTGCTCACACACACACAGAGTTGGGATCAAAGAATCTTATCCGATACATAGTTGGGGGAGCACGGGAAAAAGTTGGCAAGAGAGGAGATGGAGAGATCTGATCAGCTAAAGATGTTGGAATGTTACAGTATGGCATGGAAGTGGTTCTTGGGCTATACAAAAAAGGGGGTTGGCAGGCAGAGAGAATGATAAATCCAGGCTACTAGAGAGAGGTTCGGTGGCCATGCATGAGTTATAGATAGTAGAGGCCAGTTTACATGGATGAAATGTTTTATTATGGAGTGGTCATTTGAAGAAGGATGGACTTGTAATGGTCCAGGGGAGGAGCATCTGCTTAGCAGGACACCTCCATGGTCTGGTGTCTGTCCAGGACATCAGGGGACTCACAGGACTCTTGAGTTCCATCTGACTGATTGCTGGTGACAGACCGGCTGAAGGGACTTTCTCCAGAGCCGAGGCTACTCGAGGTTGAGTGGGTTCGTGATCGGGCGAGCCGAGTCATGTTGGCAGATGGTATGTAGCCCATTCCCTGCAAAAAGTACTTGAAGGCCTTGGTGAGCTTCCCAGGCTGAACTACCTGGGGCAGTCCCCCACAGTCCGCCATCTTTAGCAAAGTTGTATTTACAGGGTTCAGGCGGGAATTGCATTCGACCACAGCCTCAACTGCAGGCGAATTGTCCCCTACCACCAGTAAAGGAGAACACTTTAATGTTTTTGATTTATCATTTTGGCCCATTATGGGTCTTTTGATCTCCAGGTCTCTGCGTCCATTGTAGGAATTCAAGAAGAGCTGCAGGTTGTCTTGGTTGATGTCTTCGGCAATATGCATTCTGTAGGCTTGGATCAGGTCCAGGTTGGCCTGTAACTCTTCCGGCCCAAAGTGATGAGCCAAAATAATGTCCACAACATTGGTTGTCAGGCCAGAGAGTTTGGAAGCTGCCCAGTCAATCCAGCCTTTTGCGCAAGGATCAACATTAATGAGGACAAGGCCTTCCACAAGCTCTGGATGGTTGAGTGCAAATCTGCTAAGGATGTAAGCTCCAGCTCCAACTCCAATACCAATGATGCTTTTCAGGCTTAGGTGGGTAAGAACAGGAGGCAGCATTTCAGCCAGCTCATCCATTGTGGGGTACTGATACCCTGTTGGGAAAGAGGGTGCACCTTCCTGCTGGCCTGGGGCACCCACATGACAGAAAGCAAAATGCTGGGTGATCTCGTGCATATCCTCAAAGTTAAAGAATGCATTGAAACAGGATTTATGGTTGAGGCCAATGTCATGATACGTTAGTATAACTGGTCTGTTTCCTTTGGGTAAGCCTCTTATAGTGACGTGGACCACACCATGAGTTGTTTCTATGTCATGTTCCTGACAGTCAAAGTCCTGGAAGTTTCGTGTACCATTCTTATCATTTAGAAGTGGTTTGATCTCTGTGAGCGGAACATCCTGAAGTTCATCCATGAGGTCAGATGACGAGAGTAGAGGAGTTGCAAGAATAAATTGGTAACTCTGAGGCACGGGCACCCGCCGTGAGTGCGGCGGCGGCGGCGGCGGTGGCCAGGGCTTGGGATTCTTTAGAGCCAAGTCTGAATCCTAGCACCACCACAGGCTAGGGGTGCATGCTTGAACAAGTTCCCACACTTGCTGAGCCTCACTGCTCCTCGTCTGTGAAAGGTGGCAGTGGCACCTGGCCTGTGGGATGCATCCCCTGATGGGAGCCAGGTCTGTGATCATCTCTGAGTATCCACGTCTGCAGTCTCCTCCATCCCATGTGACAGTCTCAAGGCTCAGGATCCTATTGATTCTCCACCCACAGTCCTCGTCCCCACGGGGCCAGCCAGGCCTAATGGCCTAATGTGCAGGTGGCCCAGGCTGGAGACTCCTGGATCCAGAGACAGGCGGGCCCCTCTCCCAGCCTGGCCGGCAGCAGCTGCCTGAGTTCCAGCTCCTGTTGATGTTTCCCCTCCTTGAAGCTGGGAGGATGGGCCGGAGCCCCGTGTCCAGGGGGTGGGGCCTCGGTACTATTCCAACTCTGGCTGTGGCTTCTTGGTGGGGCGGAGGACAGGAAACCGGGGCTTTTCCGCCCAGTGTCGGGGCTGTAGAGTCCCGCCTACCACGGGCCAGGCTGTACCAGGACTGGCCTGAGACAGGGAACCGGGACCTTCTGACTCATCCCTCCCCCAGAGGAGCTGGGCACACTGGGGCCTTGTGTCGTGGCCAGGAGGTCAGCCACTCTCCCCACTGCTGGGGAAAACTTTCCCCTCAGGTTGGGTTTGGGACCACCCCCTCCCACTCCCACCCTCCACGGCAGGATGTGAGGTGCCTTCCTTACCCCAGGCAAGGTCTCTGCAGCCACAAGTCAGGGTCTCCAACCACGCAGGCTGCTGGCGCTTCAGTGGAGCAGGCTGTGGCATCTGTTTTAACTTGTAAAAACATTTCCAGGCCAATGGTGCCTCTTTGTGCATTTAGTAGTCCATAAAAATCATGGTCATGGCCCTTAATAAGCATTTGCTCTGTGCCTACCACTGTGTTAAGCTGTGGGCAGCCATCAGCCTTCTGTCTCACTGCCCAAATATTAGATTCTGTGATCATTTCTCCCATTTCCTACATAAGGACAAGTGAGGCCTATAGAGGTTAAGTGCCTTGTGCAATGCCTCATAGCTATAAGGCAACAGCAGTCGGATTCCCAAATCCAGGCCTCTGTGGCCCCACAGCTGGGGTGCCTAAACACCCCCAAGACTGCTTCCCCGAATGCCTGTGGGCACCTTCTCCAGGAGGCTTGAGACATCCATGGGTATCATGTGGACATTGGAGTGCTCTGCCCTGGAGACACCGGATCTCAGGAAGCAGCTGGGCATCCCTGCTGATAGTGAAAAATCGGTAGACCCATCGCTCTCCAGGTGCTTGTCTTGGAAACCATGACTGTGGGAGCTTGTCCCCACTGGAGGTGCCCAAAAGATTTAGTGGTTCTGCCTGTGGGGCCCAGGGACTCTAGGGATTGTTTGCAAGTACCATGTTTGTGGTGGTCCAGGTTCTGGAGAGAGGGTCCATAGACCTCACAGTGTTTCAAGTTGAGGTGGGCATGACCCCAAAGAGAAGGGGTCCACTGGGCTGACCTAGACCACAGAGGCCAAGTCTGAATCCCAGCAGCTCACCCCCCTAGAAAATTGCACTGGTTGGATTGTGTGTTGGCATACTGCCGACATGGAAGGATGCTCTAGGACACTGTCCCATGAAGCTCGTCTTTGGATTTCTTAGGTACAAAGTCTTGAGGACGGGTTCATGGTGGCATATGCACAGGGCTCTGTAAGAGCTCCCTTGGGAGAAATCTTGCACTGAATTCAGTGTCAGGAATAGCTGGATATCTCTTGAGTGGATGCGTTAATCTTTATCTCATGGGTCCTGTGAAACAAGTAAATGAAATATTTCCCTTTTCCTACTGGCTGCCAGGAAGCTCTGACTTAGCTCAGTAGCCCACACATGGTGTGACTCTTGTACACTGACTTGGCCTCTGGTTCTTTCAGACTCTTATACTCTTGTTTTCCCCTTGCCTTGCCTCATTTTCATCACCTCGTTTTCCTTAGAGAAAAACACCTTGCTGTTTTATGTGTTTTAGTCTTAACTAAACAAACATTTATGGTGGATCAGTGCTGGCTACGTCAGAGCCAGGGAGTAAGCATTTCCTCTCTGCAGCCTCCATCCTAGAGGCCTGTTTGCCAGCTCCTCCCTCCCTGCCCCATTCCCTTATACCTTGCTCCAGTTCTTGGGACCCCAGAGCCTTGGAGCCCCGTTCATCACGGCTCCTGAGTTTGTCTGAAAAGACGATGTTCAGGTTCTTCCCCCGCCCTCACTGTGTTGCTTCTTCATCCCCCAGGGCTTCACAGTAGTTTTTCAGGGAGAAATGTCTGGGAGAAGAGTCATTTCCCCAACCCAGGGCTCAGCCGCTCCTGTAGCCCCAGACCCCCTCTGAAATCCAGCTTCAGTTCAGCTCTGGCCCTGTGTCTCAGCAGTCCCCAGCTGCCTACTGTCCTTAGTGGCCCACCTGAGCAGACAAAGCCCATTTCTGGTGGGAAAGCAGTGCCTTTGACCCTGGTGCCTTGGAAATGGGGGTGGGGAGAGCTGGCTGGCAGTGCCCGGGGGGAGGGTGGGAGGCACAGTGAGATGCCAGGGCTGATTTTCAGTACCACACCCTGTCATCAATCACTCCTCTACTTCCTACATGGAGTGGCTTCACTGTGTCCCCCAGAATTAATACACTCAAACTGAATAAAAAAGTTCAGTGTAGATGGTGTCTCCTCCTACCTCAGTCTCCTCCAGGCCCCCTCCATCTGGGGCATCTGCTGTTACTAGTTCAGTGCAAGCTCTTTCAGTGATTGTTTATGCATATATGCAAATATACATGTCCACCTCCTTAAACAAATCTGAAATGGTGGTGTGCTATTACACATGTGTTTTCTGGCTCTAGCTTTTGAAACTTATATATGCTGAGTGACTGTTTCTATCAGTATACTCATGAGTCTGAGGAGGCTTCTCTGATATAGTCAGTTGGAAAGACAGTCCCCTCCACATGCTAATAAGGAAGGGGTTAAGCTTCTGGGAAAGGGTGGGGTGTCCATGCGTGGGCTTTCAGAGGTCTGGGAAACTTCTTTTTTTTTTGAGATGGAGTCTCGCTCTATCGCCCAGGCTGGAGTGCAGTGGCCGGATCTCAGCTCACTGCAAGCTCCGCCTCCCGGGTTCACGCCATTCTCCTGCCTCAGCCTCCCGAGTAGCTGGGACTACAGGCGCCCGCCACCTCGCCCTGGCTAGTTTTTTGTATTTTTTAGTAGAGACAGGGTTTCACGGTGTTAGCCAGGATGGTCTCGATCTCCTGACCTCGTGATCCGCCCGTCTCGGCCTCCCAAAGTGCTGGGATTACAGGCTTGAGCCACCGCGCCCGGCCAATAGTCTGGGAAACTTCTAAATTGTGTGTGTAAAATTGTGGGCACTAGTGGCATTTCTAAGGGGAGGGATTGTGGTTCGAAGGGTCTGTGGCCCAGAACAGGTGAACCAAGGCCTCAGCCCTGGGTTTCATGGGATTTCTCTACAGCAGAATGTGGGGCTAACTTGGCAGAGGGCAGCACCGCTAGGTTCTAAGGCCCCCACTCCCTGGGTCTGCCACAGATCAGGCTGAGGTGGGGGACAGAGATGCCCAGCCCTAGACTCTTCCTGGGAGAAGACTGGGTTTTTCCCATTCCCAATGGAGGGTCCCCCTGTCTGCTGTGTGGGTGGCCCCAACTGTGCCTGAGAATGAAGTCTGGGGCCTTTCTGGGATTATAGAGAACACCAGGGTTAGAGCCGGGAGGCCCTTCAGTCATCAATGGATCTATGGTGTAACCCAGGCACAGAGAGGCCAGGGGGTGAGTCCAAGGTCACCCAGCCAGGGAAAGGCAGAGGCTGTGTGGGCCAATCCTGCCTGTGACATTCAGGTCTGTGCTCCTTCCCTGACAGAGCACCATGAGATGAGCAGGAGAGGCCCTTGGGAGGAGGCGAGGCTGCCTGTTGCTGCTGGGCTCTCCCGGTGCGGCTGAGGTGGGGGTGCACGGAGCAGAGGCCGCAGCCGGAGTGGGTGTGCCATCCTCACACCTCACTGCATCTTGCAACATCACCTCCTGCTGGCTGCATCCTCACATCAGGTTGTAGCCAACAGCCCCAGAATTCTGAATACAGCAGAGGTGACAGGACTATGAGGCGGCACCGCAGGATGTGGTCACTAGAGGGCAGCAGGAAAGCCACTGCGGTGGCTCAGCAGGAAGAAGTTCCCAGGCCAGGAGAGGAGCTGCAGGAAGAAGGGGCGGTGGGTAGAACCAGACCCCGTGGGCTGCAGGATGATTTGTTCTAGGCCTTTTCCTGAGACGGAAAGCAAAGCAGACATTTACTGATGACGATATTAATTGACATTTAGTGAGTGCTTACCCTGCGTCAGGCACTGTACTCACTAATTAGTCCTCACAACCGCCTTGTTATAATTATCCCCATTTTTGCATGTGTGAACACAGAGGCCCAGAGAGATGAAGAAAGCTAGCTAAGATCTCTCAGCCAGTAAGTGGCTGAGCTGGGATCAGCAGGGCTGGTGTCAGAGGCTGGATCGTGTCTGTATGCCTGGCATTGACTAAATGCTTTAAGACCTTCAATTCTTACCAGCACTACTGTAGATATGCCCACCTTATGGATGGGGAAACTGAGGCTCAGGGACAGCTGGTGAATCACCCAGGCCCACACACCTGCTGAGTGACAGATCCAGGAGGCATGGTTCAGGGTGTGAGCTGTTACTGTGAATTACAGTTCTCCAGCACAGAGCTGTTCGCTGCTCCCAGTCTGTGCCCTCATCTCAAGTTGGCTGATAATGAAATCTGAGCTTTCTATGGGGACTAAAGGTTCACCAACTTGCCTGCTTTCTAACAGAAATGATAGATCCTGGTCTCCTGTATCCAAGGTTTGCTTGGATTTTTACTACGCAGAGGTAGAGGGAGGCCAGGCCAGAGGTTGCTAGAAGCCTAGGGGATGGGCTCTGGGGGCCACGGTTTGGCTTGGAGGGTGAGGGCATTGAGGAGTCTTTTGCAGTGGCTAAGGCTCCCTTGGGAACAACAGGACCTGGCCCCAGGGCCTCTGGTTTCCAGGGCAGATGCCTTTAGCATACCAAGGACACTTGGCCAGCCCCGGGCCCAGCTCTGCCAGGTTGGGAGAGTGGGGGCATTTCCAGGAGGGCTGGACTTCCCCCATCTTCCCATTCCCATGCCCAGGCTTTGCCCTCCCCGGGGGTACAAGGGAATGGCCTGTGGCTGGGCCTTCAAAAGCATTCCCCTCCTCGGTGTCCAGGCCGCACCTTATGAGGCCGAGTCTCACTGTCTTAGGGATTTATAACATCCAGCTGCTTCAGTGACTTCTGATTTATTAGCAGAGCAGCAGCTTCCAGTCCTGGCCTTAAGTTTCTCTGGGTGGAGGAAGAGTTGGGGGAAGAAACTCAAATGGCCCCCTCCCTAGCAAGATGGCAAGATGTTCCTCTTTAAATAAAACCCCAGGGTGAATTCTGCTTTTGGAATTGGAACCCCAGAATTAAGTGAAGACTCCTTAAGGATTCAGTTTCCTGTCTTGATGAGGACCAAGGAGGGTGGAATATGAGTGGAATTAGGGAAAAGGATTTGAACGTGGACTTCCTAGCACATTGCCTGGGCTGGAATCCTGGCTTCTTATTAGGGGTATGAGCTTGGGGAAGTTATCTAACCTTGAGGGGCCTCAGCTTCCTTATCTGTAAAATGGGATTGTGACAGTATCAACTTCATAGAACTGGCATGAGGGTGCGATGAGCTGATGGCTGTGAAAGAAGCATGTGCCTGGGAGGAACATTGTGAATGCCCAGCAAGTGCTTGCCTTCCTTGGTATTATTTGACCCATAGCATCTAGAACAGTGCCCAGCACATACAGGAGTTCTGATAGATGTCTGTGAATAAATACAAAGGAAGTGCATCCAAATGAAATGATGCCGCAGCCAAAGAACAGACTCCTAAATAACTTAAAAATATGACCTGGCACTATTATTGATGACATTCCCTGTCTGTTTCTTGAAAGCCATTCACATTCGCCTTGGGGCACTTGGGCAGAGCAGGCCTGCACTTGCAGGGGAGTTGGGTGTAAGTAGGGGGGTCTTTCTCCCCGGGTACCTGGCCCAGCCCCCTGATGGAGGCCAGCATCCTCTGCCACTATGGGTTGAGGTTGGGGTGGGATGTAGTGTGGTTGGGATTGCGGTTTTTCTCTGATCACGTTGAGAAATTCCTAAGAATCTAAACTGTGCCCCTTTCCCTCTTGCCTGCCACTTGGTGATCTGGCACTGATTCCTAAAGAAGTGAAATTTCATATTTAAAACAGGACTTGATTTCTCCATCTGAACAGTGGGAGTGAGGACCCTGACCTCCGAGAGTGCTTATGGGGAATAACACAGTGCTAGAAGTTGGGTGAGCTGAGCCAGGCAGCACTGCGGGTTTGGGAAATGAGGATTCACTCACCCACTCCCAAAGGAGTCATGCCACATAGTGGGGTGTGGGAAGAATCTTCACAAAGCACTTGAGTTCACCCCATCAGCTGTGAACCAACAGATCCACAGGACCAGACAGCAAAGGGAGGAACATGCTCTAAGCCTCAGAAGCATCTGCCTGCCCAGTCCCCATCATGCTGATTCACAAATGGGCTAGGGCCAGTAACGGAATGCATGTTTGAAGGCCAAATACGTTTAAGCTGGAGGAACAGGAAGCCAAATCTCCTTAGAGGGAAAGAGCTGGACTCTGGGGAACCTACCCGATGAGGGTTAAAGCAGGCCTGAGAGCTCAGGCAGGTTCCTCTACCTCTGTGCCTCGGCTTTCTCGCCTTGAAGTGGACAGATACTGACTTCTATATTTGGTTCTTGCTAGAAGGACACGAGCTGATGCAGGGAAGGGGCTTGGCACAATAGATGCTAACTGAGATAATGTGATGATCTTGGTGTTTTAATTCAGACTCTGTGAGTTGCATCAAGGTCAGGAATGCTCCCTGGTCCACTTTTGCTTTGAGTTTCAGGTAGCTGGTGTCACTTCGGTGTGGGTGGAAGAAGACTCTCTCCCCAGCTGCGTTGGAGGCGCCCTTTCGACCTGGAGGCCTGGGGTGAGCCCCCCTGCCCTTGTGGACTTCTGCTAACCCGCTTCCTGGGGGAATCGCTGCACAAGTTGAATTTTAAAGGGTTAAGATTGTTTCATGGATTTAAAATGCAGAACCTTGCCAGCCTCCCTGCCTGCTGGGTTCTGGTGTGAGCAGAGGGACTGCGGTTTATTAGGAGGATGTGGTGGGGTGGGCGAGGAAGGTGAAAGGAGTGGGATACAGTCCAGGACTCAGAGGGCCACACTCAGGGGATCAGAGATGGCACTGGGTTGTTTGGGGCGCTGAGTCAGGGATGGATCTGGAGAGCAGGCAGAACCCTTATTGCCTGGCCTTCGGGGCACACTGTGGGGCACAGGACACAGAAGAGAAGGAGTGGGGAGGAGGCACTGAGACCCCAGCTCCACCTTCTGAGCCCTTCCCCTCCCTGTCTCTTGCAGTCTGCTGGCCACAGGGCTGCTGCACTGGCTGGGACTGCCAGCTGGACCTGGAGACGCTGGTGGCTGTGGACTCCCCAGCTTGGAGCAGCCCCTCTTTGGTAAGTGGTTGAGCCCTCCTGCATTCTCCCTGGGGGCAGCCCCAGTCCCCACTCAGGTCTGGTAGCTGAGCCAGCCTCCAGAGAGGGTGCCTGCAGGATGCTCAGGTGGGCTCCTGACCCTGGACTCTAAGCAGCCCCATTCGCTCTTTCTGCTTCTCCATGGTCCCTCCCCAGCCCCCCTTCTGTGGGCAGAGGGGGCACAGGAGGTAAGAGTGGAGGCCCCTGACTCCCTGAGATCTTCTTTGCAGGCCAGTTCACTCTGTGTCAGTGGGCGTTATGTGACCTCCATGGCTTGGACCCTTGTCCCTAGAGACTAGGAGCAGACCCTGGGTGCTGGGAAGGGTTGCCTCTCAGCAGACCCTGGACACCTATCTCTGCTCCAGAGACTCTTAGAGACTCCATGAGCCCTAGATGTCCACATCTGGAGTAAGTGGTCACCTGCATCCATGAGTTGGAGGGGGCTTGACACAGTTGTCCACCTTGCCTGGCCGTGCTGGCAGCTCACCGACCATGGTCTGCAGGGGTCCTTCGTGCTCAGGGGATTGGGGTCAGATGGAGGCACCTGATAGGGACTCTTCTTCCCCCTAGGGATGGGCAGAGGACAGAGGAAAGAGGACCACCTGGAGAACTGGGCGCCAGCTCGTGGGGGCGGGAAATGCTGGCAGGCGGGAGGGGCAGGGTTTGAGGCAGGTCCTGGTCATTCCCTCAGTGCGGGAGTAGGGAGAGTCAGGCTCTTGCCCTGTGAGGCCCCTCTAAGGAACTCAGAGCTCACCATAGGAGGCTTCCACAGCTGTCTGCAGTGGGTGCAAGGAATATTTGTTCAGCTCCGGAAAGCTCCCAGGAGTCCCCCAGAGAACGGTAGTCTAGTGTAGAAGCCGCTTAGGTCTTCAGGGTGTGTGGTGAGCACTGGACAGGGAGCCCGGCGTTTCCCTGGGTCCCCTGGAGACCAGCTCTTCCAAGGGACAAGCCAGTGCCCCCACCGTGGAGGCACCTGACCGCTGGCTGCCTTTGCCCACAGACCTCACCCCGTGGAGAAACAGCCCCATGAAGGTGCCCAGCCATGCAATGTTCCTGGAAGGCCGTCCTCCTCCTTGCCCTGGCCTCCATTGCCATCCAGTACACGGCCATCCGCACCTTCACCGCCAAGTCCTTTCACACCTGCCCCGGGCTGGCGGAGGCCGGGCTGGCCGAGCGACTGTGCGAGGAGAGCCCCACCTTCGCCTACAACCTTTCCCGCAAGACCCACATCCTCATCCTGGCCACTACGCGCAGCGGCTCCTCCTTCGTGGGCCAGCTCTTCAACCAGCACCTGGACGTCTTCTACCTGTTTGAGCCCCTCTACCACGTCCAGAACACGCTCATCCCCCGCTTCACCCAGGGCAAGAGCCCGGCCGACCGGCGGGTCATGCTGGGCGCCAGCCGAGACCTCCTGCGAAGCCTCTACGACTGCGACCTCTACTTCCTGGAGAACTACATCAAGCCGCCGCCGGTCAACCACACCACCGACAGGATCTTTCGCCGCGGGGCCAGCCGGGTCCTCTGCTCCCGGCCTGTGTGCGACCCTCCGGGGCCAGCCGACCTGGTCCTGGAGGAGGGGGACTGCGTGCGCAAGTGCGGGCTACTCAACCTGACGGTGGCGGCAGAGGCGTGCCGGGAGCGCAGCCACGTGGCCATCAAGACGGTGCGCGTGCCCGAGGTGAACGACCTGCGCGCCCTGGTGGAAGACCCGCGGTTAAACCTCAAGGTCATCCAGCTGGTCCGAGACCCCCGCGGCATTCTGGCTTCGCGCAGCGAGACCTTCCGGGACACGTACCGGCTCTGGCGGCTCTGGTACGGCACGGGGAGGAAACCCTACAACCTGGACGTGACGCAGCTGACCACGGTGTGCGAGGACTTCTCCAACTCCGTGTCCACCGGCCTCATGCGGCCCCCGTGGCTCAAGGGCAAGTACATGTTGGTGCGCTACGAGGACCTGGCCCGGAATCCCATGAAGAAGACCGAGGAGATCTACGGGTTCCTGGGCATCCCGCTGGACAGCCACGTGGCCCGCTGGATCCAGAACAACACGCGGGGCGACCCCACCCTGGGCAAGCACAAATACGGCACCGTGCGAAACTCGGCGGCCACGGCCGAGAAGTGGCGCTTCCGCCTCTCCTACGACATCGTGTCCTTTGCCCAGAACGCCTGCCAGCAGGTGCTGGCCCAGCTGGGCTACAAGATCGCCGCCTCGGAGGAGGAGCTGAAGAACCCCTCGGTCAGCCTGGTGGAGGAGCGGGACTTCCGCCCCTTCTCGTGACCTGGGCGGCGCGGGTGGGGGCGGGAGGCGCACGGTGTAGGTTTTGATAAAATGGACCGTTTTTAACTGTTGCCTTATTTCCCCCTCCCTCTCCCACCTCATCTTCGTGTCCCTCCTGCCCTCAGCTCACCCCACTCCCTTCTGCCCCTTTTTGTCTCTGAAATTTGCACTACGTCTTGGACGGGAATCACTGGGGCAGAGGGCGCGTGAAGTGGGGTCCCGCCCCCCCCCACCCCATTCAGACACACGGATATTGGGTCTCTGTGCGGACGGTGACAATGTTTACAAGCACCACACTTACACATCCACACACGCACACGGGCACCCGCGAGGCGACTTCTCAAGCTTTTGAATAGGTGAGTGGTCGGATATCTAGTTTTTGCACTGTCTTACTACTCAAGGTAAGAGGATACAAACAAGAGGACCACTTGTCTCTAATTTATGAATGGTGTCCATCCTTTCCCCATCCCTGCTTCATGCCCCGACACCCACTTTCCCCCTTAGAGCAGCGAAACTGCCCCCTCCTGCCCGCCCTTGCCTGTCGGTGAGGCAGGTTTTTACTGTGAGGTGAACGTGGACCTGTTTCTGTTTCCAGTCTGTGGTGATGCTGTCTGTCTGTCTGAGTCTCGTGGCCGCCCCTGGACCAGTGATGACTGATGAATCTTATGAGCTTCTGATTGATCTCGGGGTCCATCTGTGATATTTCTTTGTGCCAAAAAGAAAAAAAAAAGAGTGGATCAGTTTGCTAAATGAACATTGAAATGCTTTATGTGTGTTTTCTGTAAATAAAAGAGTGCAATAATCTCTGCGTGTGATTGTGGGACCTTCTGAATGGGTACCAGAGGGCCTCAGCGGGGTCTGGGTGTTCCTGGCTTTGGGGAGGACAGCGAGAAAGAAGTGGAGGTGGGAATTGAATGACAAGTCTGCCTTTCAGAACTCTTGTCACCCTCAACACTGAGTTTAGTTTAGGTTTTTTTTTTTTTTTCAGACAGAGTCTCACTCTCTCTCCCAGGCTGGAGTGCAATGACTCCATCTCCGCTCAGTGCAACCTCTGTCTCCCAGGTTCAAGCAATCCTTCCGCCTCAAACTCCCGAGTGACTGGGACTACAGGCACACACTGCCACGCCTGGCATGCCTGGCTAATTTTTTTTTTTTTGCATTTTAGTAGAGACGGGGTTTCACCGTGTTGTCCAGGCTGGTTGCGAACTCCTGAGCTCAGGCATTCCTCCTGCCTCGGCCTCCCAAAGTGCTGGGATTACAGACTTGAGTCACTGCCTCCTGGCCGTGTTATTTTTTCCTTCAGTCAGTTGAGACCAGGTAACTCATAGCCAGGGATAATGTTCAAAGTCTTTAACAAGTGGTATGGCTTGCTGAATCAGAGTAGCTGGAGGTAAGAATGACATCCTGGGATCCCTTCTTGTGCTAAATGTTACCCATTGAGTTGGTGGGTCTGGGTCTACAATAGCCAGGGAGGGGGAAACTTCAAGGGGTGGGGTGCCTCAGGGCAGTGGCTGCTGACCCACAGGCCTGGAAGTATTTGACTTTGAATAACGGTAGAGGTTTACTGGTGTCTACGCTGGCAGAGAATCTGCTGTGCTTACTCCCCTTCCCTTCCCTTCCCTACCTATCTAGCAGGTTCCTCCAGGCAGCTTCCCCAGCTTTTATTCCAAGAAAATAACCTGTCCCTGGGGTGGCTACAGGTCACAGCTTTGTTGTTCTGCGACAGTGGAGTGTCTGGTGATTAGGCAGCCCCAGGGGTCCTAGCCAATTGGAAGAAGGGCTTCCTGAGGAAACTCAGTCCTGGGCTATTTTACATGTGTCAGGAGGAGGTAGACAGTTCAATAGCCCTAGCAAATGCCTTAACTAATAGTGGCTTAATCGAGATAGGTGATTTTCTTTTATAAAAAATTTTATTGGGGTAAAATAATAGAATATAAAATTTACCATCCTAACCTTTTTAAGGTGTGCCATTCATTAAATACATTCATAACGTGTGCCATCATCCAGATCTGTAATTCTGTTCATTTTGTAAAACTGAAACTCTGGACCCATTAAACAAAAACTCCTCACCTACCCACCCACCTCCAGTGCCCGGAAACCACCATTCTGCTTTCTGTCTCTAGGAATTTGACTACTCTAGTACCTCATGTAAGTGGAACCATACAGTATTTGTCCTGTTACGACTGGGTCATTTCACTTAGCGTAATGTCCTCAAGGTTCATCCATGTTGTAGTGTATGTCAAAATCTCTTTTTCTTTTTAAGGCTGAATAATATTCCACTGTATGGACATACCATATTTTGCTTATCCATTCATCCCTAGATGAACACTTGGTTGTTTCCATGTCTTAGCTACTGTCAATATTGCTGCTGTGAACATGAGTGTACAACTATTAAGACTCTGCTTTCCATTCTTTGGGCATATCTCCAGAAATAGAATTGCTGGATCATGTGGCAGTTTTATTTTCAATGATTTGAGGAACTGCCATACTATTTTCCACAGTAGCTGAATGATTTTACATTCCCACCAACACTGCTCAAGGGTTTCAATTTTTTCCACATCACCAATTCTTATTATTTTATTCTTTTTTTGAAAGTTAGCCATGCTCATGGGTGTGAGGTGGTTAGATAGCCTATTTTCTTTCACTCTCATTTAAAAGGCATAGGCTGTTCAGGTCTAGTATGGTGGCTTCCAGGTCATGTGCCCAGATTTCGGGGTCCTGGCTCTTTCTATGTTGTTGCTCCATCTTTCTAAGATATTGCCCTTGGCTATATGGTCCTAGAAGGCTTGCCAGGCAGCAGGAAGGAGAAAAACAGGAAAGGACCGTACACCTCTGCCATGTATGAGAACAACCTCAAAATTATAGACATCGCTTTCATTCATGTCTGATTGGCTACAGCCTGGCCACTTGGCCGTACTTAGCTGCAATGGAGGTTGGGAAATGTAGTCTTTTATCTGGATGGCCATAACTGTTAAGGTGGCTGATGAGTCCAAAGCTGATCTCCCTGAGATTCAGTTTCTCTTCTGCGCAAGAGAGGCAGGCTAATTTACACCACCATTCTTTAAGACCAGTAAGCTGACTTGGAAAAGCCTCTGTCAGGACTGGTGGGCAGGTCCTGGGGCTCTTCTCAGGCTGTGATCCATAGGAGCTGCTTCTCCAGGCTGCAGTGAGGAAGTTGACTCATCAGTTGGCTTCATGGCATCAGTGCCCAGGTGGTCCTCACTCAATGCCCCTGGCTGGCTGTTCCAGCACCCAGGGAAAGCCTGCTCCAATGGCCACAGCTGGCTGATTCTTCCCCTGTTACGGTAAGTGATGCCGAGGCACTTGTCTTCACCTCTGACTGCCCTGTGGTGGATTGTCCCTGAGCCAGAGACTTCTCTCCTCTGGGTGGGTGGCTTTAGGTTGGAAGTGGGAGACACTGGAGATATTGGCCTCGCTGGAGAGAAACCCTCCCTCAACTGCCATGACAGAAGACTTTAACAAGGCTGGCTGGAGCTTTTGGAGGAAAGCCCTGTTTAGTGATGGGTTCATTCATTCATTCATTTATTCATTCAAGTATGTGTAGGCACTGGAATTATAGGCATTCCTTCAAGAAACGCAGTCTAGTGGAAGGCAAACAGGCAAAAAGATAGGGAGAGCCTGGGTGAAGTGTTCTGCCCACATGGGCAGGGCTGGGCCTCATACCAACTTGGTCCTGGAAAACACAAGGCCACTGTAATGAGGCACATGTTGGTTTGCTAGGCCTCATGGGCTCATTCTACCTGTCTTTGAGCTTAGAGAAATCAGGGAGGTCTTCCCTAAGGAGGTGGTGCCTGAGTTGATTCCTTGGGATGTAGGAGCTGGCCCTATGGAGAAGCTGAGGAAGAAGCGGTGCAAAGGCACAGAGTAGGGAAGGCCTGGGGCATTGGTAGCTGCACAGGCTTCAGGCAGGGTTGTGTGGGACCAGGCCATGTACCAGATCCTGTCCTCCGTTCCTCAAGCCTGGAAAGCTTGCCAGTTCACCTAGGGCAGTTCAGCCTTCAAGGGATTTAGTTTTTATGACCACGCCCAGAGGAGAAATTCAGAAACCAGAGAGCCTGCCTGCTTTCAAGATAATGACCAGACTCTCCCAGCACTGTTTGAAGCCTGCATGTTCTAGCCCCTGCCACCCCAAGCTTCATCCAGTACCACGGTTCCCTCCACTCTTCACTCTCCAGCCTTCCTGCTTTCTGGTGATTTCATGAACACATGGTGGTAGATTGTTGCAGTTACAGCCTCCAGTTTGTTCATGCTTCCCTGTACCCACACTGTTTGGGAGTGTCTTCCCACGCTGACTCTGGGTTCCGCCACATGCCTTGCTCTGGTCAGCGGAACAGTAGCAAGTGCAGAGATGTGAAAAGTACTTGAGCTTTGGAGTGTGCTTTTTCTTGCTGCCTCTTGGAAACCTTCAACTGCCATGTGCAGGAAGCCCAGGGTAGCTTGTTGAAGAAGAAAAGCCCACCAAGAGCAGTCCGAGCCATCAATCAGCCAGTTCCTCACAGACTTGGCAACTGTTGAAGATGCATGAGTGAGCCCCAGCTGAGATCAGCCACTACCTAACCCAGAGGGTTGGAGCCAACTGGCTGAGCCCAGCCAAATTTCTGACCTACAACATTGCGTGGATGAGGCCAGGCATGGTGGCTCACGCCTGTAATCCCAACACTTTGGGAGGTCGAGGGGGGCGGATCACCTGAGGTCAGGAGTTTGAGACCAGCCTCACCAACATGGTGAAACCCTGTCTCTACTAAAAATATAAAAATTAGCTGGGTGTGGTGGTGCACACCTGTAATCCCAGTGCAAGGCTGAAACAGGAGAATTGCTTGAACTGGGGAGGTGGAGGCTGCAGTGAGCTGAGGTCACACCACTGCACTCCAGCCTGGGCAACAGAATATGACTCTGTTAAAAAAAGAAAAAAGAAAGGATGTTGTTTTAAGCCACTAAGTTTTGGAGTGACTTGACAGAATAAAAACAACTGATACACGTCTTTCTCTATCCCATTGCAGGGTCTTGGCATAGACTCTTCCTTATTCCTGGGTTGTTCCTGGTCTCCTCTTTACCCAGTTGATGTCTCCCTACTCTTTGGATCTCAGCTTCATTATCAACACTTCCTTGGTTTTACAAGACTGGTTCAGCTATCCTGATGATAGGCCCTTATATAGCAGACTATATACCTTACACGTCTGGATTATAGACCCTTATAGCACCTCGTATATCTCTTTTATAGTGTTTACTACAGTTGTAATCATACTTTTTATTACAGGACCTAGCACAAAATAGGTGTCCAATAAACAGCGATTGAATGGATAAAAGAATAAATAAAACAGGTGTTTCCCCTCTGATAAAAGAGCTGTCTTGTCCAAGGCCTTCACTTGGGAATGGGCAACGCCTCCAAGGAATCTGAATGAGACCCGCAGCAGCACACGCCTTCACAGGCTGTTTCACACAAGTTAGAGGAGGCCGAGCTCAGTTTTGTTCCAAGAGTCCACATCCTTCCCCGGCAGTCAGCAACTCTAACTCTACAGACCAGCATTGGCTCTCCTGTTTCATTGTCACGATGCCATCACCTGCCTTGCCACTTGTTACAGTTTCCAAGGCTAACACTCTGAAGGAGAATAACAGCCAACAAACATGTGTATAGAATTTGACAGTTTACGAAGCACACTTCCCCCCCATGTTAGTCACACCTCCACAGCGACTGTCCCTGCTGATGCCGAGGCATCTCTTTCTAGCCAGGAAGTGGTGGTCAGAGCCCCACTTCGGCAGGACAGGCCTTGTCCCCATGGCTTCTGTGTTTTGTGTCTTGACAGCTTAGATCCTAAGGAGTAACTTCCTGCTCTTGTCTCCAGGCTCAGGGCCCCTCTCACCCCATGGGTCTGGGGTTGTGTCCTGTTATTTCTTTTCATCATGGACTTCCTCTGTTTGTGTGTTCCCACCTGCTTACCCTTGTTCCTCTCCTTGCCAGCAACAAACACCGGCCTCCTAGTCATACTTCCCTGGGATTCTGGGGCACTCGCTGGGCCCCACTTCCTATCATCTTTGAGGGTATTGTGCAGGAACAAACCTGCCCTTCCTGAATCATCCCGTTCCCAGGAAAAGTACTTGCTGGGGAAGGATTTCTCCCTGCGGGAATATCTTTACTTCTGGGGAAGGAAAAGATGTCGGGGAAGCACCTTCACACACCCAGTGAGAAAACACAGGCTTCTGCCTCCTGAGCACTGGAAAGCAGGTTGGAATCAAGTCCTTATGGGCAAGTAGCCAGGGTTTAGGCCTACCAGGGAGTTGAGCTGCAGTCATCAGCAGGGTTGGCTTTGTGTCTTTGTATGGTGCAGCCGGCAGACTAATGCCCAAGTTAGAGATCTGGCTGGCCTG
This sequence comes from Colobus angolensis palliatus, assembly GCF_000951035.1. Lineage (NCBI taxonomy): Eukaryota > Metazoa > Chordata > Mammalia > Primates > Cercopithecidae > Colobus > Colobus angolensis. The sequence goes on along the minus strand of NW_012119710.1, from coordinate 2,678,724 downwards.
GGAGCCTACAGTCTTCCTGAGCGGGGGACACATGGGACAATCCCTGAGCATCACAGGGCTTTGAAGCACTCCCTAGAAACATCTGCTGCCCTGCCTGCCTGTAGTTGCGCCTTCTGCTCCTTAGAGATGCCACCTGCTGATGACTTCTGATTGAATTGGGTCTTATTCCTCTTGGGAAACGCTATGATGAAAAGCATGGTTCTGATTCCAGTTTCATCTCTGCTACTTGCTGTGTGATATTGGGCACAGCACTTAAGCTTTCTGAGCCTGCCTCCGAGGGCTACTATGAAGACTGCATAAAGTAATGCATTTACATGTATAGAATGGTGCTTGGCACATAGTGAGTGCTCAATAAATGCTAGGAATCATCACTATCATTATCATCATCATTTTACTCACAGTGCCTAGCAAGGTGCCAGGAATATGATAGTCACTTAATGAATAATGAATGTTTGTTGAATGAATGCTTTTTTTAGTGAGCTCTCCTAATTTGAAAGGCTACCAATGCCCAAAGTTACACCTGAATAAAATGCACAGCAGACAGTGTCACCTCCTTATTAGTCAAGGCCTAGAGCCAATGGCTAACTAGGGAAGAGAAGTGAGGGACAGCCAGAAATGCCCACAGAATGAACACTAAACGTAGGGATAAGCTGGCCCCCCCACAGGAAGATTCCTGCAGGTTCCAGGCCCTGTTGGATGAGCAACCCTCCGGGAGAAGCTAGTTGAGTTAACTTACCATTTTCTGGCCACATTCCCAAGATCATCTAGCTTCCTGGAAAAATGGCCTCCTGGAGTAGCCCAAGCCAGCTGCCAGCTACCATCACTAGGTTGACTGAACTTGACCTTTCTGCCCCTTTGAGGCATCTGTATTTGTGGCGCTCCTTTTTCATCCACAAAGGACTGTTTTAAGCATGGGGGAATTCAGGATGTTTTCCTCCTAAGGCCCAGGGAGCCCACTGTCTAAGGTATGCAGTGATGGAGGTTGTAGAGTTGTCTTAAGCTTGGATGTTCCAGCTTCCTCAACTGGGTCTGAGAATAGCCAGCCAACCACACCCAAAGTCTGGGGACATCCTCCTCAGGCAAACCCTAGCAGCTGGGCTGTAGGCAACAATGCCTTTGTTCTGTATTGCTTCCTGCCTTCTTCCTTCCTTGTAACACCTCAGCCTTTAGCAATGTCACGCTGGCTTTGGGCTGGCTTTGAGATGCTGGGTGTGGCTTTGGGGATAGGGACATTCGCACTAAGGGTTGCAGGAGGCATTTAGAGCTATCCAGAAAAAGTGGAAAATCAGTGATTCAGGTGAGAGGAGACTCAAATTGGATCTTGTTTCACTGCATCTTGCTGCATCAAGCAGTAATCTTCCTAGAGCCTCAATGTCCCAGCTAAAGCCAGGGGACAATTATTGAAAAGAATGTGTCTTCTGTAGCCATTGGATATAGAGGACTACTGATGTCCATTCAGTAAAGTTTAACATATTGACCGAATATCTGTCTCTCCTGTCTTAAAAAATCTGTTTATTCCTTTGATTACTGAGAAAATGTGTTAAAGATTTCATACCATGACTGTGGATTTATCTATTTCTCCATGTATCCCTGCCATGTTTTGCTGTATCATGTTGAGGCTGTAATTTTAGGTGCATGCAAATCTAAAGTTATGTATATTTCTTGTGAACTGAACCTTTTATCATTATAAAGTGTTCCTGCTGACCATAGTATGTGTTTGCCTCAAAATCTATTTTGTCTAATGTCAGTATAGCAACACCAGCCGCCTTTGGTTTCTTATTCGTGTGGTTTCTTATTCTTTCAGTTTACACACATCTTGCAATTACTGATGTATTTGCATTTATATCTGCCATCGGATTTTTGCATCCTACTTTTCTCACTCATTGTATGCTTTTTCCTCTCTTGTTCTCATTCCATATTTCCTTTTTATTATATTTTCTTTCCTCCACTAATTAGGAAATTATGTATCTGTTTCTATTCCTGTAGTAGGCAACCTTAGCAACTACAGGTTCCTTTCTCAGTTTATCTGAGTCTAAAGTTAACCAATATCTTTATCCTTTTATTGGGAAACACACTTAATACCTTAAAACACTTTAATTACGTTCCCCCCACCCCCCCTTTTTTTTTGAGACAGAGTCTTGCTCTGTTGCCCAGACTGGAGTGCAGTAGCACAATCTCAGCTCACTGCAACCTCTGCCTCCTGGGTTCAAGCTATTCTCTTGCCTCAGCCTCCCGAGTAGCTGGGACTACAGGCACATGCCACCACGCCCAGCTAATTTTTTGCATTTTTAGTAGAGACGGGGTTTCACAGTATTAGCCAGGATGATCTCGATCTCCTGACCTCATGATCCACCCGCCTCGGACTCCCAAAGTACTGGGATTACAGGCGTGAGCCACTGCACCCTGCCACATTTCCTTCTTTTAAACCTCTATGTTGTTGTTGTGATGCATTTTGATTTTTTAAAGAGACAAGATCTTGCTATAATGCCCAGGCTGATCTTGACCTCCTAGCCTCAAGCAGTCCTCCTGCCTCGGCTTCCTAAGTAGCTGGGATTACAGGCACAAGCCATTGTGACTAGCTGTGATGAATTTTTAAAACAAACGCATTATATGTGGTCTTTTATTTTTTTTTCCCCAAAATAATTAATTTTGGGGGGACATCATCTGCACACAATAAAATTTATCTATTTAAAGTATACTGTTTGATGAGTTTTTCACAAATGTGTAGTTATGTAATCACTGCCACACTCAAAAGATAAAATATCTCTATCAAGCCAAATAATTCCCTTGTGCCTTTTCCTTTCCCCATCCCCAGCCCTTGGCAACCATTGAACTGCTTTCTGTCACTTTAGTTTTACCTTTTCTAAAATTTTGTATAAATGCGATCATACACTATGTAGTCTTTTGTGTCTGGCTTCTTTCACTTAGATGGCTCTTGAGATTCATGGTGTTGAATGTTTCAGTGATCTGTTTCTTTTTACTGTTGAGCTCTCTTCATTCCTTTGTGTGGATACAAATTTCCACCTAGTATCACTTTCCTTCTGCCTGAAGAACTTTATTTAACATTTCTTGGAGTGTGGGGTGGTTGATAATAAAGTCTCCCAGGTTTTGCCTGAAAATGTTTACATTTGCCTTTGGTTTTAAGACGATATTTTCCCTGGATTTAGAATTTCAAGTTGATAGTTTTTCTTTCAGTGCTTTAACGATTTTTGCTTCAGTGTCTTCTGATGTGTATCATTTTTGATGAGGTATCTATCATAATTCTCATCTTTTTCTCTTTTATCTACACATTATATATCTTTCCACTGGCAGCTCTTAAGATTTTCTCTGTGGCTGGGCGCAGTGGCACACGCCTGTAATCCCAGCACTTTGGGAGGCTGAGGCAGGCAGATCACCTGAGATCGGGAGTTTGAGACTAGCCTGACCAACACGGAGAAACCCCGTCTCTACTAAAAAATATAAAAATTAGCCAGGCGTGGTGGCGCATGCCTGTAATCCTAGTTACTCAGGAGGCCGAGCCAGAAGAACCGCTTGAACCTGGGAGGCGGAGGTTGCAGTGAGCTGAGATCTTGCCATTGTACTCCAGCCTGGGCAACAGGAGCGAAACTCCATCTCAAAACACAAAATAAATAAATAAAAGATATTTTCTGTATCACTAATTTTCAGCAGTTTTGATTATCATCTGCCTTGGTGTGTTTTTCCTTTATTTTTATCCTGTTTGGGGTTTGTTGAGCTTTTCATATTTGTGAGTTTGTAGCTTTCTTCAAATGTAGAAAAGTTGGCTGGGCATGGTGGCTCATGCCTGACATCCCAGCACTTTGGGAGGCTGAGGTGGGCAGATCATTTGAGGTCAAGAGTTCAAGACCAGCCTGGCCAACATGGTGAAACCCTGTCTCTACTAAAAACACAAACAAAACAAAACAAAACAAAAAAAACTGGGCCTGGTGGCACACACCCGTAGTTCCAACTACTCATGAGACTGAGATGGGATAATCGTTTGAACCTGGGAGGTGGAGTTTGCAGTGAGCTGGGATAGGGCTACTGCACTGCAGAGAGAGACTCTATCTCAGGAAAAAAAAAGAATAAAAAATAATTTAGAAAAGTTTTAGCCATTTTTTCTTCAAATATTTTTTTCTGTTCCTACCCCATCCCCCCGCTGAGACTCTAATTACCTATGTTAGGTACCCTGCCATTGTTCGGCAGGAGACTGAGGCTCTGTTCATTTTTTCCATTCTTTTCCCTCTTTGTGCTCAATTGGATAGTGTCTAATGCTTTGTTTTTAAGTTGACTGATCTTTTCTTCTGTAATGTCTAATCTGTTGCTAATCCCACTCAATGTACTTTTCATTTTAGTTTGTATTTTTCATCTCTATATGGTCTTTGGGTCTTTTTATGTTTTATATCTTCCATTTTATCTTCATTGTGTTCATGTTCTCTTTTACATCTTTGAGTATTTATAGTGTTTTGAAGTCTCTGATGACTAAGTCTATCAGCTCTGTCATTTCTGGTTTTTATTAATTAGCTTTTTCCTCCTGGTTATGAGTCATATATAACTGCTTTTTTCTTCATGCCTGGTAATTTTTGATTGGATGCTAGATGTATCAGTTAAGGGACAGGCAAAGAAAGAAACCACGTTAGTAATTTGAATAGGAACTATTTAATATAAAGAACTATTAGCTAGAAAATGTGATTAGTTACTACGAAAAAGGTAAAAGTACTCTGAGGAATATAGGAATAAGAAATATAGGAAGCCCTACTTTCCCCAAGGCTGACAGGAGAGAATATCAAGAAGGAATTAAAAACCTGAAAGAGGCCTCTGGGTGTGGTGACTCACGCCTGTAATCCCAGCATTTTGGGAGGCCGAGGCAGATGGATCACGAGGTCAGGAGATCGAGACCATCCTGGCTAACACAGTGAAACCCCATCTCTACTAAAAATACAAAAAATTAGCCGGGTGTAGTGGCGGGGCGCCTGTAGTCCCAGCTACTTGGGAGGCTGAGTCAGGAGAATGGTGTGAACCAGGGAGGCGGAGCTTGCAGTGAGCCAAGATTGCGCCACCGCACTCCTCCAGCCTGGGCGACAGAGTGAGACTCCATCTCAAACAACCAAACAAACAACAGCAACAACAACAAAAAACAACTTGAAAGAGGCATCCCTCCTCATATCCCCTCCTCTAGGGCTTAGATTCAGACCTTGTTGGAGATGGTGTGGCTGCCATGAGAACACTCAGCCTGCCATTGGAAAAGAAACTAGCCAGAGGACATAGGCCAAAGCTTTTCATATCAGCAGTTCACTGGATGGCTGAAAAATTCACTGGAAGATGCAGGTGCGCCATAGCTAGTCTATAGAACCTGCCTGTCAAGTGGCCAATAAACTGGGGTGCCAGTGGGCCAGTTCTGGTCTTCAGAAAGTGGTTTTAAAGGGGATAAAGGGGAGGCTTTATCATCAGCCACTCCACACTCTGTTTGGGTTTCTGGAGAACTTATTGAAGAATGAGTGTCGTTAGGTCTCCTAAACACCACTCAGCTGTGGAGATAAAACACACCAGAATATGGGAAGAGAAGATTCTTCCTGGGAAATATCCATTCAGTGATACCTTCCCCTACCGAAGCACCCTTTAAAGATAAAATCTACTATAGTACCAAGTGGCAAAGGAGATATATTTACAGAGTCCAGCTCCAGTATCACAAAGCTTGCATTTAGAGCTGAGACAATAAAGTGATATATGGATATTATGCTTTCTCTGTTGTTGAATGCTGGATTTTGTTATTATTATTATTTTTTTATAGAGTGTTAGACTTTGCTCTATCACAGAGTTAAGTTATGTGGGATTCTTCAGATCCATTCAAAGACTAATCTTCAGATTGGTTGTGATGGGTCAAAAGAAGAGCTAACTTACTGCTACTACTAAATTGTGAACCTTCTAAGAACTCTATTTAATGTCCTATGTATTATGAGGTGTTGCCATTCTGGATGGTGGGAACATAAGCTATTCCCCTCTCTCTGTGGGCTCCTGAGATTGTTTAGCCTATGGCTTTCCAGTGATTCTTTCTGACCTTGTGGAATTTTGCCCTATGCATATATAGATCTATATTCATCTAAAGACTCAACGGGACCCCTCTGAAGCTCTCTGTATATCTCTCTGTGCATCTCCCTCTTCTCTGATAATTTGCCTGACAGATTTTAGTCATGTTGGTTTTCCTAGACTTTGATATTGTCTATTCAACTCAATGAGACCACTGGGCTGTGTTTGCATTGCCCCTCCCTGAAATACAGTTTGAAAAGTTAGCCAGGACATTCATAAGGCTCATAACATTTGTTTCTCTTCCTTCAGAGATCACAGTCCTAGCTTTTTGTTGTCAAGTGTCTGCAAACATTTTCTTTTTTTTTTTTGAGAAAGGGTCTCACTCTCTCACCCATGCTGGAAAGCAGTGGTGTGAACATGACTCACTGCAGCCTCAACCTCCTGGGCTCAAATAATCCTCCCATTTCAGCCTCCTGAGTAACTGGGACTACAGGCACCTATGCCTGGCTAATGTTTTATAGAGATGGGGTTTTGCCGTGTTGTCCAGGCTGGTTTTGAACTTCTGGGCTCAAGCAATCTGTCTGCCTTGGTATATTAGTCTGTTTTCACACTACTATGAAGAAATATCCAAGACTGTGTAATAAAAGAAAGAGGTTCACAGTTCCACATTGCTGGGGATACCTCAGGAAACTCACAATCATGGTGGAAGGCAAAGGAGAAGCAGGCATCTTCTTCACAAGGTGGCAGGATGGAGTGGGTGCCATCAGGGGAAATGTCAGACACTTATAAAACCATCCGATCTCATAAGACTCACTCACTGTCATAAGAACAGCATGGGGAAACCACCCTCATGACCCAATTACCTCTACCTGGTCCCACCCTTGACACATGGGTATTATGGGTATTATATTGCAAGATGAAATTTTGGGTGGGGACACAACCAAATCATATCTTTTCACCCTTGGGCCCTCCAAAATCTTATGTCCTCACATTTCAAAAGGCAATCATGCCTTTCCTACAGTCCCCCGAAATCTTCACTCATTCCAGCATTAACCCAAAAGTTCAAGTCCAAAGTCTCATCTGAGACAAGGCAAGTCCCTTCCACCTATAAGCCTGTAAAATCAAAAGCAAGTTAGTTACTTCCTAGATACAAAAAGGAGTACAGACATTGGGTAAATACATCCATTCCAAATGGGAGAAATTGACCAAAACAAAGGAGTTACAGGTCCTATGCAAGTCTGAAATTCCAATAGCTCAGTTAATAAACCCTTAAAATTCCAAAATGACCTCCCTTGACTCCGTGTCTCACATCCAGGTCATGCTGATGCAAAAGGTGGGCTCCCCTGGCCTTGGGCAGCTGCACTCCTCTGGCTTTGCAGGGTACAGCCTACCTCCTGGCTGCTTTCATGGGCTGGCATTGAGTGTCTGCAGCTTTTCCAGGCACACAGTGCAAGCTGTTGGTGGATCTACCTTTCTGGAATCTGGAGGACAGAGGTCCTCTTCTCATAGCTCTAGTAGGCAATGCCCCATTGGAGGCTCTGTGGGGGCTCCAACCCCACATTTCCCTTCCACATTGCCCTAGCACAGGTTCTCCGTGAGGTCTCCGTCCCTGCTGCAAACCTCTGCCTGGACATCCAGGAGTTGCAATACTTGCTCTGATATCTAGGCAGAGGTTCCCAAACCTCAGTTCTTGACTTCTGTGTACCCACAGGCTCAACACCACTTGGAAGTCACCAAGGCTTGGGGCTTGCACCCTCTGAAGCAATGGCCCGAGCTGTACTTTGGCTCCTTTTAGTTACAGTTGGAGCTGAAGCAGCTGGGACACATGGCACCGTGTCCCAAAACTGCACAGAAAAGGGGTGCCCTTGGCCCAGTCCAGGAGGCCATTTTCCATCCTAGGCCTCCTGGACTGTGAGGGGAGGGGCTGCTGCAAAGCTCTCTGACATGCTCTGGAGACATTTTCCCCATTGGTTTGGCGATTAACATTCAGCTCCTCATTACTTATGCAAATTTCTGTAGCTGGCATGAATTTCTTCTCAGAAAATGCTTTTTTTTTTCTTTTGCATAGTCAGGCTGTAAATTTTTCAAACTTTTATGCTCAGTTTCCTCTTGAACACTTTGCTGTTTAGAAATTTCTTTTTTTTTTTTTTTTTTTTGTTTGAGACGGAGTCTTGCTCTGTGGCCCAGGCTGGAGTGCAGTGGCCGGATTTCAGCTCACTGCAAGCTCCGCCTCCCGGGTTCACGCCATTCTCCTGTCTCAGCCTCCCGAGTAGCTGGGACTACAGGCGCCCGCCACCTTGCCTGGCTAGTTTTTTGTATTTTTTTAGTAGAGACGGGGTTTCACCGTGTTAGCCAGGATGGTCTCGATCTCCTGACCTTGTGATCTGCCCATCTCGGCCTCCCAAAGTGCTGGGATTACAGGCTTGAGCCACTGCACCCGGCCTAGAAATTTCTTCTGCCAGATACTCTAAATCATCTGTCTCAAGTTCAAAGTTCCACAGATTTCTAGGGTAGGGGCAAAATGCCACCACTCTCTTTGCTAAAGCATAGCAAGAGTCACCTTTGCTCCAGTGGCAAACAAGTTTCTCATCTCTATCTGAGAACACCTCAGCCTGGACTTCATTGTCCACATCACTATCAGCATTTTGGTTAAAACCATTCAACAAGTCTCTAGGAAGTTCCAAATTTCTTCCTGTCTTCTCCTGAGTTCTCAAAACTGTTCCAACCTCTGCTTGTTGCCCAGTTCCAAAATTGCTTCCACATCTTCAGGTATCTTTACAGCAGTGCCCCACTACCATGGTACCAATTTACTGTATTAGTCTGTTCTCACACTGCTATGAAGAAATACCCGAGACTGGGTAATTTATAAAGGAAAGAGATTTAATTGGTTCGCAGTTCCACATTACTGGGGAGGCCTCAGGAAACCTACAATCATGGTGGAAGGCAAAGGAGAAGAAGGCACCTTCTTCACAGGACAGCAGGACAGAATGAGTGCAAGCAGGGGAAATGCCAGATGCTTATAAAACCATCAGATCTCATGAGACTCACTCACTGTCACAAGAACAGCATAGGGAGACCATACCCATAATCCAATTACCTCCACGTGGTCCTACTCTTGACACGTGGGTATTATGAGGATTACAATTTAAGATGAAATTTTGGGTGAGGATACAGCCAAACCAAATCACTTGGCCTCCCAAAGTGCTAGGATTACAGGCATGAGCCACCACACCCAGCCAACATTTCTTATTTTTTTTTGTTTTGAATTGCTTACTGTGGTAAAGGAAATCCTGTAGCAGTTTAAAGCTTTGAGAGCAAAAGTGTAAGTCCCTTTTCATGCCTTTTAATTCTGTATTTAAAAAGATATTACTTTTCATACAATATATATACTTTTGATATATTACTTTTTAAATAATTTAATGCAGTTAATGTTTGATTAGATTATCCATATACCACTTTATTTATTCTTGTACCTCAGACTTTCTTTCTGATATTTCTTTTTATTTTATTTATTTTTCTACCCTGGAGTATAACTTTCAGTGAGATTTCATAGTGGTAAACTTTCAGTTTTTGGATATCTGAAAATGTCTTTTTCTTACCTTTGGTCTTTCAATATATCTTCTCTGTGTGTAGAATTTGGGGGTGATATTTATTTTTTCAGTATGTTGAAAATATCATTCTATTTTCTTCATGGTTTCCATGACTGCTGATGAGAATCAGCCGTTATTCTAATAGTTTTCCTAAAATAATATTTGCTTTTTGGTTGGTTTAAAAATCTTGTTATTGACCTAAGAATTTGCAGTTTTACCATGATGGGACTAAGTATAAATTTTTTATTTAATGTTTGTATTCACTGGGCTTTTGAATCTGTGGGTTGATGTCTTTTGTCAGTTCTGAAGTTCTCAGCTATTAGTTTTTAAAATATTGCTTCTGCCTCATTCTCTTGCACTTTTTTTTCTGGAATTCTAATTAGACATATATTAGACTGTTGTACTTTATCCTTCATTAAAAAAAAACTCTTAATTTTTTTCTTTGTCTTTTTCTGCTCAATTCTGGATAATTTCCTGGTAATTATCTTTCAGTTTATCAGTTCTCTCTTTAGCTGTATCTAGTCTGTAGTTAAGTATGCCTATCCAGTATTTAATTTTAGTTATGATGTTTTTCATTCCTAGAAGTTATCTTTTACTTTATCAATGTCACTTATTCTTTACTGTTTCTTTTCTTGTTCCCTGTACATATTTTAAAGTGTATTTTTTATTTTTTAAAAATAATGCACATAATTATTTTATATTTTAATCAATAAGTCTAATACCTGTGTCCTTTGTAGGTCTGTTCTACAGTCAATTGTTCTGTTGCTTCTTTGTTATGATGCCTTGTTTCCTTGTGTGTTTTGATTAGTTTTGTATTGCAAGTAGCCCATTTTCCTTTGATTTCTGCTTATGGAAATTTGATAGCGCTAGGATTATAGAGGATTCTTCCAAAGAGTATTTATTTTTGCTCTTGCCAGGCTCCTGGAGGCACTACGTGGCAGCAACCACTCCAAATTAAATTCTTGGCTTGTGGGGTCTTGAACAACCCGGATAGCATGAAGTTGGCTTACAAACTTGTGTAAGAAGTGGCTGATAGTTCCAGATTTTTAGTACTTTTTCTGTTTTTCACTTAGTGCTTAGTTTTAAGACAATCAATTTTCTTTGTAGTCCTCATGAAGAAGAGGTTCTTGAGGTTCTTGATATTTCTCCTTAGTCCTAAACCTGAGAGCAAGCCCCTTGGAAGTCTCAGCTATTCCGTGGGAGAAACCCTTATTAGACTTTCCAACTTGGGAAGATCCTGGGCTTTGTTAGCTCTTCCTTGAGTGCTAGGATCCTGGGAATACCAAAACTCTGTTTCACAGGGTTTAGTAAATGTCTTCTGGGAAAACATCAGCTGCTTTTCTCCTGTTACCTTTCTGGTTTCTACCTTCACCGCATTTTTTTTTTTTTTTTTTTTTTTGGGCCTGAACTTGGCTTATTTTTTCCCTAGGCCATGTGCTGATTTAGAAGACCTTTTATTATTTTGTCTAGATTTTTAA
>NW_012119710.1:2628579-2667582 GCF_000951035.1 Colobus angolensis palliatus | reverse complement strand
TTTTTTTTTTTTTTTTTTTTGCCGTGTGCATTATTTACTTTCTTGCCAGTTTATCTTACATATAAGAAGACCTTTTATTATTTTGTCTAGATTTTTAAAGTTGTTTTCAATAGGAGAGTCATTCCAGGCATCTGGTATTTAATATTACAAAAAAACAGAACTGCTGAGGTCATGCTTGGTGTTCTTCCCTATTACCTAACACATAGTAGGTCCTCAGATACTATTTGGTAAATAAATGAACGAACAAGAGGATGAATGAACATGTAGGCATGCTGCTTTGCCTACATGAAATATTGGAAAGACCATGAGGTCAGAGACCTTTTCTGATGAGTTTACCACTGTCTGAAACTTTATGTAATGACCTATGCCAGGGTCCAGCTGATGTCAACTGATCTTGACTCAGACTCATCTGGAAGCACAATGGGAAATTTGTTCCCATAGGCAACCCTTGCCCTGTGCATAGAGCAACTCTTCTAATCTGTGGGATGTTGGGAATGGATGATGAGGATGGGTTTCAATGACTGTTCTCTGTTCTTTTCCTGGTTACTCTGGGGCTGTTGGCTGCAAGTCTTCTCTCATGGTGATGGAGTGTTGTCCTTGGTCTCCTCGGTGCTATGTCCAAGCCCTTGCAACTCAAAGTGTGATCCACAGACCAGTATCAACTAAATCAGCTGGGAGCTTGTTTGAAATGTGAAATCTTGGGCCTCATCCCAGACTTACTGGTTCAGAATCTTCACTTTTAGCAAGGTCCCCTGGTTATCTATGTGTGCATGAAAGTTTGAGAAACATTGCTCTAACTTAGAACTTTCCAATAGGTGTGTGCTATGAATAGGTTACAGGTGTGCAATAAATGGGCTACAGGTGTGCACTGAGTAGATTTCAGGTGTGCAGTGAGGAACTGATTCTTAATAGCCTTCAGATGTTTGTGTAGGATGACTGATACGGTTTGTCTGTGTCCCCACCCAAATCTCATCTTGAATTGTAGCTCCCACAATTTCCACCTGTTGTGGGAGGGACCCAGTGGGAAGTAATTGAATCATGGGGGCAGGTCTTTCCTGTACCATTCTCCTAATAGTAAACAAGTCTCACCAGATCTGATGGTTTTATAAAGGGGAGTTTCCCTGTACAAATTCTCTAATTTTCTCTTGGTGTGGCCATGTGAGAAGTGCTTTTCACCTTCCGCCATGATTGTGAGGCCTCCCCAGCCACATGGAACCGTGAATTCATTAAACCTCTTTTCCTTCCCAGTCTTGGCTATGTCTTTATCAGCCCCGATCAGAAAACGGTCTAGTACAATGGCCAACACATTTTATTTGCCTGGGATTTTCCAAATTTTAGCATTGAAAGAACTACATCCCTGGAAATCTATCAGATCCAGGCTAACTGGGATGATTGGTCACCTTACCAGCTGAGACTGAAAGCACAGTGTCTAGTTCAATGAAGGGGGTGATAGGGAAGCTGCATAGAGTCTCTAGCATGGAGCAGCTCTAGAAGAAGGCTCCAAATCTCTTTCTATAAATTGGCAACTTTAACCTATTTGCAGGTGATGTTCCCTTTTAGTGTCATCCTTGTTAGCTACAGGGAGAGAGCTCTAGCAATACACACACATTCTGGAAATTAGAACTTCGTCATTATTTTGAAATACTTGATATAAAACATTTGATTGCATTCACAATCCATTCACTTTATCATAAGAAATTTCAACATTACATTTGTCAAAGAAAGAAAAGGAAGAACTGTTAGATTCTTTTAATAAAATTTCAAGTGTTCTACAATTTTGACTGGTTATAGAATGGTCTGACATTTTTTATCATGTACTTGTGTGAACAAGTTTCCTGTTGATTGTGACTTTCAAGTATTTGAAGAGATCATCATTAAAAAGCCCTGATCAAGAATTGCATATGACCATTTCACGCATAAAGTCTGACATTAGAAAAAACTGTGTTCATGGAAGAAAGCTCAACTTTCTCATTACATTTTTTGAAAAGATTTTATTGGGAAGTTTTATACATATTCAATTTTTAATATTCTTCCTATTACTTTGTACTTACTTTTGTTATCAAAATTATATAATGTACAAAAAAGTAATATAGTTTTTTTCACCCAGCTTCCTGTAGATACTCCCAAATTATCTCCACTTTACCCCAATGTGCCATGCAAATGTTATCATGTTCTCTGTGTGCGGAGGCATAAGTGCCTGGAAATCTTGCTCTAACCTTCCGAGCTACCCCCTTCTTTAAACTGATTGGGATCCTTCTACCTACTGGGAAGGAGCAAGGCAAATCGCCACAACCTCCAGGAATCTCCACTTCCTGCCTTTCCTCCATCCTCCCATCTCCCTCTGTCCCTGTGAGGAATCCCTTCTTTAGTGAAAGAAGCATTTCAGCTGCCTCAAATGGCTGCTATGGCAAACCTAGTGCTGCGAGGAGCAGGGGTGGCCTGACCTGGGGGTGGGCTTCAGTGCAGAGCTGCTTCTCCTTTTGGGGGCAAAATTGTGATGGAGGGTAGATGGGGTCAGAGCACTCAGGGCCTGACCTGAACTTCCTGAGATACCTGCATGCAGGCCTGCTGAAGACACACCCTGGCACGGGGTCCCCCAGACACTTGGCTCCCACACTTCCTAGATGGCTTCAGGGTCTCCCCAAAAGATGATTCATCACAAGGCCATGTTCTGACCACAGGTGGTTTCCAGTGGCCTGTTTTTCTAGGGCCCCAAGAGTATATCTTACCTCATTCCTTGCACTACTAGTAGCTTCAACTTGACTTCTGCCTCCAGAGTTTTCTAGAACAACTTGACTGGCACAGGTGATGGGGGGCTTATGCCTGGGCTTTGGAGTCAGAAAGATGTGGGCTCAAGTGTTGGTGCTGCCACTTACTAGCTCTGGGATCTAGTGCCTGGCATTAAGTGCTCAACTAATGAGGATTGCTGTTATTATAGTTGACCCTTGAATAACATGGGGTTGAATTGTGCAGGTCTACTTACACATGAATTTTCTTCTGCCTCTGTCACCCCTGAGACAGCAAGACCAACACTCTTCTTTCTTCTCTTCCTCAGCCTACTCGACGTGAAGACAATGAGGTGAAGACCTTTGTGATGATTCACTTCCACTTAATGGACAGTAAATATATTTTCTCTTCCTTTTGATTTTCTGAATGTATGATTTTCCGATTTTCCGAAAATGTTATATTTTCCTTTCTCTCACTTACTTTATTGTAAGAATATAGTATCTAATATATATAACACACAAAATATATGTTAATTGACTGTTTCTGTTATTGGTAAGCCTTCTAGTCAGTAGTAGGCTATTAGTAGTTCAGCTTTTGGGGAGTCAAAAGTTATATGTAGATTTCCCACTGTGCAGTAGGTCAGTGTCTCCAACATCTGTGTTCTTTAAAGATCAACTGTATTATTTCCCCCTCACTTCCTTGAGTTGTTCCTTTTCTTTTCTTTTTTGCAACCAAATCCTGCTTTGGATCCAGGTGGTTGTAAACTCCTTTAGTTTTTCATGTAAACCTGACATTGTAAGGAAACAGGATTCCAATAGGATACTGATGTGAAAAAAAAAAAAGCAAACAAACCCCCAAAACAGGAAAAAGCCTAACTTTGCACACATAAATCAATAATTCTGGTTATGAGGATAATTAATAAATGAAATCCCTAGGAAATATCCAGAGAGCCTATTATAGAAAATAACACTGAAACTGTTATGTAACATCCAGACCTACATGTACTCAACTCAGCGTTTTGAAGCCTCGCTCCAATGGTCAGTGGTATTTGATGAATGACTCTTTGGCTACTCTCATTGAATGTTCTGGCTGGAGGGGAATTGAGTCTGTCTGTTTTGAAGTTTGTTGGTTTTTGGCAGCAGACTAATAGTTAATAACTATCCAATAACAAATCACATTGATATTTTGTTTTTTGCCATTTTCTAAGCAAACCTTAATATATAAAATAATGTTTCAAGTTGGGTTGTCTTGGAAGTAGGCTCTGAGACAAAGGTTATTGTGCAGGATGTCTATCAAGGAGTGTCTGTGGGATGAAGACCTGTGGAAGTGATGGGAAGGAAGCAGAATTGGGCAGAGGGAGAAGTTAAGCTGGGAAGCAGGCCCAGGATCATCCCAGTCCAGCCCCAAGGGGAGCTCTGCAGCTAGCACTAGCCCATCAGCATTGTCTGAATGGACCAAGATGGCCAGGCCTTTATCCTGCCCACCTCTTTGGTCTGTCACTGGATGGAGGCCACCCTGGGATGGGTGTGACATCCAGTGGTAGTTCTCTGCAGTTGAGATGGATACTGAAGGGGCACTCCCAGCAGTGGGAGCACCAAGGCCCTTCCCTGAAGGAGGGTCTGGGCTGCATATTTCTGTGTTCATTATAGAAGGTAAATTGGGGCTTGGCTGGGGGCCTGCAGCCTTGCTTGTCCACTCTGGATATTATAGTGACTCCTTAGGCATATTCATGGAACCTCTAAATTTAGCAAACCCCCCAAATAGAGCTCACTCTTCTTTCATAGATTAGTAAATCAAAGCTCAGTCCAAAACCTGCCAGCAAGTTGTGACAGAATCTCTCAGCCAGCCTCTTCCCTTTGTGGGGTCTCAGCTCAGGTGTCCTTGCTCCAGCAAGCCTAGTTGACTTTGCAAGGCACTCTGGGTGTTCCTGAATGTACTCTCCATGCTCACACTCACTCTCCATCCATTGCGCCATGCTACCTCCAAGACCTGCTCACTTTGCTGACTTCCCACTAGGCTGTGAGCTTTCTGAGGGCAGAGATCACATATTGTTCTCTGTGGGGCCCCCATGTACTGGGGAGAAGGGGGGTGCTCAGTGGTGGATGTTTGCTGAGTTACAGTTGAGTTTGTTAAGCTTATTTTGTGCCAGGGATGGTTGTAGGGGATTTACATGTGTTTAGTCATTAAACCCTCCCCAGAAAGCTGAGAGGTGCATCCTATATGTAGGAATGAATGAATGAAGGTGATGGCGGCGGCAGCCCACATGGAGTGGCCACTGTGAGGATGCCAGCTGCAGAAGGGGAGGTGCAGTTGGGGCTACGTGTTCCATGGAGTTAGTGGGAGGTGGGAGCAGGCAGAAACACCACCCCCTTACAAGTTGAAGGAATGGGAGCCCCACCCTCCCAGGCACAGCTGCAGCTGTAGACCTGGGCATCCTTGCACTCTTGGGGGCCCTGGAAGCTCCCCTGTCCCCGCAGGCTCAGAAGTGCCTGCTTCTGGTGCCTGCTCTGATTTCAGAGCAAAGTTGAGGCTGAGCCAGGGTGCTGTTGCTCTCTGGCTGGGTGTGCACATGTTCGGGGCAGCACTGACATGCCAGTTGCCTACTGCCTTGGGCCCCTCTGGACTCTGGGTGCTGTCTAGTATGGGAGGGAGGCCAAGGTGGGGACTGAGGGCAGCTAGGTGCAGGCCTGCAGGTCCCCCTTGGCATGAACAACCTGGGTGCTGTGGGCACTGTGGATGGCAGGCTGATGGCAACAGAAGGCAGACAGGCTCTTGGGTGGAAAGAGGCATGTGCCTTGTGAAGCCCCACATTCAAGTGGGGTATGGCCTGAAAGATGGACACTGGGCTGCCAGTTCTGCTAACTGAAGTGAGAACTTATGGTGCTTTTTCCAGGCCCACCCATGGCCACCCATGGACCAATCAGCACACACTTCCTCCCCTCTGAAGCCCATTAAAATCCTGGACTCAGCCAGATGCAGGCAGATGATGGGATGACCTGCCTGTGGATAGGAGATACCCATTCCAGGTCTCTTCTCTGCTGAAGGCTGCAGAGACATCAGGACAACTTGCCTGTGGATAGGAGCTACTCACTGCAGATCTCCTCTCCACTGAGGACTGTAGAGATGTCAGGATGACCTGCCTGCAAATAGGAGTTGCCCATTCCGGGTCTCCCCTCTGCTGAGAGCTTCAGACTTGATGGGGCAACCTGTATGCAGATAGGAGCTACCCACTCCAGGTCTCCCCTCTGCTGAGAGCTGCACTTGTTGGGAAAACCTGCCTGCAGAAAGGAGCTACCCACTTTGGGTCTCCTGAGAGCTGTACTATCATTCAATAGAGCACCTCTTTACCTTGCTCACCCTCCAGTTGTCTGTGTACCTCATTCTTCCTGGATGTGGGACAAGAGCTTGAGAGCTGCCGAATGGCAGGACTGAAAGAGCTGTAACACAAACAGGGGTGCAAGATGCCCTCCCTGATCGCCATGTTGCAGGTGATAAGAAGGAGGGAAGAACTGCAGCTCTCTTGGGAACCCAGACCTAGGAGCTCCCTGAGCCAGGGCTGTGACACCTTCTTAGGGGCTCTGTGGTTCCTGGCATCTCCAAGCTTCTGGGTGCCACCACTTTCCCCGTTGCCTGCAGTGGAAGTTGCTTGAGGTATGCCTGGTCTAGCCACAGCCTTGCAGGGAGCCAGTGCCCATGCTGGTGCCTGGATTTGCCTACCCCGCTGCAACCAGCATGCCTGGCTGTGCACAGTGGCTAGACCCTGTGTTTGCTTGCTCACGCACCCCTCACTGCTCTATGTCTGGCTTGCCGTTGGAAGGCATGGGATCCAGGCTGGTAGTGTGAGTTGAGTGCAGCCTGCCAGTCTGAGTGAGTGGAATGAACGCAGTGGGCCCAAGCAAAACTCGGCAAGGGCACCACTGGCCACAGAGGTTTCTGGCTAGTGAGGCAACACCTCAAAGATCCCTTGACAAAAGGACCCAGTCAAAGTCCTTGACAGCTTGGCCCATGGTGTCTGAGGTCCACTGTTGGCCTTACAAGGAGAAAAATGTTAGGGCTTTTCTCTTTTAGTCTTTTGACTCCTCTCCCCTGATCTCTAAGTTATGGGCCTCTAGGCTTTTTTGGGTCAGTCTCAGGAAGTTCAGAATTGATTTAAGCCTCTTCTCTTTTCTGACCTTCACATCAGTGGTCCATGCAATGATATGTGGATGAATTTTTCTATTACCTCTTATCCCTCTTTGGGCTTCTTTGCCTGCATCTAATGTGCTTGATAGAGTTATTTAATTTTTATGATTTTATGACGCTGACATGATTTTATGTACATGTATTTTCATTTGTATACATTGTATAGTGCTAAAGACCTAATTCTATTTTCTTCTCTCAGCATTGTTTGTAATGATCTATCCAGGTTGGTGTATGTGCCTCTAGACTGTCGCTCCTAATTGCTGTATCCACCACACTTATCCATCTCCTAGCAAGGGAGCCCTAGCTTGCTTCTAAATTTCCTCTTCTCCCTTTCCCCCTTCAAACAGTCCCAAAATGGAGAGCCTCACACTCTCTTTATAGATCTGCATGACAATTTCTCTAGGATCTATATCCAGGAAGGAATTTCTGAAAATGGTGTATACGTATACTTCATTTGACTAAACAGACTTATACTTTCTACTCTTAAAGGGCCTTGTACTCTTCAAGCCACATGGCTCACTACACTATGAAGTCTCTCAATTAAGATGCTAGAAAATAATTAAACAATATAATTTTGGAAGTACTTTGCCAGCTGAAAAAACTACAGGGATTGGATTCAGACTACAGGCCTTCACTTTACAAAGTCTGAGTTGGAGGCCCACAACCAAACAAGCCCTAACACTGACCTTTGCTTGCAGAAGTCGTTCATTCCCAACACTTTAATTGTGTGTCTCCAAGGCAGGGTCAGGGTTCACACTAACAGGCCTTGAGCAAATCTTCTGTCCTTCCTCAGACAGTCCCTCATCAGAATCCCCCACACAGGTGGTTGGCGAGTGCTGTGTGTAGTGAGGAAGAACAGCAGCCTACCTGAGCTTGCCTCTCCTGCCTCCTCCAGTCTTCCAGGACCATCATTCGGTTAGAGCAGATGAGATCTCCCTGACAGCATGTGCTCCCTACCTGTGTTCCCCCAGACAGCTCCAGCTTCCTGCTGGTAGCCCTTCCCCGGAAGCTGAGGAAGGGGTGTGTGAAGGCCTGGGGAGGAGGACTGTCTTAGTCAATTTGGGCTGCTGTAACACAATGCTGTAAACTGAGTGGCCTAGAAACATCAGAGAATGATTCCCCACAGTTCAGAAGACTGGAAATCTGAGATCAGGGTGCCAGCATGGTCGGGGTCTGGTGAGAGCCTTTTTCCAGTTGCAGGCTGTCCTTTTCTTGTATCTTCACATGGCAGAAAGATGGCAAGAGAGCTCTCTGGGGTCTTTTTTATATGGGCATTAATCCCATTCATGAGGATTCCACCCATGACCTAAGTATCTCCAAAGGCCCCACCTTCTAGTAGCATCACACTGGGGACCAGGATTTCAACCTATGGATTTGTGGGGGACGCAGACATTCAGTCCACAACAGGGGCCCTTGGTGCCTGCTCTAGCAACTCCAGCAAAAAAGAAGGTTGCTGTCACTCATATCCTGGTAAGTTTGGGAAAGCCCTCTGCAGTGGAGAATGTCCAAACCATTGTGTGGCCTTAGACAATAGTCACAGGTGGCCAGAAAGACCTCAACATTTGTTTTTAAAACAAAAAACTATAATAGCTTTAAGTCTTCCTGTTGTGAACCAGAGCATCGGTGGCTCCAGCCTGCTTGGGTATTAATCCCCAAATTTCCATTAGGGCTTATGGGGATTAACTATTGCCCCCTGTTGGTGTCTGGACTTCCTACGGCCAGAAGCCCATCTCCCTTTATGCAACAGAGGGAAGCGGTCAGGATGTTCAGGTTCTGGAGTCAAACTCCTGGGTTCAAACCTGACCTTGCTACTTCCTGGCTGTGAGCAAGGAAAAGCTGCATCATGTCTCCAAATCTCAGTTCCCTCAACTGCAAGATGCTGATGATATGACCTTATGAGGTGCTGTGAAGATGAGATGAGCTAATAGTTGTAAAGCCCTCTGACCAGTGCCTGGGACATGACAAGAATTAAATAGATGGGAATTTCAAAAAGCAGCTCAGGGCATTCAGGGGGTGCAAGAGAGTTAAGAAAAATACAGCAATCAATAAATGTGTGCTTGGGCCTGTCATGTGCCAGGCACAGGTTCAGTTACTGCAGTGCCTTGGGCTGCATCCTGCTTGCATTGATGGAGGCTGCCCGAGGGACTTGGGGTTGTAATCAGGTGGTGAAGAGAAAAGAAGGTCTTAGACATGCTATACATTGGGGTTTCCACTTCAGACTCCAAGGAGAGAAGTGATTTAAAAATGTTTATTTGCCAAACATTTACTGACTTGCAAATATTGGAATCCATTTTGGTTAGTTTTAGCTGAAAAGGGATTTATTAAACTATATCAGATTGCACAGAGTCATTGGAAGGGCAGGAGAAACAGACTTGAGGTGAGGTTTCCAGGAGGAAGTTTCAGGACCGCACCATAGAATTGGCTCGATGGGGACATTGTTGGTGCTGCAGTAGCTGCCCTCGAGCTGGGTGTCAGGGGCCGATGTTGTCGTAACCGTGGTCTCTTCTGTCATTGGAAGTTTACCTTGTAACTACAGCCACCCTGAAGGCTGGACCACTAAACAGATGTCCTGTGTCTGTTAATCAGGGACTCTCAGGGCAGAGTCTGATTGGCAGAGCCCAGGTCCCATGCCTGCATCCTAACCGCAAGGGAGCCAGAGGACTGGGTTAAGATATACTTAGGGAGGGAGAACCCATCAAGAGGGAATGTCCCCAAATGCAAAGCCCCTCAAGGGATCATGGGCAGCCACAAATATGGAAAATGTCCCTAGGCACCTACTCAAAGCACCATGTGGAGGATGGGGGACATATTGGGGGGTGGGGTCAGACCCAGTTCTTTCAAAAGTACATATTTGCTCAGGTGCAGTGGCTCATGCATGTAATTCCAGCACTCTGGGAGGCTGAGGTGGATGGACCACTTGAGGCCAGAAGTTTGAGTCAGCCTGGACAACATGGCAACCCTGTCTCTACTAAAGATACACACAGACAAAATTAGCCAGGTGCGGTGGTGGGCACCTGTAATCCTTGGGGATCTGAGGCATGAGAATCACTTGAACTTGGGAGGTGGAGTGAGACTCTGTCTCAGAAAAAAAACCGCCAACATTTATACATATATATAAAAAATATATATATATAATTTGCATAAATTTATGAGGTGCAAGTACAGTTTTGATATATGGATATATTGCATAGTGGTGAAGCCTGCACTTTTTGTCTAACCATCACCCAAATCGTATACCTTGCACTCATTAAGTAATTTCTCAGCCCTCACCCCCACACTCTCCCACCCTCCCTAGTCTCCAATGTCTATTATTCTGCACTGTTGGAATTGGAATTGGATCCAGCTCTTGGAGGTGCCCCTATCTAGTGGGGTAGACGAATATCCACATAAGACCCATCAGGTGAGTAAATTGACTTAAAGGGGCATGGACCTTCCACCATCCACTGCATGTGTATATCTAGTTCCAGTGGCCCAGCTGCTGAGAGAGAGAGAGAGAGAGAGAGAGAGAGAGATATTGTGGATTTCTTGACTTCTCTGAGTCTCAGTTTCTTCATACGTGAAATGGAGACAGCAACACCTATGGCATAGGGGCTGATGTTCACATGTAAACCATCTAGTCTAATAGATGTCCAATGGAAGGCAGTTCTCTTATAGGCACTGGAGCAAGCATGATCACATAAGGTTCTTTGGGTGGGGGCCTGGATGCCACGCTTTTGGGAGGTGGAGCAGGGGGTGGGATCTACCTGGGGGATTCTGGGAGTCACTCTTTGCTGACAGTGGTATCTTTGGGACTAACAGAACAAACCCTCATGTGTCAAGCTCCAACTTCAATTGTCACTACATGAAATATCCTGAGACAGCCCCTCTCCTGACAAGGAAACGTTCCTCTCTCCACAACATATGTCTCACATTGGGTGCGCTTCCCAGAGTCCTTATTCAAACAGAGAACAGTGAAGAGCAGGACTTTGGATTTGGGGCCAGTGGCCCGAAGGTGGATTCTGTCCTGCAGCTGGGGATGGATACCCTGCCGAGGGCTTCAGCTCTCTGGGTGGGAGCAGGAGGCATGGGAGTGACATTCATCCAGAGTGGGCAGTTTGTTACATGGTCAGGTCCTGGAGAGGGCCTTCTGGAACACGAAGATACACAGGGGCAGAGGCTGCATGTGACCCCTCCTCCCTGGTCTCCTCACTGTTCCTGTAAGGTGCCAGACAGAAGGCTTGGTGCCTTCTCAGCCTGTATGACACTGATGGTCATTTGGAGGACTCCACAGAGGCAGGACAGAACAGCCTGACCACATTCTCAGAGGCCTATAATGGGTGCATCTGGATCCCAAACTTCTTGCTTCTTCTCTGGGGAAACTGAGTCAACCTTGTTACCCTTACCCTGAGCTTCCACTTGCCCACATAGGCTGCTTCCCAGAATTTTATCCAGAGGGTGCCCCATGGTCTATTCCTGAAGAAACAATGGCCCAGAGCGGGCAGTTTGGTGACACAGGATGAATGGAAAGGATTTGAGATCAGGCATACCGGCTTTTGACCTCTGGCTTCTTCTCCCTTTACAGTAATTTGGGGAAATGACTTACTGCCGTCATGTCTAAGATGGGCATTTTAAAATTGATCTCATGGGGTTACTGAAGATAAAACGTGAAAACATATATACCTGGCAGAATTTCTGCCTCAGGGTAGGCTTGACAACCATTTGTATCCTGGCCTTTCTGTTGGTGTCTGTTTGTCTGCCCCTCTCTCAGAGAAACAGTAGCTGCAAAAGAATCTATTTGAGTCAATCCACAGGCAGAAAGCATCGAGTTAGAATGAGAAAGATTTTAAACATTCTGAAAAATGACAGGAATGATAGATACATTTGATGAATGATACAAATGATCCATGGCATGACACTCTAGAGGGAAAGACTGCTCAAGAAAGGGATGGGAAGTTAAAAAAAAAATGCAATTTTGACCGTTCAAACCCAAATAATTGAGTATGTATTAAAAAGAGAATAGTGTCTAAAGACATCAGGCTTAAAGGGACAGGCTCAAAATGGAGAGAAAAGATACCAGTGTGGCTAGGAGTTTCCCTGTTACAAGTGGCAACCCCTCTCAATCCGGATTAAACCAAAAGGGAATTTACTGAAGTCTAGGGGTAGGTCTTATTTCAGGTGTGGCTTGATTTAGGAGCTCAAATGACATCATGGGACATGGCACAGGAGCCTATGCTGGCTCCATTGTTATGAACTTGCATAGGAACTCCTCTTACGATAGCCAGGTAGATGGCAGCCACTATTCCAGACTTAACATGTTTCCAAGTTAAAGTCCAGTAGGAAATTGAGCCCAGTGGTCCTAGCAAATGTCTCATTGGCTGGATTGGGTCATGTGGTCATTCCTGAACTAATCACTGTGGGCAAGGAACACAATACTTTATTGATCAGGTTGGTATTACATGTTCACCAGTGGCAGTGGGGACAAGGTGTAGTTAACACTAGACCTCTTCGCACACTGAGAGTAGGGGGGAGGGTGGGTTCCCAGAAGGAAACAAGCACCATTGCCAAAAAAAAGACAAAATGATGACCCAGTGGTCAAAACACTGGAGGACCACTCAGTTGGGTGTGGATAAGCAGTGTCAGAAAATCAGAAGGCCAAGTGAGCTAAGGCTTCCTAAAATTTCAAGGATAACAGAAAGGGATGTTTACAAATTTTATAGCAAAAAGAAAATTGAGAATAAAAGACCCCCTTCTTGGGTTAAAATGGTTTTTTTTAAACCTGTAAATAATGACTTTAACAAATTTATTCATGTAAATAATAAGCTTGTATTATTTGTTTCTAATTTTATTACAATTGGTTTTTTGAAATTGACTGATTCTGAATAAGGTTTTATTTGTGGCTTGGTATATGATCAGTTTGCAAGTGTTGCCCGAACACTTGACAAAAAAATACAGTCTCTACAGAATATAAGTTCAATATCTACTAATTCAGCTATTAATGATACAGCTTGTATCTCTTATTGCTTTAAGTTTGCCATCTTGATAGTAAATGGATTGAGATGAGCATGCGAGTTTCCCACTATAATTGAGTTTCTGTCAATTTCTCCTCACGCATCCAAGAATTTATGCTTAATGTATTTCAATGCCATGTTCTCTGGTCCATTAATGTTCATGAACTGGACCCTGACTTCATTATTGATCATTACTTTTATCAATATCAAATGACTCTTCTTTGTCCTATTTAATTCATTTTGCCTCGCATTTTATACTTTCTGTTGCTTTTCTCTTCTTTTTATTTCTTTTCCTGATATATTTATGCTTTAGGCCCAGCAGAACTTGGGGAAGATGGCATACTACCTTTCAGTGGTGGACAGAACATAATTCTTCATCTTCTATTTTGCTTCTGTCCCTTCTCTTTGTACTGACAAGGAATAAACAAATATGCAATGGAAGCATTTAGACGTATGAGAAAAGTTATCTGCACTCACCTGGCTGCTCTAAATGAGTTCTGTGCTCCACACTGAGCAGAGAACTCGTGATCCACAGATCATTCTGGAGGGAAGATCACTGAGTCACTCTCTCTGTCTTTGAGAAGGTAGAGTAGGAAGTGTTGCTGAAGATAAATGTACACCATTCCACTTCTCAAAAGGGGAAAGGAAGTGGATTCTGATCTACAGTATACAGATCAGCAAACTTTTCACTGTGCAAGATTTGGCCTAATCTCCTCTCGTTAGGCCCCACCTCCCAATACTGTGGCACTGGGGATTAAGTTTCCAAAGCATATGTTTTGGGAGACAAATTCAAAGCATAGCAGTACCCATCCTTCTACTTCATCAACTTTCCACTCAGGGCTCCATCTTGTTTCACTCCCAAACACATTCTTTCCTTTCACCCTCCCCATTATTTTGAAGCTAATCACGGACATTATATAAATATTCCACTGTGCATCAAAAATCATAACTATGGTACCATGATCGCACCTGTATTTGTTGTTTATTATAGCATAACACAAAACTTAATGGATACATTAACTTAATGGTTTAATGGCTTAAATTAATGGTTAGATCCAGAAATTTGATCAGATTCAGGTTCAATGTCTTTCTTTCTTTCATATTTGGCAGAATCCTGCACTCTTTAGGAGCCCAACAGGGAAAACAGAAACTACACTGGGCATTTCAGCAGAGGTAACAACTCCAGGATGCATCACCGTCTCTAGGAATGGAGGACAAGGGGAAGAAGTGAGAAGACAGAATCTGGAACTACAGAGCTGGCTCTCAGACATGCCAGGGGACACCACTCAGCAGTTGCTGGGTCCCCTGAGGGAGTGAAGTGTCAGTGCTGGAGCAATGGCAACAGAATCCAGCAAGTAGCAAGTCTCTTCTCCTACCTTTCATTCTCTTCTTGGTGTCCTTATTGGCAGAGCCAAACATGGAAGCAGCCAGGAAAAGATAAAGGTGTTTTGCAGAGGGCCAGCCCCAGCATCTCAAAGCAGAGCATAGAAAGGGCAAGGAGAGGAGGGGGCTTGGAGCTGAGAGATAGTCACCGAATAACTGGCATCCCTCTTCATAGTAGTGTTGCATATTCGTTGGGGGTACGTGATGCTTGGATGATTCTCTTTTTATGTGTGTTGTTATCAGCCACTGATGATGATTACCTTTATCCATTAATTCACATGAGACTACAAAATCAGCAAGGTGATTGACAAAATGTCATGATATCCATGTGGACAAGATGGAGAGACACGGAATGGATAGAAAAATATTTGGGTGGAGTAGCATTAGATAAACACACCCGGTGTTGATGAATGGCTCTTGTCCCTCCAGAGGGAGGTTTCTGGTGGTTGGGTTTTTGTCCTTGACCCTGTACTGGTTAGCATTTTTATCACTGACTTGGATGAAGGTAAAGAGTATGGAGGAATTATTCAAAGATATTTGCTGAGTTCAGTGTTGTTTACTTTTTTTTTTCAGATCTTGGGACTGATGGAAATTGTTAATATCTATACAGTCCACTGGGGAAATTCCACAAGACTGACCACAGCCTAAGGTGACTGGCTTGGAGTCTGACTATTCCGGTCTTCACCCAATGGTTTCAAGGGCTGAGGGGATAAATACTTCAAAACTGGAGGGAAGTTATACTTGGCATACACCCAAAACCTATTCACAGATCACTAGCTGGAAAGTTTCATTCTAAAGATGTGGTTATGGCTGGAATTCTGGCTCACATCATAGCCACCTCTCCCCATGAGGTTCCCAAAAAGAAGAGCAAGTGGAAAGTCAAGCCACTGCTTTATTATTTGTTGTGTTGATGTCTGACCTTTCAGTGCAGGGCTCTCTGATAACCTAGGCTGGGCCCTATGGATTTAGCTTGAGATTTAAGGGATTGGGAGAAGGCTTTTGCTTCTTCTAAGCCCATATCCAAGCAGTTTCCTGAAACCATAGACAAAATATGTCCAAGCTCTAAGATGTAGCTAGAGACTAAGCTCTTCCATGTAGCTTACAGCCTCTTGTTTCTGCAACACAGGTGCCATGAGAGGAGACCCTTAAAGGCTCTTGTCTGAGTGGGATTAGGGTGGGGCAGGCAGGAAGAGAAGACCCCAGGCTGACTTATGGATCAGATGACAGACATTGAAAAAGAAGAGATAAGAGCGAGTCTCATGCGAGGACAATTTTAAAATACATAGTGACTCTGCCCACAGTACATGCAGCCCACTCTCCTCTTGGGACCTGCAACCTGATTATCAGCTCCTGTTCTCTGGGTGTGTGTGAAGGGGTTAGGGTTAGGGTTAGTTATTTATTGTGTTACATATTACCCCAAACTTAGCAGCTTAAAATAACAAGCATTTCTTCTGTTTTTTTCTGATGGTGTCTGTGGGTTGGGAAGCTGGGAGTGGCTTGGCTGGGTAGTTCTGGCTCAGAGTCCCTCATGAAGCTGTGATCAAGATGTTGGCCAAGGCTGCAGTCATCCGAGGCTTGATGGGGCTGAAGGAGCCACTTCTGAGGTCACTCAAAGGACTGTTGGTAAAAACCTTTGGTTCTTTGCCACGTGGGCCTCCTGATGGGGCTGCCTGTGACATAACTTCCCTCTCCCACCGCGATGGGGGAATGGGGGAGGGTTGTTGTGCACTGAGTCTGGCAAGTTGTGCAGAGATTTCATACCACATTTAGACAATTAGGTAAGACACATTTTCTGCTTCCCCTTTGACCCTCATCTTTCCCTATCTCGAAGCTCCTCCTGAAGCCAGAGAGATTGAGAAAAGACCCAGCCTCACAACCTTGCCAGTGGGTAAACCTGGCTTTGGAAAGGCATCCTGGTTAGGGAGTGGATGGGAAATGAAGCTTAAGCTTGGATGAGCATGGGCCAGGAAGAGAGCAAAAGACAGCCATCCTTAGGCTTCCCATCCCCAGACATGGCCTCATCTCCAGTCCAAATTATCCTGTGGGCTCTGTCTTGCCGAAAGCTGCCACCAAGATGTGAAGCATCAAGTTATCCCAGCCAATGTTTTGTCATCAGCCCTTGATGGGTGTCCCTAGTCTTTGTGGCTCCTGAAAGCTGTTCTGAGCCTGAGATTAACCTGAGATGTCCCCCAGTGGCTAAGTCACAAGAAGAGGGCAGTCGGCTGGGGGTTAGGATGTGAAAGCCACAGTATAAAGAGGAGTTTTGTGCTGCCACTGGCAGGGGTCAGTCCACAGGGTGGCTGGCATTGGGGGTACTTGTGCTTGGCCTTCAGTGGATGGGGAAAACTCTCCCCTACCTTTGAGGTACTGAAATTTTCCCTTCCTCTTGTCAGTGCAACGACGCTTGCCATTCTTGGCAGTTTCCCTGGTGTCCATGCTGCTGCTGACTGCTAACTCGTTGTCTCTCACCACCCTCATGCTTGTCATGGGCCTGTGGTCATGTCTGTCTTAATACTTTATAGGTCTTTGCTATATATTCTGGTAATAGTCCCCAGACCCCTCCCCGACCCCCTGTTTTGAGCTGATGCTGGAGAGTTCTGCCATCATGCTCTGGATCATTTCATTAGCTAAGATTGCTGCTGTCTGGGCTCCCTTCTTGAATCTGCCCAAGGGAAAAGGAAGAAACAGGTGACTAACTGGGAGGACCCACTTACTCAAACGGCATGAAATGTTGGGAAAGCATTACCTATTCATGCATCCATGCGTTCGTTGTCAGTCATCCACCCATTCATCACCCATGAATTCACGTATCTATGAATCCATCAATTCATCCATCATCCATGCATCTGTGCCTCCACCCATCCATTTATCCATCCATCCATCATCTGAATACCCATTCACGCAACCATCTATCCAACCATTCGTCCATCCATCATCAGGATACGCATTCACCCATCCATCCATCCATCCATCTATCCATCCATCCATCCATCCATCCATCCATCCATCCATCCATCCATTCATCCATCCATCCATCGTCCATCCATCCATCATCCATGTATTCACTTATCTAATGACCATTCACGTCTAGGAATCCATCCTTTCCCCTTCCATCCATTCATCTGGCCAACTATGCATTTACTCATCATCCATCATCTATCATCTCTGTCTGTGGTGGACACTGTGATGTGCTGTCCAGATCCCCTTACAATGGAGGACTTTTGCTCCAACTGCTAGAAATGCTGGTGTCAAACAGCTTTTAGTGGCCAGTTACTTTAGGGATTATCTCAGCTGAAGAGAGATGCCTTGCCCAAGATTGCACCCTTTCCCAAGGAAGCCTACATCCAATGACATCATTGTGAGAGTATAAGGGCCTAATCATCTTTGTGCCTCAGCACAACTCTGCAGGGCTGTTCTTGCTCCAGAGCTCCCACGGTGTGGGGCCTGCATTGCAGCTTGAATTTCCCTTTGTCTGCTTCTGCTTCCTTCCTCTCCTTTGTACAGGTGTTGACACCAAGCATGCTCCTTATTAAACATCCTGCACACTAAACTATGGCTCAGGATCTGCTTCCTGGGGAATTCAACGTATGTCTCTGACATCATCCTTTCATCTATAAATGCATTTCTCCATCCACATATCCTTTTATCCAATAAGTAAACATTTACCTTAAACTTGCTGCATGTGTAAGAGTTGAGTATTACAGGGGAGAGAGACATGAACTAAAAATGGGTCCTGCCCTCAAGGAGCTCACAGACTGATAGGAATGATCAGACCTGTCTACAAACAGCTGTAACAAGTAAATCAGAACAAGGAGTGGTCCTTTCAGCTGAGGAAATGGGAGAAGGCTTCATGGGGGAGGTAACACCTGAGATGGGCCGTGAAGGAAGGGGGATAAGAAATGGAATTTGGTTTTGTGGAACTGGAATGAAAGTAGCTTTTATGCAGTATGAACAGCCACTTAAAGCATGTGGAATGGAAATGAGACCCATCCACCTGAAGGTGCCACGGCTGGGCATAGCTGGACCTTGGATACCTCATGACACCCACTTTCTCTGTTCCTACAATGTCCCTCCCTACAGAGTCCTCCCTTTACTCCCGGCTCTTCCTCCCACCTGCCTCCCCTCTGGCCCCACAGGAGGCGTGGCTTGGTCATCAGCCAAAGCCCCGTGGTCTGGCCGTAGTGGGGAGGGGCTGAAGGCCACAGCAGAGAGGAGGGCACGATGCTTTCCTGGCTGCAGAGAAGAGGAGGTGATGGCATGCCTGGCAAGCTCTTTAATCCAGGGCTGCTCACTCCCCAGAAGGCTGCTTCATCCAGCTCACTTCTGGATTAATAAGAAACAAGATGGGCCCAGCTGGTTGGTGAGAGTCGTGTGCTAATGAGGCCAAGATTGCAGCACGACCCCTGGAAGGGCCTGGAAGTTTAACGTGCAGAAAGTCTGTTTACAGGCAAAGATGGTAACCCTGACCTTGGCTGGGTACCTGACCCCCAGCCTCTACCATTGACTAAGCCCTGACTCTGATCACAGACTAAGCCCAGTGTCTGGCTGCAGAGTGAGCCCTAAACACCAATCAATCAATTAATCAACCATCTGACAGCTCTGTGTGGAAGAGCTTCTGTAGTGGCTGAATGTTATTCCAGGATGCTGGGGGATGAAGGCATTGCCTCCAGGGCTCACCTGGGTCTGGGTAGCCATGCTCAGGGATGCTGGCTTCTGCTCACTGTCGGGATGGATTTTCTGTCTATTTGCTCCCCCATAATAAGAAGGGCTGCTCTTTTAGGCAGTGAGCTCCCCGTCAGAGGAAGTGTCTAGTAGGTCGCCGGTGGACAATTATCCATCAGTGACTTTTAAAGAGGATGCTGGCACTGAGTGAGGCCTTCACTGGACCAATGCTTGCTGACTGAGTGATCCGGGCCAATGAGTTTCTTCTTGAAGCCTCGGTTTTCATGTCACTACAGTGGGGATAAAGAAGTGTATATTGGCTGGGCAAGGCAGCTCACGCCTATTATTCCAGGACTTTGGGAGGCTGAGGTGGGAGGATCTCTTGAGCCTGGGAGTTTGAGACCAGTCTGGGCAATATAGTAAGACCTCATCTCTCCAAAAAAAAAAAAAAAAACCTTAAAAAATTAGGCAAGTGTGGTGGCAAGTGCTTGTAGGAGGATCACTTGAGCCCAGGAGGTGGAGGCTGCAGCAGAGAGCCGAGACTGTGCCACTGCACACTCCAGCCTGGGTGATAGAGTGAGATCCTGTCTCAGAAAAAATAAAAAAATAAAAAATAAAATGAAATAAAATAAAATAAAAGAAAGAAAGAAGGAAAGCAAGCAAGCCAGCAAGAAAGAAAGAAAGAGAAAAAGAAGTGTGTACTGTGCACTTTCTGGCCCTGTGATGAGTGCTTGATGAGACTGTGTGGGTGATGCTCTGAGTACTGTGCTAAGTCAGTTCTCAATACTTCGTAGGCATTTTTATTATTGCTGTAAGACTATTCCCAGCAGGGCTGTTGAGGTTTTCATTTCAGGCATTTGAGAAAGGGCGCAATGAATCTTGCCCTTCTTAGCAAATAGCCATGGTCAGGGGCTGGGCCCATGGACCAGGGAAGTGACAAGGCTGTATACTCAGCAGGGCTTGTTTTCCCACCCAAACTCACCCTCTCTCCTAAGCCCTGTGGGCCCTTGACCTTTTATCCTGGGAAGTGAGAGGAGCCAGGGAATGGGGAATACCTGGGAGAGGAGCCATCCATAGGGAATATCAGGAAACACCCTGTTCCTCCCTGCCCCTTCCCAGCTCAGGCAGGATTAGGGCCATTCTGCAGCCTCAGCGAGAATCTCCGTGGTTACCATGGCAACTCTGCACAGAGAGGAGCAGTGGGGGCCTGACTAGGCGTTGGAAACCTGTATTTCCAAGGCAGTGTGGCCCTCAGGTTGGCTGCACAGTTCTGATCCTCCTAGGGGTGGGGTGGGGTGGGAACAGGGTGCTCAGGGATGAACCAGCCTGCCTGAGACCCAGGACCTTTGTCCTCAGAGCTGCTAGGGGCAAATGGCATCTTGGCTCAGAGTCCTCCAATTGCCTGGTTTGTGCCCTTCACAGAGGTCCCTCATTGGGAGCCTGGCTGTCTCCTGTCTTTCACCTGGGCCCTGCTTTCCTCTCAACCCCATGGTGATTTCCCTATGTCTCCCACCAACTCTGACTCAGGATGTCCCTGATGCCCTCCTGAACTGCCTTCGTCGTAACCAAGACGCTGCCAGGGAAAGAACTTGAGAGGGCAGAATGAGTTTATTAAAATTCAAATTTGGGTCGGGCGCGGTGGCTCATGCCTGTAATCCCAGCCCTTTGGGAGGCCGAGGCGGGCTGAGGCCTGAGGTCGGGAGATCGAGACCAGCCTGACCAATATGGGGAAACCCTGTCTGTACTAAAAATACAAAATTTAGCCTGGTGCGGTGGTGCATACCCGTAATCTCTGCTACTTGGGAGGCTGAGGTAGGAGAATCGCTTGAACCCGGGAGGTGGAGGTTGCAGTGAGCCAAGATTGCTCCATTGCACTCTAGCCTGGGCAACAAGAGTGAAATTCCATCTCAAAAAATAAATAAATAAATAAATAAAAATAAAAATTCAAATTTGATCAAGTCACTCAGTTATTTAAGAACCTTCAATGGCTCCCTACTGCCCTCAAGGGAATGGTCAAAGCCTTTATTATGGCTTACAGGCTCTTGGTGCCTGCTCCCTTCCCCTCAATCTCCTTTCCTACAGTTTCCCACCTCACCCTGCTGAGCTCCATGCACACTGGGAAGCTTCAGAGCTTTTGAAGTGTTGCACAATCCTCTCTGGGACTTGGCCTCAGTTATTTCTCTCTTCCTGAACACCGCTGTTTACTTACCTGGCTGTCTTCTACCCATTCTTCCTTTGTTAGCCTAGACCATGTATCCCCTGGGAAGCTCATGTCAGGATCAGGAGCCCCTCTATATTCCCAGATCACTGTTCTCTGACCAGAGCACAGACCCTCTTAGGTTAGAATTTCCCACTTACTTAACATCTTCTTCCTCCAGGGAGTGGTACTCCCAGCTGTGGCCTTGCTCGATAACATTTGAGGAAAGGATGAATGAATGAGTGAATGAAGGAGCTCCCCCAACAACCTGTCACAGGCTTCTCTCCTGGGGGAGGAGGTGACATGGGCAGAGTCTGGCACTCCCTGGGGACAAGATGGGAGGCAGAGAAATTAGTTCTCTCAGAATGTGAGTGCATCAAATTTCAGAAAGCAAAACAAAACAAAATGCCCGGACAGCTGGGTCCCCTACACCAGTAAAGAACTAGACACCATTTAAACATCTGGCCTTTGGGAACTGGTTCAGAAAATTGGGTCTGTCTATTCCATGAGGAATTGTGCAATGATTAAAAGGGACCATTGAAAAAGAAAAAAAAGAGGCCTGGAAAATCAGAGCAACGACGATACAGAAAAATAGCAAAATGGTTGAGATAATTGGTTATAAGTAATTCATTATGATCCTGGGACACACATAATTTTGCATTCTGCTTTTTCCATATAATTTATTATATAGAAGTATATGTACAGTATTTATATGTAATTTATTATACATGAAAACAGAATGCAAAATTATGTGTGCTTCAGGATTACACGTATGGGACAATGTTTGGCTGTATGGGTGAGACTTGGGAGGGAGAGGCTAGGGAGCTTCATTCCCCTGGGGTTAGGGCTAACAGAGACAAGGGTCATGTCTGTGACAAGGGATAAGGGTGACAGGAGAAAGGAAGGCAGCTTCCCAGCTCTTGGAGGAAGGGGATTCACTCTGAGGGGCCTCCAGAGAGGGGATGTCTTGATTTGCCACTGCTCCTGCCTCTCTCCTTTGACCACCTTAGAGTCTTGCTGGGAAGGGTTCCCCATCCCTCCTATTGGCCACTCTGGAGAAGGCACCGAGGACAGGCTCGGGAGCCCTGGAGAGGGACATAGGGCTGTGTGGACTAGGGGCCCCTTCCTTGGGTCCAAGCTCCAGGCTGCCACTTCTCCTTGCTACCACATGCTCCCCTTGTCCCTGAGGAAGCAGAGCTTTGCCTGCCATCTCTGGTGGAGAAGTGTAGAGTCTCTGCTTCTCTGTGTCTGCGGTCCTGATGTGCCTCTCTGAAGCTGGCTCTGCTCTGCCCCTCTCCTTGCTGTCCCATGCCTGTTTGCACCCCGATCACCCCCTTTGTCTCCCTTAAGATGCCCCGCCTCCAGAGGCCATTCTGAGGATCCTTTGTGCTCTTATTCTCCTTTTATCCCTGTCCCAGCCCTGGCTAATGGGACCTCAGGGGAGGCTCGGTGTCTTAACACCACCACTGGACATCCTTCCTTCTCTAGAAAGCCTGGAAAGGGGCTCGATTCCACCCTCATCCTGAGGAAGGGCCTTGCTTCCTGCACTTCTCTGTCCCTGGGCCTCACTTATGGTATTTCCCGTTTCCCTTTGGAGTCCTGAGCTTCCTAAGCAGGAGTTTGCTCCCCGAGGGTGGGACGTCATCACTGATCCCAGTGAGCTGTTCTTGGGCCAGAATGTGAGGCACTTGTGTTTTAAGAGAGACCAAAAAAAAAGGGCTTCATTGTGGAGAAATGATCATTCAGGGAAAACTGCAGTCCCTGTAGCAGGTTGGTGGGGGAGGTGTTTGGAGACACAGGGCCAGCTCCACACTCCTAAAGTTATCCTACATAGGGGACTGGGGAGTTCTTTGTATTATTCTGTACTTTCCCAATCGTCTAAGGTAAACATGTTTTCTTTTAGAATCAGGAAAAAAGCCAATAAAGATTCCCTTCCCCCTTCTTGGCCAGCTTCTATTTCTCCCCTCTACAATCACCCCTAGGGCAGGTAAGGAACTGTGTAGATGGCAAACCTGAGAGCAGAGCCTTTACCCACTCCTCCTTCCACAAGCCAGGCAATAGACAACGTGGGCTTTGGAGTCAGACAGTTCTGAGTTTGAGTCCAGGTTTCACTGTCGACCTGCTGTGTAACGATGTGGGAGTTACTTAACCTTTCTGAGCCCCAGTTTCCTCATCTATTCCATGTAGTTAATAACATCTATGCTCAGGGTTCTTGTGAAGATGAAATGTGTTAACTTGCTTTTTGTGCTTAGCACAGTGTCTGGCACATGGTAAACACACCATAACTGGTGTCTTCTATTTACAAAAGAGAAAGAAAGGGTTGTTTTGTAAAAACAACCTTCTAAAACTCTATTCAAAAACCTGTCTCCATTCAGGTATGTGTCCTGAGCCTCAAGGTTTGACTTGAAGAATGAATTCCTGGCTATTGTCACAGATCCGCCAGTGTCTACAGAGGGATGGCATGGCAGGTGCTGTTGGCGTGTGAGTGATGCCTGAACTACTGCAGGGTGTCTCCGTGGCAACTCTGCTGATGCCCACCCCTCCACCCAGCCAACAGGACTCACCCCTTCATGGGCAAGAAGCGTTGGTGGGAGAGGATGAGGCAGGGAGAGATCCTCCACCTGTGATTCAAATTCCAGAGGATGAAGAGAAACAGAAAGAGAAAACCATTTGAAGAAACAATGGCCAGAAACTTCCTGATGAGAACTATATACCCACACATTCAAGCAGTATAATGAATTCTAAATAGAGTATACACATACACAGTTACACACACAAAACCACACAACCACACCAGGATATATCATAATCAAATTTCTAATAACCAGTGACAAAGAGAAAATCTTCAAAGCAACTGGAGAGTAAAAACAGAGGAAAACGGATAAAGCAATCACAAACTTTTTAACAGAAATTATGCAAGTCAGAAGATAATGGAACTCTATAACTAAGAATTCTCTATCCATTGAAAATATCCTTCAAAAATTAAGGCAAAATAAAAGCTTTTTCAGACATACAAAAGCTGGCAGAGTTTGTCATTAGAAGACTTCCATAATAACAAATGTTCAAAGACATTCTTCAGTCAAGACAAAAATGATACTAGATGGAAAACTGGTCTATGTAAAGGAGTAAGGCGTGTCAGAAGTGGGAAAAATATGGGTAAATTTAAGGAATTTTTTCTCACTTTAAAATTTCTTTAAAAGATAATTGTATTGATAGACTTATAGAAATAGATGTAAGATGTATGATAACAGTAGTATGAAGGACAGGAGGGAGAAATGTAAGTATACTGTTTTAGGCTTTCTTCAAGTTAAATATTCATATTCATATTCATATTATTATTAATATTCTGAAATGGAGTCTCATTCTGTCACCCGGGCTGAAGTGCAGTGGCATGATCTCGGTTCACTGCAACTTCTGCCTCCCGGGTTCAAGCAATTCTCTGCCTCAGCCTCCGGGGTAGCTGGGATTACAGGTGTCCACCACCATGCCTGGCTAATTTTTATATTTTTAGTAGAGATCAGGTTTCACCATCTTGGCCGGGCTGGTCTTGAACTCCTGGCCTCGTGATCCACTCGCCTCAGCCTCCCAAAGTGCTGGGATTACAGGTATGAGCCACCGTGCACAGCCAAGATTCATATTTTAAACCTTATAACAACGACTAAAATAAACCAAAGAGATATAGCTAATAAGCCAGAGGAGATAAAATTGACTACCAAAAATATTCAATTAACCCTAAAGAAGACAGGAAAAAGGGAAAAAGGAACAAAGAATACATGATACAACTAGAAAACAAACCATCAAGATGGCAAATTTAAACAAAACGTACCAATGATTACAATGAAATATAAATGGCCTAAACATTTCAGTTAAAAGGCAGAGAGTGCAAGACTGAATAAAAAAGCAAGACCAAATTATATGTTGTCTATACAAATTCCATTTTAAATATAGTTAAAAATAAAAGAATGGGAAAACCCACATCATGAAAATACTAATTGTAAGGATGCTGGAATGGCTACATTAATATCAGACAAAGCAGATGTCAGAACAAAGAATATCATCAGGGATAAAAATGAGCCATTTTATAAGGATAAAGATTTGATGTTCAATTCTGCTACTTTCCAGGTGGATGAAGTGGAGACAATTAATTACCTTCTCTGAGCTTCAATTTCCTCTTCCAAAAAATAAGCCTAAACACTTCTACCTTGCAGAGTCAACCTTGCACATTATCTGGTGTAAAGGGCCTAGTACAGTGACTAGCTTTGGGTGGTTGTCATGGTTCTCATTTTTATCAGTGACCCCTGGATGCTGTGACTCTCTTTCCCAGGGCACAGACCCTTTTTCTTTATCAGGCTCTCCACCTGGGACTGCATGACAATTATTCATGCCAGCAATTATCCTCTGAGTGCCATAAAAAAGGGCTGTTGACTTTACTACTGACTCCATAAGGATATTCTTCTACAGCTATTGGGAGCCCAGGCTTGCAGTGTGGACGAGGGTTGTGGATACTTGATCACAGGCAGAATTTTGGGAAAAGTCATTTGTGCCTCTGAAGTCCTTTAAAGGATAATGTGGAGTCTCTTCAGTTTTCAAGAGCAAGGGTTATTTATGGACCTGGATTTGGGGTTTAAATAAGATTTTTTTCTTCTGTGATAGCCCAGACACACTTTAAGAAACAAAACTCTAACTATCAAATTTTAAAGACAATGTCAAAAGGCTTCATCACTGAGAAGTTATTTGCCAACAGTTAAAAAGAAGTGGGAAGAAAGACATTTCTAGCACAATGGCAAAAGCTCTCTGGGTTTCAGGGTTGTGCAGACCTGGGTTTCAATCCTAGTTTACCTACTGCATTCATTTATTGTGCAGGCCTTTACTGAGCATCTATATGCCAGATCCTCTAGGGACTGGAGATATAGTGGGAAACAGTAGATAGGTCCCTGCCTTCATAGAGCTTATATTCTAGTGGGGGAGAAAACTAATAAGTAAATAAACTAAATAAATAATTTCATATAGTGATAAGTGTCATGAAGAAAATAAGCAAAGTAATGTGACAGAAGATGTGTGATTAGTTGGGAGGGTGAGACCTCGTGGAGCTGTGAGTTCTGAGTGGTGAGACCTGAATGAAGGAGTCCAGCCAGGTGACAATGAGAGGGAAGAGCATTCCATGCAGGCGAAGCAGCAAGTGCAAAGGCCTTGGGGTGTCTGTGTTGAGGACTAAAAAGAAGGCCGGTAAAGTTGGAGGGGTGTGAGTGAGGGGTGACTGGAAGATGAGATCAGAGAGATGGGTGGGGGTCTGGTCCCATAGACCCTCACAGGCATGACAGATGGGCAATGAGAAGACCCTGGAGGATCTGAAGCAGCCACTTACCAGCTGGGGGGATGTCCCTGTATCAGCTATTTAATCTGCCTGAACCTCACTATGTCTGTAAAGTGGGAATGACACCTATCCCATCTTGTAGAATTGTTGGAAAATCAGGCAGCATGATACATAGGAAGGAGTAAAATGGTACCCAAAGCCTAGCAGGCACTTGACAAATGCTAGTCCTCACCTCTTTGTACCTCAATTTCCTTACCTGGAAAGGAAAAGGGTAGGACTTGGAGGTCTCTGTGGCCCCATCTAACTGGAACATTCTTAGTGCTTATAAAAGGAAGGGGAGTTCTAAAGCTGAAACGTTAGGAACATTTCTCCAAAATGAAGATAAAGTAGCTCTGAAATTGTGTTGTAAATCATTGCTGAAATAGGATTCCATTTATAAAAATTCAATTCGAGTGCAATTTTCTCAGGAACACATACTTACTGTACAGAGTAAGGTCAACCTGTGAGCAACACTCTCCCTCGCAGACTGTCTTCTGCATCTCAGCCCATGGGGCTGGGGCAGCTTTGAGGGATCGTCCAGGGATGGCTGTCCTAGGCCCCTCCGTACAAGAGCTCACTGTCCTCACACTCTGCCTGGAGGGCCTCTGAGCTCTGAGCCAGGCAGAGTAGAGTGGGCAGAAAACCCTGCAGAATAGAGGGAGGGTCCTTGGGAGGTCCTGGAGTTCCAGGGCATTTGCGGGAATCCTCAGGCTCAGCAATGCTGATTCCTGTGGTACAAGAAGCCCTGCATAGAACCTTCTGCCAGATTGGACTCCTTGGTTGGGGGAGAGGCAAAACCACATTATGGATGGATCATGTCATCTTTCCACTGAGCTCAGATGTGGCCTTGGTATCCTTTTCAGCAATCTCTCCAGGCGGTCTCTACCGATTGATCACAGTTGACAGGTGAGTAAACTTTTTTGCCATCCCTGATCTAATCTTACTCCTGTAGATGGAGCAAACTGAGGCCTAGAGAGGGAAAATGAGTTACCCAAGGGCACATAGCAGAGCCTGATCTTCTGGCTTTCCACCGCTCCCTGCTGACCCCGGCGTGTGAGAGGCCTTGAGAGATTGTTTCTGAGAAGAAAAATGTCACATTACAGATGAGGCCACGTAGATGTAGGATGTTAGTCATCAGAGCTAGCAGGGGCTTCCTGGATTGCAGTCCTGGCTTTGTTTCCTTTCCCTCTAGTGCCTCTTACCCCTTGATAACCAACAGTACCCTGATGTTCTCAGTTATGTGGTTTGCGGGGACTCACTGACCCCCAGCTTTAAGGGTGGGCCCTGATGAACTTCAGACAATTAGTGTAGCCTCTCCCCATGCCATGCCCACAGAGATTAGTTCACGACAGATCAGTCAAGGCCAAGGAGATGCCATCCTGGGGCAAGTTCTGGCTGTATTTTGGGTTGGCCACCAACTCACCTCAGTGTGAATTCTCTCTGAGCCTCGTGTTGAAAACTATGTGTATGTGAAAAATTAGCTGGGTGTGGTGGCGGGCACCTCTAGTCCCAGCTGCTCGGGAGGCTGAGGCAGGAACCCGGGAGGCAGGGCTTGCAGTGAGCCGAGATCGTGCCACTGCACTCCAGCCTGGGCGACAGAGTGAGACTCTGTCTCAAAAAAAAAAAAAAAAAAAGTGTATGTGTGTGGAGATGGTGACAGTAAAATCATAGTTTTTACATTGAGGCCTACAGAATAGGGTCTCAGGGCCTGGGGGTGCCCCTACCTCCCCCAACAAACATTTTATCCAGAATGTTCTTCCCTTCTTTGGGCTTCTGAGGAAGGTTTGGTTTAAAGAAGGACTTTGCATCTGGAAAAGTATGGTAGCCCTAGGGACAGGTGACCTCAGAGACGCCACCCACCTGTCCCCATGAGTTATCACAGAAGCTGAAAGTCGGGGTCATTTTTCCAAAAAGATGGCCCATTTTCCAAAAAAAGATCAACGCACACTTACTGAGCACCTACTGTGCTAAGCCAGTGGAGTTCGTCTAAAACAGTACATTTGTGTTTTTATGAAAACACATGGAAGCATGCTCAATGAATGAAAACTTAGAAAATAGAAATCACTAATAAGTAAAATTCATTGATAATTCTATCAGAATTCATCAATGTTGCAATTTCAGTTAGAGTCATTATTTTCTCTCTCCCTCTGTCTCTATCTCTTTCTGTGTCTCTGTCTACAAGCCCATGTTTTTTTATTTGTTTGGTTTTGGTTTTGTTTTTTTTTTGAGGTGGAGTCTCGCATTGTCACCCAGGCTGGAGTGCAGTGGTGCGATCTCGGCTCATTGCAGCCTCTGCCTCCTGGGTTCACAAGATTCTCTGCCTCAGCCTCCCAAGTAGCTGGAACTACAGGCGCCTGCCACCACACCCAGCTAACTTTTGTATTTTTAGTAGAGATGGGGTTTCACCATATTGGCCAGGCTGATCTCGAACCCCTGACCTTGTAATCCATCCACCTCAGCCTCCCAAAGTGCTGGGATTACAGACGTGAACCACTGAGCCTGGCCTACAAGCCCATGTTTTAATTCGGATCCCAGCTCTACCCTTGGCCCCTTTCCCCTTTCAATTATTTAAAGAGAGAGAGAGAGAGACAGAGAGAGAGAGAGAGAAAAAACCAATTTGCTGATGGGAAAAATACTTGCTTGGTTTCCTACTCGGCTGGTCTGGAAGCTGCTTTTCATGTTTCAGAACAAGGGCAGGCAGAGCTCATTTATTTCTCTTTCTACACCACCTTGGGCCTGAAATCCCAGGCTAAGAGGGGAAGGTCCCTCCAACACTATACCTCATTCCGAGTCGGTGGGATAGGACAGGACACCTGCATTTGTGGACTGAACAACGACCCACAAAAACAGCTTGGCGGGGAGGCACTCGAAAGACCCCATGGGAGAAAAATATCCAGGCTTTCCTAAGGGCTAATGCTGGGAAAACACACTCATCTTTCTAGAAAGTTAATAAACAAGGATATTGTCACGTACACGTTAGAGAGAATGAGGGATGTAGAGCAGATCTTCAGTGTGACAGGCTAAAGTCCCAGGCAGCAGGCTGCCTCATGTCCAGGAAGGGCAATTCCTGGTTCTGTCATGTCCCATTTTGTTCTATGATTGCTTTTTTCATAGTGCATTCCAATTTGGGTGTCAGTCACCTCCACGACACTGAGTCACTGAGGCTGGAACAAGCTGAGCGTTAGCAGAATCTTCCCGAGTTAGCTTGCCTACCTTCACATTGTGCCATATCACCATTTTTTCACTTGATACGTCTCATGACAATTTGTAATCATATATTCGTTTACTTGAGTATCCATTTCTTGCTGCCTTTTCCGCCAGGCTGTAAGATCCATGTGAGCAGAAGCTGTCTTGGTTTGGGTTTCCTCAAAACAGAACCTGAGACAGGTTCTGTATTCGGGAGGTTATCCCAGAATGTACTGTGAGAGAGTGGGGAAGGGACAACAGGGAAGGGAAAAAAGTCAATAAATGCGGTGCTAATCAGGGGATACTGCTATGGGCAGCGGAAACTCAGTCTGGTTGGGCAACCTCTAATAGTTTGTGGAACACACCTCTGAATCCCGCACCCCCGATCCCTCGAAGCTAGGATGTTTATTCACACCTCCCATCTTTTGTTGGTTGAGGGTTGCTGGGAGCTGGGGTGGAGTGGGTGGATGTCAACTCCTTGGCACATCTAGCCTGCCCATGCTTGGGGGGAATCTACTCCTACAGCAGGAAAATGCCTCCAGGCACAGTGATTCAGCAATAGGGAGATGTGAGTGGAAATGACTCCGGAAGACCTCTAGGGCAGGCCGAGGGGATATGGGTGGGAGGCCGCACCTGGATTCCATGCACCACTGTATGTGCAGCCTACAGCCCAGTGCCATGGACATGGTCTGCAGCCAGTGATGACTTGTGGAATAACTGAATGAGTAAAGAAATATCTCTAGATGAAAATGGTTCACAGAGCCGAGACGCTGGAGCTGAGCAAGCCCTTGGAAAAACTTAGCAGCCAGCATTTCCCAAACCGTACACTGCACCTTGGGGAAAAAAAAAGCGTCAGTGGACAGTAAGTTTGGAACTTACTGTTTATGATTGCCCGCTTTGGAGAAATACAATCTATGTGAACATAGTAAATGTTCTGAGAAGTCCTGCAATAAAAAACTTGTCTAACTCAATGTTTTCCAATCACTTTGGTTGCCAGCACTTTATGTATTTATTTTTTTGAGAACGAGTCTCACTCTGTTGCCAGGCTGGAGTGCAGTGGCGCCATCTCAGCTCACTGCAACCTCCGCCTCCCGGATGCAAGCGATTCTCCTGCCTCAGTCTCCCGAGTAGCTGGGACCACAGGCACATGCTACTACGCCCAGCTAATCCACCATGCCCAGCTAATTTTCTGTATCTTTAGTAGAGACAGGGTTTCACCATGTTGGCCAGGATGGTCTTGCTCTCTTGACCTCCAACAGTTTATTTTTAAATAAAACTCTTCTTTCCCTTCTTAGCCTATTTTAGGAGCTGTGGCTGGTACAAGACCCGCACTGTTCAGATAGAAGACTGAGGTTTAGAGCACCCAGGTAGGTTAATCCCATCTGGATCACTGCTCTGTGGCAAGGATAGATTTTTTTTTTTTTTTGCCTCTGCTCTGCTTCCTGATTTCCTAAGCTCCAGCCTCTGTAACAACTTCAGCAGCACCCCCAGTTCTGAGGTGGACTGTAGCAGATCATTACTCTCCTTCCAGCCCACCACACCTGAGGCCTGGATTCTCCCAAGTGGTATGGGAGATAATTCTTCACTGGTCAGCTCCCACATAAGAGGGACTGGGAGAATGAGAGAGGGCAGGAGGCTTGAAGCAGGCCAGGAAATTTCCTATATGTTTACCCCACAGCCAGTCCTCAATTTATTTACATTGAACATTTTAGTAACCATCTGCTCTTAAAATAAATAGAAAATTATCCTTCTCCTGCTGTGATGGCAGCTCCCTTGGATGTTCTTAATAAAAAAAAATCTATCATTTTAATGCAGACAGCTCAGCTAATAAAAATTATCGGTGCTATTAGCAATTATCCCACAAATACAATGCAAACTAGCTGAGAGGCTTGCACAGGCCCCAC
The DNA here is from genome assembly GCF_000951035.1 of Colobus angolensis palliatus. NCBI lineage: Eukaryota > Metazoa > Chordata > Mammalia > Primates > Cercopithecidae > Colobus > Colobus angolensis. The sequence continues at coordinate 2,636,001 of NW_012119710.1, read as the reverse complement.
TGCCCACAGTGGACCTCCCTGGGTCTGGGGCAGGGTAGGATGGCCTGGCACCTATGGGAGAACCAATGAGTCTGAGGAGGGCAGACTCCCAGAATTCGCACAAAGGCCAGTACCAGATAGAAGATCTATGGGGCCTGCAGCCTAGATCTGGGGAGAGTTAGCACAGGAAGGGGCAAAAGAAGCAATGCATCTCACCCATTATATTAATGATTCTTACTGACTATTCCCCTAGCTTCTGCCATGTAACCCTGTAAACCAGAAACTACTGACCACATCAGTCAAACCCTCTGCATGGCCCTTCGGAAAAGGCAGCTGGAGGGTCTCAACCAGGAGTTGCAGACTCATATGCCTTTGGGGTCAGACAGGCAATATAAATGTGCAGAGAATTAGGGGTGTTGAAAAAAAACAGAATTCTGGGCCTTTGGCAAGCCGGAAGAAGAATTTCTCACTTAAAAACATTTGAGTGAAACAAAAATTTAAACATGCACCGGGGAAATTAAATATACTGCTGGTTGGATTTGGCTGTGGGCCATCAGTTTGAGACCTTGGTCTAAGCCATGGACTCCCGCCTGCTAATCTTTGCTCTCTCAGGGCAGAGCTGTTATTTCCATACTGTTTCAGGCTGGGAAATCAGAGGTGCGGACAGGATGTACAGACAGATTTGCCGGGACATCCCTCCTCAGAGCCTGGGGTGGAGGGTGCACCTCTGCATTCCACCTGTGGGCAGAGAAGCAGATGGAGCCGACCCCAGGCCAGAGGACAGACCATGAGCGGATCTTGGAAACAGAGCGTGAGGCTTCCTGAATCCCGAGTCTTTAGAGGCAACTATATCCTCTGCACCCTGGACTTGAGCAGGTGGTAGAAGTGAGAAAGGAGGGGAAGCGATGTCTGTTAGTTTCTAGTTCAAGTTGGGCAGTGGTCACAGGCCCAGGACTTTAGATAGCTAAAAGGGTTAGCTAAAACTCATTCAGTTGCAAGGGGCTGAAATCCAACTGACTTAAAGAAAAAAGTAATATTTTGGTTTGTGTATTGTCAAAAAAAAAAAAAAAAAATCCAGAGAGTAGTTCTCGATTCAGGCATAGATGTATTCAGGGGCTCAAACAATGTCTTCAGAGACTATTTTTTTCTCATTTTCCTGCTCAGCTTTCCTCTATGAGGGCTTCTTTCCCAGATGGCACCAGCCTCATGGGGACAAAGTGGCTGCCCGCCACATAGGCGATGCCCACCCTGAGAAGCAACCTCAGCGGGAGCCAGAACTTTTCCCAAGCACCAACCGAAGTCCTGGAATTGAGCCCCCTTGGCTCTGATTGGTTTGGTCAGGGCACACCCCTATCCCTGAACCAATCACGGTGGCCCAGTGATATCACACTCTAATTGGCTGGGCCTGGCTGACAGGTCCTCCCTCAGGTGGAGGGGTTCTGGGTAGGCTCTATCCCAAAGAGGAAAAAGAAGAAAGGAAGCAAATAGAAGTGTGTGGCGTGCCTCCTTTGTGCCAGAATGGTCTGCATGCTGCACGTACGTTATCTTATTTAATATCTCCATGAGGTAAGAGCTCAACTCTCATGCTCCAGAGGAGGAAACTGGAGCTCTGAGAAGCTAGTCTCTCATCTCCCATAGCCCACATGTTGGAGAAAGGCTGTGCCCTGTAGTCGGCACTGATCAGGGCGGCAGCCTGGGCACTGTGAGGCTCTCACCTTGCTCACTCCTCTCCTGCTGACTAGCTACTCATGGCCATTGCCCATATTCCTATTGAGGTCTTCGCCTCTTTCTCATTGGTAAGTAGGATGAAAACAGCACAGTTAGCGCTGGCCCTTGTCACGGGGTTTGAGATAAGTACAAGTGACTGTCTGCCTTCCCCATCTGACTGTAAGTTCCTAGCAGGTACTATGTCTCATCCACCTCTGGACTCTCAGCCTTGGACTGGGGATCAGGAGAATTCCAGTCTTGAATCTGCAGCCCAGTGCTCAATCTCCTTGGCTTTGCCACTCTTCAGTGGGGCAACTGAGCCCCCTCTCCTGATGGCTAGGTCCCTAGAGCACAGCTTTGAAACTGCTGGTGGGACCTGGGGGTGTCCAGTATGAGTCCTTTGGACGTTGACATTCTTTGGGCTGTGCTGAGAGCTCTCCCCCACACTGGTCTGCCTGTGAATTCCATGTTGGCTGGTGCTCTAGACAGGTCTTGGTTTCAGGAGATAGTGCAAAAGAGATGCTTGTTTCACCTAAGAAGGGCAAGAGTCAAAGAAGGGGGGCTCATGTTCCTTCTCAAACACCTCACCATATGCTTCCCACAAACTGACTCTGGACTGGCCTGCATGGATCTGGGGAGGGGAGTCCAGGCCCTGAAGTCAGGTACAATGCTGTCTTCTCTGGTCGTCTGTGACCACTCTCCATCTGGCTGTGACAGCCCCGCAGACTTCTCCATTCCAGGCAGCTCTAGAGAGCTAGGAAAGGGTGGGAAAGAAGAGAAGCCGCCCCTTCTCCCACAGCCCCCTCCCAGCTTTCCAATCACATCAACAATTTCTCTTGGCATTGTTTCCAGTCCCATTAATATTCATAAGCGACTTTTCTATCGTGCTTGCAATTTTCTAGGAGACAGACAGGCCCGCACTTTCCTGTGTTAATAGGATCCAAAGCTCACCAACTCAGATCTTATTAACAAATCTCAGATACCGTGGTCCTTCTGGGCTGCCTGATAGGCGAGCTTTGCACCACAGGTGACAGCCAGAGCAGGTCTTAATCCAATATGACTTTGAAATCCCCACTGCAGAGACAAGCCCAAGGAAGAGCCTCGGCAGGGAACAGATCAGGTTGAGTTGGCCATCCTATTAGGGGTGGAAATGGAGTCCCTGGGGCAGCCAGGGCAACGAAGCTGGCTGTGGATGGGCTGCCTCCCCTCCCAGAAAAGAGCACTTTATTGATTCTTTCTTTCAGTCACTTGGACTTTCATTTATTCAATAAAATAATCACTGAGTGCTTCCCATGTGCCAGATTCTGGGCTATGGCTGCTTTTCTCCTCCAGAGGCTCACTGTCTGGGTACTTGGTGGGGTGGACGGCTGCGCTTATGGACAATTGTTCCATGGCAGGTCCACGTATAGCCCAAGGTACTGATCCCCAGAGACAGTCAGGTAAGCAAGCAGGGTTTAGCAATAACTGGGAACAGAGGAACAGGCTCTAGAAAATTTGTGGGTGGGGAGCAGTGGCTGGCAGCTATTCCTAGGTCTACCTTGTACTTGCAGAAGCTGCTTTCCAGCATGCACTAGCTGCATGACCTTGGCCAAGCCTCTTTACCTCTTTGCTGTCTCTTTTCCTATCTGTAAAACACGGCTAATAGTAGTATCTTCCTCCGAGAGTTGCCATTAGGATTAATGGTACCCGACACACCGGCAGCACTATGTGAGTGTAGCTATTATTATTTGGGGGGAACTCCAGGGGTCCTCTTCACTTTAAACTTCTTGAACTGAGCCCCAGTTTCTGTATTGTGTGGAACAAGCTTGATGTGTGCAAAGGTTCCAGGCTCTGGGCACACGCAGGCCGTCCTGAGCTCAGTGGCTGCTTGTTGTAAAGTCAGGGCATTCAGTGGGCGCTCAGAGAGGGGTGCTCTGTGGCTCCAATGCTAAGCCCCTCAGCCACTGGGAAAACACTGATGCGGATGAAGGTCCCAGGGGTGGTGGGAGTAAACCCAGGTCCTGGATGAAAGGCGAGCAAATCTGTGAAATCAGGGAGTTGGAGCAGCTGACCTGAAGGGAGTCTTTCTAGGTCTGAAATTCACTGACCTAAGGTACAAGGCCCAGACCCCACCCTCCTGGTGCTTGAGGTAGATGAAGCTGAGAAGCCTGATCTGCTATAAGTAAATGTGCAAACATGCCCCCAAATGATGGACCAAATGTGGGATTCCATGGTTAAGGGGTGACAAGAAGCATGGGAAGAGAGATTTTGGGGGCTGAGGAAGTCAGGGAGGACTCTCTGGAGGGGGCAGGACTTGACCCGACCCAGCTTCTAAGAATGCGGACAGTGAGAAGACAAGGTGATCCAGGCGACGGACGCTGGAGGGGCCAAGGCATGGAAAAATGCTAGAGGATGGAGAGGAAGGGAGTGGAAGCAGGGAGGCCAGGAAAGACCCCCTGTCCTCAGGAGGCCACAAACCAGTGGTCCCAGATCTGTGTTGTTGGCTCAGTGTTTAAAAATACGTGACATTTAAGGGGTGCGTGTGTGTTTTTCCTTGCCGCCATCCTCATCACTCTTTGTATTACACTAGGCCCAGTTCATACTTTTAGGTTACCTGCCTGACCCTCAGAGGCATTGGAGTTTGTGACCCCCAAAGGTAGAACCTTAAAGTTTTAGTGGGAATTCAAGCCCCAGGTGAAGTATGGACCATTTGACCTTAAAAGCTCTAGAGATTGTTATTAGAGTCTGGGCCCTGGTGAGCTGTGTTATCATGGGGTCTAAGGCTCCTGGGCTGGCCACAGAGATGGCAGAGTGCCCCCTGCCAAGTCCCTATAAAAGTGGAAGCTGTGTCTCATAATTCCCAGACCCACTTTGGCAAAATGCCTGGTCTCCCTTCCTTGTGGAAGCAGAATTTTTGGCTGATGGGTGCCTGATCAGGTTCCTGAAGTCCAAAATGGCCAGAAGCCATTCTCTGCCCACTCTGGAGCCTGAGTCTGTCCCTGGTCCCCTTCTCGGCAGGCTGCAGCAGTGCCAGCCGTTTCCAAAGGCCTGGCTTGGGAGGAAGAGTTGGGCAAATAAAACACCTGTGAGAGGTGAGAAGCTCTCTAAATTCCCCAAGTTGGTTTCGAGGCTGATGACTTTCATCACCGGTGAATCTGGGTGTTTTCATGAAGGCAACTGAAATCTGGATGCTTTGCAGTCAGGGGGCCCAGGAAAGGCAACTTTGGATTTTACTATGTACCTGGGGTTTGCCAGGGAGAGGGCACGGCTGGGGAGGTGGAGGATGGGTGGGGAGCAGGCTGTTGGAGGGAGAGCAAGACGTTGTTTTTGGGGACATGGGCTTTCTGAGTCACAGACACCTGGGTTGGAACTCTGCCTCAGCTGCTGGAAAGCTGTGTGACCTTGAGCAAGCCCCATAACCTCTCTGAGCCATTGCTCGACAATGAATCTGTCATCCAATAGGCTTTCGACAAGTGAGAACTATAATTATGATTACTGTTATTTTGGGGCTAGCCTTGTGGAGTCCTCAGCTGGTGGACAGCTGAGCTCTTCCATCTTTGGGAGAATGGGTGGAGCACGGATCCTCTGCCCTTTGACTGCAGGCTGGACTGGTCCAAGGGGTCCAAAGGGAGAAAACTTTGAGCCATTATTGAGCATGGCAGCTGAGGAGTAGAAACGCAGCCTGCACAGAGAGCTGTGTTAGCTTGGCAGCTCCCAGCAAGCTCTGGGGCAGGTACCTAGGGATACTCTCGGGGATCAAGGGTCAGGCAGGTCTACCCTGAAGAATGAAAGCATCGAAAGTACCACAGCTGGCAGGAACTTTGGGGGCTACCCAGGCCAATCCCATCAGGGTTTTTTTTGACAATTTGCATATTATTAGTTTTTCTTTTAATTGCCACAGTAACAACTTAGCACAAGCGTGGTGGTTTAAAACAACAAGAATAAATTCATTTTAAACTACCAAGTTTAAAACAGTTTTGGAGGCCAGAGATCCAAAATCAGTGCCACTGGGCAGAAATCAAGGTGTCTGCAGGGCTGTGCTTTCTCTGGAAGCTGCAGGGGAGAATCCCTTCCTTGCCTCTTTCAGCCTCTGGGAGTTCCTGGCAACCCTGTGCTTGTGGCTGCATCACTCCAGTCTCTGCCTTTGTGGCCATTTTGCCTTCTCCTCTTCTGTCTCCTCCCATCTTATAAGGATACAAGTGACTGCATTTAGGGCCACCTTGATAATCTGGTATAATTGGTATAACGTCCCCATCTCAAGATTTTTTTTTTTTTTTTTTTGAGACGGAGTTTTACTCTTGTTGCCCAGGCTGGAGTGCAATGACTTGATCTTGGCTCACTGTGACCTCCACTTGCCACATTCAAGCGATTCTCCTGCCTCAGCCTCCCAAGTAGCTGGGATTACAGGCACCCACCACCACACCTGGCTAATTTTTTGTAGTTTTAGTAGAGAAGGGGTTTCACAATGTTGGTCAGGCTGGTCTTGAACTCCTGACCTCAGGTCATCCACCTGCCTTGACCTCCCAAAGTGCTGTGCTTACAGATGTGATCCACTGTGCCTGGCCTCCAGATCTTTTATTGTATCTGCAAAGTCTTTTTTGTTTTCTTCTTCTTCTTTTTTTTTTTGCCATGTAAGGCAGTATTCACAGACTTCAGGGATTAGAACATGGATCTCTTGTGGGGGCCATTATTCAACCTACCACACCATTAAAAAAGACTGTTTTTGGAGTTAATTTTAGACTCATAGAAGAATTGCAAAGCTGGTCAAAGAGTTCCCATATACTCCTCACCCAGTTTCCCCTTATGTTAAACTCTTCCATAATCATACAACATTGACCAAAAATTAGGAAATGACTCTTGTTACCGTATTATTCACTATTAACTAAGTTTTGGAATGTGTTCAGATTTCACTTGTCTTCCCATGAATGTTCTTTTTCTGTTTCAGGATCTGGTCCAAGATATCACATTGCATCCATTTAGTGTCTCCTTAACCTCTTCCAGTCGGTGAGTTTCTCAGTGTTCCATTGTCTTTTATGACTTTGACACTTTTGAAAGGTACTGGTCAGTTTTGTTTTGGCGGAATATTCTTCTGTTTGTGTCTATCTGGTGTTTCTTTATGGTTCTATTGAGGTTATGCATTCCTGGGACAGATACCACAGAGGGATGTGCAGCGCAGCAGCATCGTATTGGGGGTATGTGATGTTGGTATGTACTAGTCATACACAACTAGTGATGTTAACCTTCCTCACTTGGTTCAGGTGGTGTCTGCTAGGATTCTCCACTGTAAACTTACTATTCTTCCCTTTGTAATTACTCCTTATTTAGGAGGAGATACTTTGAGACTGCACACATATCTTGCTTCTGCTCAAACTTTCACCCACTAATTTTAGCATCCATCTATGGATCTTGTCTGTGGCAGTTTTGACTATGCTGTTCTATTTCCCTCATTCCTTCTACATTTATTACTCAGAACCCTTGTGTAAGACATTCAGTCTTCTCTTCTATTTATGTCTTCAGTTATTTATATCAGTATGGACTCAGGAGCATTTATTTTATTCTTTGGGTTAGAATTTAGCACTATTGTTATTGATCTTGTTGCTCAAGTCATTTCAGCTTTGGCTGTTGGGAGCTCTTTCAGGCTGACTTCTGAGCCCTTTCCAATTTTCCCCCTCCCTCCCTCCTTTTTTCTTTTCCTTTCCTTTTCTTTCTTTCTTTCTTTCTTTCTTTCTTTCTTTCTTTCTTTCTTTCTTTCTTTCT
>NW_012119710.1:2597851-2628529 GCF_000951035.1 Colobus angolensis palliatus | reverse complement strand
TTTCTTTCTTTCTTTCTTTCTTTCTTTCTTTCTTTCTTTCTTTCTTTCTTTCTTTCTTTCTTTCTCTCTCTCTCTCTTTCTTTCTCTTCTTTCTTTTCCTCCCTCCCTCCCTTCCTTCCTGCCTTCCTTCCTTCCCTTCCTCCTTCTCTCTCTGTCTCTCTTTCCCTCTTTACTCTTTCTGAGGGTGGATTCCCTCCATGACTATAACCTGTGGTCTCGCACAAGCTTAGAAATTAGTCCCAGTCTTTCTGTAGATGGTTTTTGATGGACAAGGACTACATCTCTCACTTCAAAGTTTCTGGCACTTAGTACTGGCTGAGCACAAAAAACACACTCAAAACCATGAATGTTCTTGGCTTCCCTTCTCCACTCAGCCCCCTTTCCTTCCCACTCTTGGTCACTGAAGATCTGGCCTTGTTTCCTGGGGCATATTCTCAGAAGCCAGGGGAAAGACACGTGAGGAATGTGGGCCTTGGAATCAGATCTGGGTTCAAATCCTGTCTCCACTGCTTCAGGCTCTGGAACCTTGGGCAGCTGACCTACCCTCTCTGTGCCCCTGGAAGACAGGGATGATGGGATCAATCTCAGAGGGTCAGTGCCAGGATGACAGAAGATAATGGATGCAGAGAAGGTGCACCCTGCTTGGCCAACTCGGCGATGACTGCTGCAGCCTCCAGAGTTGGTTAGAGAAGAAAAGGTAGACGATGTAGGGGGAGGGTGGAATCTCTGCTCTTTAGTCCTGTTTCCAGGTGAACTTCAATTTTATGCATTCAATTTAAAATAGAAGGGATTTGTGATATATATAACCATAGGTGATTTGAAGTGGATAAGTTTGTGAGGCTTTGCCTATAAATGTATTATACATAAGACTAAAAAGATCCTCCATCAGACCATATAGTCTCTCTCTCTTTTTTTTTTTGCAAGTAGGGTTCCCGTGTTTTCCATGTTCTGCCCAGGGTGCTCTGGGCCCCAGGACTGAGAGACCCCCAGATGCCGAGTGCCCCTCCCATGAGCATCCTTATGCCTCTGCCTCCTTGGCCCACAGGAAAGCAAGCAGCGGCAGCCTGGCATAGCTTCCTTCTCCAACGGGAAAAAAAGAGAAAAAGCCTGATGTATTAACGACCACAGTTAACACTCCTCAATTTTAATCCCTGCTTTAAATCTGGCACAATTGTTTTTACAATGAAGCCTGATTTTTTTCACAATAGGGTGCTGAAGGTATGTGCTTTCCATTCAAACACAAAGAAAGCCCACTTTACTTACTGCAAGAAAGGACATAAATAAAAATCAGCCTTTTTTGGACTAGAAAGTCACACATTCCAGTCAGATGCCAGGCTGTTCAATGCCCCCTCTCCTCTCCCTTCCTTGTCATCTCCCTCAGCCTCAGTCTCATTCTACAAGCATTCCTGAGCACCTGCTATATACCAGACACGGGGATTAGGGTGAGTGGGGCACATGACTGCCCTCCAGGAGGGATAAGTGAATGCTGTAGTGGGCCGCAGGCTGAAGCTGAATAAGCTGGACCTGGACCCTGTAAGCCAGGTAAATTGGGATCAGTGTTTCTCAAAGTGTGGATTCCCTAGATGAGCTCAGGCACTCTCAGGCCTGGCATCAGTCTCACTGAATCGTGAGTAAGAAGGGTACTTACTTTTGAAATCATTGTCAATCCTGATCCTGGAAGGAGAATGGCTCTGGTGGAGGTTGGAATGTCTTTAAGGCCTTTCAAGCCCTTGAGATCTTTCATTTCAATGAAGAAAGCAGAGCACAGGCTCACAGCCTTCTTGGGCCATGGTGGCTTTTGTGTAAAGTGATTCTGATTTTCTAATGCAGGAAAGAGAAAACTTTCCTTTTTAAATAAACAGATCTGTGCTAAGAAAAACAGTTGATGTAAAGAAATATATTAAGTAAATAATTATGTGGACGGCATGAGTACACAACATTCTGTGAGTGGTAGTGCTGGGATGCCTGAAGACAGTGAACACTGATCTGGGTGATCATTCTCTTGGTGTTTATTTCGCAGGTGCCATTCCTGATCTCAGGTCTGACAGTCCCAGCTCTTAGGTGCTGGGGACATGGGAAGGACATTTGTCCATGATTGGGTCAAAGTGTTATGGTTCATGAGTGTCCTTTGAGGTCAGCCTGGTGATGGCAACAGTAACCAGAGATGCTTCAAAGAGAAGGTGCAAACTGGGGGTCCAGGCAAGTTGGAGACGGGGGCCCCTCTCCCTGGGAAGAATTTCCTCCAGTCTGTCCTTGGAGAATGTGAGTTTGCCTTTATTAAGGAAAATGACATTTGCTTACACAGATGGTGCCTTCTTGGCCCTTCTGTAGCCCTAAATAAGTGTTTGTGGTTTTGGGGATAAGGACATTTCCATGAAAGAAAGTGGAGAAACTCTTAACTGTAACTGAGGGTGGAATAAGATAGAGCTAGACCAAAGCATATATGCTGTGCCTACAGGAGTGCATGATGAGCTCTGACAGGTAAGCAGGGAAGGCTGCCTGCAAGAGGTGGCATTTTAGTTGCTCTTGAAAGGGTGGGATGGGTAAAGCATGGGGCTCAGGGCACCCCTTCTAGTGAAAACTCTGGTGTGGTAGAACGGATTGGAGTCAAATAGGCCTGGGCTTTATTCCCAGATCTTCCCCAGACTAACTACCTGACCCTGGATAAGCCACTGCAACTTCGTTTCCACTTCTATAGAACGGGCAACGTGGCAGGGGGCTGCCTCTGGCAGGTTTAGAGGGAGCGTCACCCTAGGGTCTATGTGGTGTGAGAACCTCCATTTCTCCCGTGTGAGCGAGAAGTTATCCAGGAGATCAGCTCCAAGTTGTGGGATAAAGAGCTATTGGGCTTAAGGTCCTATCTTGGGCTCAGTTCCCTCAAGAAAAGCCTGGAAGGTGAATCTTACACATGTGGTTTATCGAGGGAGGACCCTTAGGGGACAGAAGAGGACAGGGCAGAAGAAGGTAGGCAAGGCTGTGGTCCCACAGAGAGCTACGGAGTAGGAATTACATCACAGAGCTCGTCTCACCTGGTGGCAAGAGGGCTTCCCTGTTCTACGGGCAGTCATCGGCTATGGGCTGTCCCTGGGGTGCAGGGAGGTAACCTCCCAGCTTTCTCTGAGTGAGGCAGCTCCTTTCAGCTGAGGACAGTCCTTCAGAGAAGAGTTGCAGGTGCGAACAGCCAGCACCTCTGGGCAGAGCAGCCAGCACCTGTGGCAGGCCTCTCGGCTTTGGGGAAGTGGTTGTGACCTTTTCCTGCTCTTACGGCTTCCAATCTTAAGCACTGGGTTGACCTGGAGAAGGGAAAGAGCCATGGGAGGGCTCACAGGACCTCATCCTTTCCCTGTGGGGGAGGCGGACAACATGAGGTGGGCCTTCTGCCACGCAGTGGGCTATGAGCAAAGGGTAAAGAATGGGCCTTGGCACAGCCAGGCGAGCATGCGGCTGGCAGGAGCCAGTGGACCCGGTCTTCAGGAGCCCATAAACCAGACAAATGAATATTTGATAGAAATATAATTCCAGAGAATGAGGGCCCTTGTTGGCCCGACGGTGAAATACAATGGCTGTCTGACCTCGCGGAGGGATAAATCTGCCCTGAGTGCTTTCCAGTCTGAGATGTGGAAGCCCATCTGATGCAGCTTTTGGGAGAGCTGAGACACTTAGTGTGGGGTTATTTATTGTCTGGTGGAGCACTGGGATTCCAAGTTTGTCCTGGTCATGGCTCCTCACCCTGCCCCAGGCACACCTTGGTGCCATCCTGGGACCCTGGGGCTGCCTGCTGCTGCATGGCTGGAATGACCAGAGGCCAGCACTGAGAGGGAGCGGAGGAAGCACCTACCTTTGCCTGCTGGGCCTTGTTAAAGGACAGGGAGCCAGATAGTGGAATGGTTTCTGGCAGAGGGAGGGATCAGGCAGATCTAGGTGAGGATCGTTGGGTAGGTTACCTACCTGCTTTGGACTCGGCTTCTTCAACCATAAAATGGGCTGATTATTAACCTACCTGATAGGGCTGCAGGGATGGCTAAGTGGACAAATGCATGTAAAGTGCCTAACATGGTGCATGGCTCATAGTCAGTGCTCAATGAAGGTCAGCTACTATCACAGCTCACAATAATCTGTCTCTAGGTTTAACACTGGTGGGCTCTGTGTCCTTGGGCAAACCACACAAGCCATCAGAACCTCAGTTTCCTCTTCTGTAAAATTGGATAAGCATACCTACTTGATTGGTATAAGGATTATAGAGATTGAATGCCAAGAACCTGGCCTATGTAGGTGCTCTATAAATAGTGGTGGAGGTGGAGGTGGTGAAAGCGATGATGAAGCCAGAGATGATAACAATATGAGGCTAAGCCCCTCCCTGTGTAAGGCCTGGGTTAACCTCTGCCCCTGCATGCTGGGTCACCTTAGTGATCCTTTGTATTAGTTATCGATTGCTGCATAACAAGTCACCCCAAAACTTAGTGGATTAAAACAACAGTAATTATTTATTATCTCTCACAGTTTCTGGGGTCAGAAATTCTGACAGGTCACAGCAGTATGGTTTTATGATGTCTGGGACTGCAACTGGAAGGCTTGAAGACTGCGGGCTGAACCCTCACATCTGGTGGTTGGTGTGGGCTGTCAGTGGGGACCTAGCTGGGGCTGTTGGCTGGAACATGTGGTCTCTGTGTGTGACTTGGGCTTTCTCACAACATGGCAGCTGGATTCCAAGGACAAGCATCTTGACAGAGGGAGAGAGCCAGGGAGAGCCACATTGCCTTTTATGACCTACCCTCAGAAGCTATGGGGCATCAATTCTGCCACATCTATTGACTGAGAGAGTTATAAAGGTCAGTGTAAGTTAAAGGGGAAGGAGTGCAGACCCACATCCTGATGGAGGCCAATATCATAATGCAAGAAAAACATGAGGGATGGGATATTTGTTTGTGTGGCCATTTGGGGAAAAGGCAATCTCTCACACACTCCTTTTTCTGATCTCTCATACTGGAACCATTCATTCCAAAGGGACAGACCCTAGTCCAGCAGAAGTAGGAGGAAGATGGCAGCAGGAAGTTATCCTACCCCTCCTCTGCCCCATCAGGGGGAAATTCCTGCTCTGGAGTCTGTGCCTCTTTTTGGTGTGGGAGCTGCATACAACTGGGCTCCAGATTCTGGTTCACAGGTGCTGGGATGGCAGAGGGGCAAGAATTACCTGGGATGAGGGGTTCTCCTTCAACCCTGGACTTTGACATGAACCTGCATGAGCAGATGTTTCTGTCACCAGTGATTACCCTATATTGCTCTTAGTATCTCATAGGGAACACTTTATTCACAGAGTGTCATCCAAAAATGATGAGCTTCAAGTTCTAGAAACTCTTGGCCAGGTTTTCCATCACCCTACTGCTGCCTTCAGCCCACACATTCCCTCTTATGGCTCACAGAATCTCTAAGTCTTACAGATTTGATCTCCTTGTTAACATCCACATTCTCACTCTTCCCGGTCTCCATGGTCACTACCTCAGGCATGGTCACCTCTCTTCCAGTGGCCTCCTCTTCCTAATTGGTCTCTCTATCCCAGAGATCTTTCCCTCTCCCATTTATCCCCCCATGCCAGTACAGACTTCACGGAGCCTACCACCAAGCTGCCACCTGCCCAGCCATTGGTTCATAGTCTGGAATACTCTCCCTTCAGCCTTCTCCTGGTTGGCTCCTAATTATCTCTGCTATCACATCTTGGTCTCCATGTCCTTCTCCTATGTGCTCCCTCAGTAATCAAGGCATCTTCCAGAATCCTGCCTATCAGGTTGTGTTACTGAGCAGTTACCATGTACCCAGTATTGAGCTAAGGGTTTCCCATACCGACCACCCCTCCAGTTCCTCTCCATCCTCCTCCTCCACTTTGTCTTCTTCCCAGCAGTGAGTACTTTTGAAAGGAGTATCACCTAGGTATTTAGGAACTTATTAATTGTCTCCTCTTCTAGATTAGAAGATTTGTGAGGGCAAGAATAGAAGGCTGTCAGTAATTGCCTACTGAATAAAGGAATACATGTGGCATTTGGGATGTTTTGTCCTCAGTAGAGACTGATATCACCCTGGCTCATTGATTCCATCACACTGGGAAATAGTGGAGGAAGACGGGAAAGAGACTATGTCCTTTGATCCACAGGGTACTAAACTGTGGGTACTGTTCAATCAACAGGGTGCTGAACTGAACTCATGTTCCCTCTGAAGGGACTAGTTTTTTTTTTTTTTTTGAGGCTCACTCTGTCGCCCAGGCTGGAGTGCAGCAGCGCGATCTTGGCTCACTGCAACCCCTGCCTCCGAGGTTCAAGTGATTCTCCTGCCTCAGCCTCCTAAGTAGCTAGGATTATAGGCATCTGCCACCGTGCACAGCTAATTTTTGTATTTTTAGTAGAGATGAGGTTCCACCGTGTTGGCCAGGCTGGTCTCGATCTCCTGCCCTCAAATGATTCACCCATCTTTGCCTCCTAAAGTGCTGGGATTACAGGTGTGAGTCACTGGGCCTGGCTGGGAATAGTTTCTGATGCTCTCCTATTGTAAAGAAACCATTCCCCAGTACCATGTAGTTATCTGTACCTTACCAAGTGCTTCCCCATCTCACCTGAGCCTCTCCATGACATCAGGAAATGGGAAGGACAGTGATATCCTTCTAGTCTTACAGATAAGGAGATTGAAAGGGAGGTTAAGAGGCTGACCTAGAATGACACAGCTTTTAGTGGCAGAACTGGGAATCAGGACTCCTGACTGCTGAGGGCTCTTTCTCCTTCATTCCACTCAGTCACCTCCCGGGCCACATACATGTAAAATCTCAGAATGTCCTAGTTTGTTGGAATCTTAGAGATTGTATTTCCCAGCTCCTCATTGCACAGATGGGAAGACTGAGGCCCCCAAAGGGAGAAATAGCTATTCCCCATGACTAGCAAGTGGTGAGCATAGGCTAGAACCTAGCTATCTTGGCTTGAAGCCAGGTCCTGGAGGGGTGAGTTCACCACCAGCAATCAACCTTCTGGTGCGATCAATCCTGGACCTAGCACAAAAGGGTTAGCTGTCATAGCCTAAAGGTCATTTTTACAGAAAAGTGTTATGATATGTTCTTGGCCTAAACACTTCTCCCCAAATCCCGGCCAGCTGAGCAGATGGGCATCTATCATTGGCATAACAAGGAGGCTGTGGGAGTCTCGGATCAGGCATTCCACATGGAAATAGCTCAGAACTTCCAGGCAGGAAAACACCAATATACCCAGTGCTCCGGCAGAGCACTTAAGTGAAGGAACAGGAAAGTTGGCAGCAACCAGGCACCATTTCAGCACTCAGGACAGTTCCGAGGTGGGCCGTTACCCATCCACAGCAACCAGAGATCTGGAGAACTTTATAATCAGAAGCCTGGCCTCCAAGGTATTCTCTGATGGACAATCACTGACTTCCTGGCGGGAAAAAATCAGAGTGTTCACAGAAGCAAGGTATGACTTAATTTTTGTGGCATTTTGTTGCCATTTGGGTTTTTAGGAACTTAAGATGAAGAGAAGTGATAAGGTTTGGTTGTGTCCCCACCCAAATCTCATTTTGAATGGTAACCCCCACAATTCCCATGTGTGGGCGAAATCTGGTGGGAGGTGATTGAATTGTAGGGGCGGGCCTTTTCTGCACTGTTCTCGTGATAGTGAATGAGTCTCACGAGATCTGATGGTTTTAAAAATGGGAGTTTCTGGCCTGGCGCGGTAGCTCATGCCTGTAATCCCAGTACTCTGGGAGGCGGAGGCAGATGGATCATGAGGTCAGGAGTTGGAGACCAGCCTGACCAACATGGTGAAACCCCGTCTCTACTAAAAATACAAAAATTAGCCGGGTGTGGTGGTACACACCTGTAATCCCAGCTACTCAGGAGGCTGAGGCAGGAGAATAGATTGGACCCAGGAGGCAGAGGTTGCAGTGAGCTGAGATCATGCCACTGCACTCTAGCCTGGGTGACAGAGCCAGACTCCATCTCAAAAAAACAAAACAAACACACACAAACGGGAGTTTCACTGCACAACCTCTCTTTGCCTGCTGCCATGAATGTGAGGCCTTCCCAGCCACTGGAATTGTAAGCCTAACAAACTCTTTTTCCCTGTATAAATTACCCTGCCTTGGGTATGTCCTTATCAGCAGCGTGAAAATGGGCTAATAAAAGAAGCATAATACTTGAAGAATGAAATAATTGTTTTGGAGTAAGCTTGAGTAGTGATCATTCCAAGCCTCTCCTCTCCACACTATAGCCAGTAGGAGAAGGAGGAGAAGAAGGGAGGATATAGGATGAGAATCAGATGATGAAAAAGAACAGATAGGGCCCCAGAGAGGAGAGATGGAAGCACACAGTTGGAGAGAAGTTAAAAGACAGACAGAAAGAAGTGGGATGAGAGCCTGGAATAAAGGTATGGAAGGAAAGTCCATCAGTTCTGGAGTATTATTACATTCCATCCGTCTCCCTGACATTCACATGGGCCCCAAACTGTTTGTCAGGATTCCCTCTTATTGCCTTCCTTTAGAATGTAGTGAGGAGATGAACCACCTTTTGAAATTCTTCAACTGCTCATTATGTTTAAGGCTCCAGAAACTGCACCCTGATTAGAACAATGGTAGCAGTCTAGTAAAACAGAGTCTTCCTTGGTGCTGCCAGCAGCAAAGATTTCAGTGAGAGCCAAAATGACTCAGGAAGGGTGTTGGATTTAGCCTGAATCTCCTATCCTTCATTTCTGATGATTAGAAACTGACCTGTGGAGGGTTGATGTCTAGGAGCTACTGTTGAGGACAGGAGGAGGAGAAGAACTGTCCCTATGGGGCCACTCAGTGCAGGGACAAACAGGCCAGACGTCTCAATGGCCCTAGAGATTGGCAGAGAGCTGTGGCAGACGCTCATAGCAGTGGTCCCAATGCATCAATATTGTGGATTAAATAGCATTTGACAGTCTCTGTTTAAGAAGGTGGGAAGATGTGAAATATACTCTAGAAACATTTCCATCAAAATAATTAAAATAAAAAAGCTTAAAGGTGTTTAAGTTTCTGTTATCTGGAGAATTCACTCATGTGTAATACATCACTGCCCACATATTCTGGACAATAAGGTATGTATTCTTAGCCAAAAGGGCTCATGCTATTATAATGAATTATAAGCAATTAATCTGAGCTTTGGAATGTAGTAATGATGCAATGTATTCTGAAAGGGAATTAATATTCTGTGTTTCCATCACTTGCCAGGCATAGTGCCAGGGGCTTTACATGCTGTGATAGATTAGATTATTGTTTAGCAAATACGCACTCCCCTCTCCATGGAGGCAGTGCCTTTCCCCACCTTATTATGTTGGGCTCAGTCATGTGACTTGGTTTGGCCAATAGGAGGTGGGTAGAAGTGACAATGGTCCTGTTCCCAGCTGAGCCCAGAAGAGGCAGTGCCTGTTCTTGCTTGTCCCCTTGCACTCCAGTGGCTCCACCATGAGAAGAGCAGGCCTCTTCAGTGTGGGCCCCGCCTGAGTCCAACCCACATGCAGCCTGAAGCAGGGCCACACAGCTGAACCTGGGCTGGATCACTGAACCTTAGTCATCCTGCAGACTTGTGAGTTTGAGAATAAAGACTTGGTATTGTCAGGCACTGATTTTAAGGGTTGTTCGTTTTTCAGCCTTGTTTAGCAATCACTGAGGGATACAACAGGTATTGTCTCATTTAGTCCCTGCAACAGCTCTTTGAAGTAGGGTGCAACAGTTTTTCCCATTTCACAGGCAACTCAGGCCCAAAGAGAGGAAGTGCCTAACCCCAGGCCACAGAGCGAGTTACTAGTGACGGACCCACATTTAGCTCATCCTTATTTGGTAAGTAAGGTAGGAGCTGCTTGGTCCTCCCTGGCTAGTCCCTGCTTGCTGCTCCCCTCACCAATCCTTCCACTGACTCAGAGCTTCAGGAGTGGGGGTGGGGTATCGGGGAAGCTGCAGGGAGAACATATGAAGCTCCTTTCAAAGAGCCAGCAGGGGCTCCCCACCCTGTGGTTACTGGAAAAGGTCACATTTGGCGATTCAGCCCACAGAACAATGACATTTCAAGGATCAAAGGAAAGGTTAAAATATTCCTATAAATCTATTCTTGGGACTTTTAAGTATTTCCAATGTAAAGGGAAAATGTCATTTCTTTTCCCCCAGGAGTGGTGGAGGGTGGACTGCTGGTAATGGATCCACTGTGATTTTTCTGGGAAGGATGAACAGGGAGGAAAGAAGGATTCACTCCACATCCCTCTGTATGCAAATTGAGGTGTAATAGACCCTAAGCCTTATTTACTTATGAAAATTGAATCCCAAATGCCCCCCCAGAAGAGCCTCCCCAAGGGGAAAAATGGACAGTATCAAATTCCGGAGCTCCCCTGCTCCTTCTCTCCAGAGCAGCCCATGGGCCAACGCTGGCAAGGAGGCCTCCAGGGCTGGGATAGGGATGAGCTGGGCAGGGGTAGGGAGGGCCAGACCCCCTGGTGGGTCACCTCCCTGAGCTTTGATCCTTGTGCCCAGCTCCCTGGTGCATCATGTGGATGAGTCTCAGGATTCGAACCCAGCAAAGCCCAGATGGACACATCATCTTCTTTTGGAGTCCACGTCTTGGTGAGCGGACTCACACTCCTTCACCCATGCATTCTGCAAACACATACTGAGTGATCTCTGAGTACCAGGCACTGCACTAGGCACCAGGATAATGAAGGATGGGGACTCTTCGCCTTGGGCAGTTTGTAGACTATTTGTGAGACAAGCCAAAAAAGGGACAAGGACCCTGTTGTGGGTGAAGGACTAGCACACTTGCGAATCAGATGCTGGCACAAGCCAGAGAAAGGAGTGACTAATTCTGCGAGGAAGTTGGGGAAGGTTTCCCAGGGGAGTCACTATTTGAACTGTGGCCAGTCCCAAAAGGGCACTCTTGGCAGAAGGGGTGGTGTGCACAGAGCTCGGAGTCCCAGCAGCCACGGCTGGCTGGAGACTTGCTGCGGTGCAACTGCCCTGCACCACAGGGGAGTGTGTGTGTCCTAGTGGCGTCGCAACCCACTTTCCGTGAGGGGACTGGGTTGCCTGTGTGGGGGGCTGCACCCCACAGTGTGCCAGAAGACACTGCGGTTCATAGTCCCCAAGCCATCACTTGCTTCCCACATCCTATCAGTCACCAAGCCCTATCTAATCTGCCTCCCGAACACCTCTTGTTGCTGTCTCCCTCTCTCCTTGCCCATGGCTGCCCTGGTCAGGGCCTCGGCATCCCCATGGGTCTGCCTGTTGGCAGTCTCCCTCCCACCCCAGTGCACCATGCAGCAACAAGAATGAACACACAGACATGCCCGGGTGGCATTTCACTCCCTATGGAAATCCCTTTCATGGCCCCCGAGGTCCCAAAGAGAAGGTTCAGTTCCTGAGGATCATGTCCAGAGCCCTTTGTGGCTGGAATCCCTGCCTCACCAGCCTCGTGGGGCTCCTGTGTGTCCCACACCCACCCCAGTCCCTCTGAACCACCAGTTGCAGGGACTCATCAGGTCCCTTCCAGCCTCCCCCTCTTTGCTTGTGCTGTGTCCTCCACCTGAAATTCGCTTCTGTCGAGCTTGTCTGCCTAATGAACTCCCGCTCAGTGGTCAAGCCCCAGATGAGCAAATAATATAATAGGAATGAATATAATGACTACCATTTATTGTCCACCCCTCCAGTCCCTCTCTAGTGCATTACACTGCTTATTTTCATATTATTCATATCATATAAATAACATATCTAAAATGTTATTTTTCATATATGGCTTGTCTGTTGTCCATCTCTCCCATCAGAACGAGCACTTGGAGGGCAGGACATGGTTTTCCTGTGTCCCCAGTATCCAGAGTCATAGTTGGCACTGAGCAGGGGATCAAGAGAGTTGGTGGATCCAATGCTATAAAACATTAACCTATAAAGTGTTCACCATTCTTATCTCCCTTCTACCAATGGGGAAACTGAGGCTTTGGTCAAAAGGGCTTTGGGAGCTACCTCAGTGCTCCATTGCCAACCTTGTTCCTGGGAGCCCCTCGAGGGCAGGGGCAGGGACTCATTCCCACCAGGATCTCCTGGATCCTCAGGAAGGACTGCACGTGGGTGGTGGAGGGCTCCTGTCAGTGGCAAGGGATTCTGCGATAAGGAAAAGGGGTGGCTGGAGTTTGGGGGGAGACATCTCAGCTAGTTAAAACTTGGCTTTGCAGAGCCTGTTTCTAGGCTTGGAATTGAATGCACTGATGGTTCCCACTCATTCCTAATTGGCACCAAATTATGTGGAGTGGGCTGGCTGTGCTGCCCGGCTTGGCTCAGCGGGGGCCAAGGCAGCTGCTGGTATCAATAAGAGTTGACGTCAGAGATAGAGTAGGAAGTCAGGCTTTTCAGAGCAGCATGGGGTTGTGGAGGGAACCCTGGGCTGGCAGTCCTTAGTCCTTCTGGGGCAGGGGCAGGAACCCAGGCTTTGGGTTTGGCAGCACCCCAGCTGTGTGGCCTTTGCCAGGCCTCATCTTTCTGAGCCTCAGTCACTTCATCTCTAAAATGGGGATGGCCATCACCCCTGCATCTCAGGCTTGCTGGGAGGTAAAGACTGCTGCTTTTCTGTGGGCGCTACATCTACACACTCTGTTGCATCATGGGGTGAGGGGTGAGCTTGGCTAGGGGAGCCCTTCAGACCTGGATGGAAGCAGGGCAGAGTCAGCTGCCTTCCTGGTTTTGATTTCATCTGCCCTCAGAGGGCTCCATGCTTCTCCTTCTTGCTCACCTGCTGAAGCTGAGGGCACGTTCTTTGCCAAGACCTTTGAGTCCTGGGCCCCTCCTTGGAGCAAGGTTCTGAGCATAGGGCAGGTGAACCCCTCTTGCTAGTGAACATTTCACCAGCTCTAACAGGGCAAGGGGCACTGTTGTAGGAGCCACAGTCTTGAGTGTGTATCTTGGGTCATCCACTCCTCTGTGTCTCAGTTTCCCTCTATGTGAAATGAGGGGGATGGACTGGACGATCTCTATGGGCCCATCCAGTTCTGATTGAAGTTAATTCCTTATTTCCTTTTATATTAAGCTTCCAGTTGCTACAAGTGGGCCTCTGAGAGAGACAGAGTTCGGTCAAAGGAATTCTCACAGAGGAGTGCTTGATTTATAGCTTCTTTCAGGGGTATTAGTTGTACTTTAGGTAAGAAAGGGGAATTCTTAACCCAAGGGGGTAACAGTGGGTCTTTAGGTGGTGGACAAAGTGGAACATTTGAGGTATTGGGGAACAGAGACACAGATGGAGAGGAGGCAGGGCCATGTGGGCAGAGACAGGACAGATGGCGAGGATCCACTGTCAGCCATGGTTGGGACCAGGGACAATGCAGGAGGTGATGGAGATGAGCAAGGTGTCTGCAGGAGATGCTGGAAATTGCACAGAGTCACCGTCCAGGTGAAGAGCTGGGGTTATAGCTTTGGACAGTGGGGCTGGGTTCTGGGAGGGAGTGATCTTGAATCAGTATTGGGGTCTGCTTAGCTATTAAAGGACAGAGTCTGGGCTTTAGAGTCTCGCAGCCATGGGTTCTACTCCCAGCCCTGCCACGGACTGGTTGTGTGACGTTGCATAAGTTACTTAACCTTTCTGAGGCTCAGTATCCTTGGGTTATGACAGGAAAAACCAACCCCCCTCACAGGATTGTCATGGAGAGTCCATGAAATAACAAATGTGAAAAGCCTGGCACTGGCTTTGCATAGCATAAGCCCCTGGTACGTGGTGGCAGTTATTGTCCTTCTAATTCTACTGAGGGGGGCAAAACTCACCCTGGGGACTGTCTCTGAGGCTTTTTGGGGACAGCAGCTTTTGCCTTTGTGTCTTAAAGACCTGTCTGGGCCATGTATCCTAGAGGGATGTTTTGGGAGCTGGAGACCCTCCTGGAGCCTCACCGGTTCCAGTGTGAGGGCGGCTGCCTCGCTTGCAGGTAAGATCAGGTAGTGTGGCACTGGGGTGAAGTCATGGGCTCCACAGCCTGCCTGCCGGGGTTCGAATCCCAGTCACCTGCTGTGTGACCTTACGCCTGTCCCCTCACCTCTCTGATTTTCAGGTATTTCATCTGTTAAAGGGGGATGATGACAAAAGCAGTCACCTGGTAGAACTAACCAAGAAGAAATGAATGGATATACACAAAGCATCTAGACCCGCACAGTCGGATAGGGCAACCACTTGGCCCCTCTGGCTCTCGGGCACTTGAACTTTGACTTGTCCAAATTGAGTTGGACCATGAGACTAAAATACCCACCAGCTTTTGAAAGTTTATGATGAGAAAAATAGTAATGTATCTCTCCAATAATTTTTGTGTGGGTAACAGGTTGAAATGATAATATTTTGGGCATATTTGGTTAAATGAAATATATTAAAGATGAACTTCACCTGCTTCTTGCTTCTTTTTGCTTTTTTAATGTGGCTACTGGAAAATTTCAGATTACATTGTGTATGTGGCCTGCATTCTATTTCCATTGCTTAACAGTGATCTAGAGCAATGCAAGGCATTTAGTAGGCATGATGTACGTGTTTGCTGTTATTCTTATTAGTTGTTGGGTTTGAGTACTGGATTTACAGCTTCCTGGGTTATCTCATGCAGGTTAACTTTTCTAAACCTTAGCTTTCTTCTCTGTAAATTGGGACTAATGGGATTATTGAAATTGTGCCTATAGAGTATTTGGCACAGTACCTGGCACATAGAAAGCTCTCAATCCATGTGAGCCGGTACACTGATTGCCTGTGGGATTGGAGGTGAGGCTCTCACCCCTCCTTGATGGGAGACAGGCTTCTCTGTTACCCTCAGGTGCTGGGGTGGGGTAGAGCTGACTGAGCCTGCTCTCCCCACAAATGGGACTTGAGCTCTGAGTAAACTGCCTTGAGCCTGAGGTTTAGCTGTTTGGCCGGTTATATTAAGGGAAGGGTCAATAACACATTAATTGGATCAGTGGCCCCATTAATCTTCCTCTAATGAACAACCATTCCAGCCAACCTGTCTTCCCTAGATCCTGGAAGACATTTCGTATTGGCAAGAAACTTGCTGGGTAGAAAGAACCTCAAATCCTATAAAAGTGATTTAGTGGCTTTGCTTGGGGAAGGCGTGCTGCAGACGCAGGGCAGGGGAGAATTGAAACAGCAAAGTCACAGCAAACCTCTCCCTGTGGGGCCCCAGATCGAAATCCCAGGGAGTGCTGGGCAAGGTGGGGGATTTTGGTGAAGGTCGGAGGTGAGGGGAGGGTTGATCTCACCTTTGTCTAGCTTGGACACCCTCACCTCCAAATCACCAGATGGTTGGTGATAGCAGAGTTGTGCTGGCCTGGAGGGCCCGGAGGGGTTTTAGGCATTTAGTAGGCATGATGTACGTGATGGCTGTGGAGGGAGCCCTAGGATGGGCACTGGAAGTCCAGGGCTGTGTAACTGTGTACAGGTTACTCAACTGCCTCATTTGCAGGGGGCTTGCAAGTGGTGTCAGGTCAGAGGAGCTTTGCTGGAGGGTGAACTGGCTGTGGGCCTGGGAGAGTGCTGAGCTGGGATGGGGGAGAGGAGGAGTAGCCTTGGGGAGGGTGTCCCCGGGGCCCGCAGGAAATGGGCAGAGCTGAGGAGGACCCTGTCTAGGAGGTTGTTTGACTTTGGAACCTCTCTTTCTTCCCTGCCCTAGTATCTCACCCTCTGCCCAAGGATGCTGCAGTTCAGCCATCAGTACTTCATTCTTTGACAGGGGGAGGTGTCTTCTCCTGGACTCCAGGGGTCTGTTTTAAAACACAAATGCCAGCTGGGTGCAGTGGCTCACATCTGTAATCCCAGCACTTTGGGAGGCCAAAGCAGGCAGATCACCTGAAGTCAGGAGTTCAAGACCAGACTGGCCAATATGGTGAAACCCTGTCTCTACTAAAAGTACAAAAACTAGCCAAGGCATGGTGGTGTGCACCTGTAGTCCCAGCTAGTTGGGAGGCTGAGGCAGGTGAATCACTTGAACCCAGGTGGTGGAGGTTGTAGTGAGCCGAGATTACGCCATTGCACTCCAGCCTGGGCAATAGAGCTAGACTCCATCTCAAAAATAAATAATAAATAAATAAAATGCAAATGCCTCCCGGGGGCTGCTCATTTCATTCTGTCTGTTCATCTATCACCCACCAGAGGGAAACAAATGAATCCAGCTCAGAACCACTCACCCTCAAGAAACTTTGGGGTTTTAGAGGACAGGGTGACTATTTTCATCCGGGGATGGTGGGGAGGGGATTTAAATTAGGCCTTGGAAGGGAGCTTAGAGATCAGCAAGTCCAATTCTCCCATGTTACGATGAGGAGAGAGAGAGGCACAGAGATAACACCTTAACTTAAGATATTATCTTAAGGTTAAGTGGCCTGCCCGACGTCAGTATGGCTGGGCCAGCAGCATGTGTAGGATTTGGCATTCCAGGTGAAGGGAAGAGCTTCAGCAAAGTCCCAGAAGAAAACGGTGAAGCATGTGGAAAAGGCAGCAGGCAGTTACATTTGACCAGACTCTGGGGCCAGTTGAAGTGAGTTAAGGAGGATACTGAGGCAGATGTTGTTCCCAAGGCCCTGGTTTGGCCGAAGTCAGCAGAGCCTCCGGGTGAGGTGGGGGTCCCAGAGGCCTATGGACAGCCCCTGTGTTTACACTTCCTGCCCCCCATAGTACTGTGGGCTATTCCTCCTCCCAGTATCCCCACAGTCCCTGGCAGACTCCCTTGAGGTGACCCACCAACCTGAGATGCCTATTTCAGCCTGGAAGGAACTAGTTTGCTACCCATCCCTTGGGGTCTGCGAATGGCAGGACCTTCCCCAGCTGAGTCATTCCATGTCCCTGAGCCTCCTTGGTGAAGTATGACCTCAGCCTGGCCCCCAGGGTTCTCCCAGTGATCCAGGGAGCAGCAGGTGAGGAGTTAAATCTTTGAGGGAGGAAGATTGGACACTACTATAACTATAATGGTAGCTCAGATTGATCAAGCCCCTCCCAGGTGCCAGGCGTTGTCCTCAGCACTATCCAAGCATCCTTTCACTCAGCCTCAGATACCTGCATGGAGTAGGTGTTATTGGTATGTCCATTTTGCATGTGGCTTTTGAGGCACAGAGAGGTAAATTGACCTGCCCCAAGACACACAGCTGTGCCACACTCAGGTAGTCTGAGTTTGTGCTTTCATCTCCCCCAATGCCCCTGTGCATACATGCAGGCACCCACATACACACACATGCATGCACACACACACCCATGCATACATGCACCCATATGTCTATGTGCATTCACACACACGCACCCCTGCATGCACACCCACACCCACGCATACATGCACCCATGCGCCTATGTGCATTCACACACACACATTCACTCCTACGTGCCTGCTTGGGTCCCTGGGTTGAGCTCCAAGCCTCCAGAGCAGAATCCAGCAAATCCTCCAGGGAGAGCCATTAGGGCCGACTCTGGGCCAGGATGGTTCCTAATCTTGGAAGCAGAACTGACCCTTCATAGTGCTGCTTGGGAAATGGGCAGAACAGGCAGGACGACTTGCCCAAGGTCTCAGTGTGGGTGAACAGCTTAATGAATCTGTTAGAAGTGAGACAAAGTTAGGTTCAGCATCCCCTCTCCTCACTTTTGATCCCACCAAAGACCGGCCACTTTGTCACTTGAATGCCTCCCATGACAGGGTATTTCCTGGGGAGCCTCTTGGAGTAGCTTAAACCCTTCGAAAATTCTTCCTTCTACTGACCACAATCCTCCTCTTGTCTCTCCAACCATGGAGTCAGGTTGAGTCCACACAGCCAGATACTCCCAACAGACCTGCAGCTGCCTGCAGATGGCCACCACACCCCGGCCTCCCCATTTGCCAGTTGGTCTCTCAGTTGCTCAGCCCTTCCTTCTTCTCCACTGAACAGGACTTCACTTGAAGTGAGTCGAGGCTGACATCCTGCCCGGAGCTCCTGCCATCGCCTCACTCTTCCTCCTGCCTAGCCCAGCCCCATCCTTGTGTCCTTGAAGGGAGCATCTTGAAGGGAGTCCAACTACTTCAGGGGCCCAATCTCTTCCTCCACCCTGCTGTCACCCATCTGGACATGAGCACCGGCTCTACTGAGTGGAGGCAGGAGGTGAGACTGGCAATGCTTCTATTTTCACTGTGACATTTTCTATTTCTGAAAAATCTCACTTGAAGCTCATTCTGATGTCTGCCATCCGTTGAAAGGGAAGGGCTGAGGGTCCCTCCCACTGTGGCTGGATTCTTCCTGAAGTTCTCCACTTTACCCCAAACCAGACCTTTCTTTCTAAACTCTAGGACAAGCCAAACCAAACCAAACAGAATAGGACTTAGACGCTCCCAGAGGTGGGGCAAGAGGTAGGAAGGCCAAAAAGAGCCCCCAGAGGGTTCCTGTAGGCTCTACATGGAGATCAAACAAGGTTCAGTGTGATCCTCTCTGAATCTTCTGTTCTCGGGGGTTCTCAGGGTCTGTAGCTGAATGTGGCAGTCTCCCAGTTCTCACCAAGAAAAGGGCTGCTTAGAGGAGGGAGGCTGGAGTGGGGAGACTTCAGCCTTGGAGACTTTAATTAGGGTGTTGGCGTTTTATTGGAAGGTTAGAGTGATTTCTACTCCTCGAGACATTAGGAGGCCCAGCAAATTCTATCACTGCTTTATAGTTTAGAAATACGATATAGATTTTACTGCAGGCTGCGATGTCTTCCTTTAAACAACTGCTCAGCCCGATAAAGCACAGCAGCTGGTAAAGCATGCTGCAGAGGGGCTGGGCAGGGCTTTCCATGGGAACACACAACTGTCTGGGAAGCTGTGGCCTCCCTTTCTGAGGGGAGAAACCAGATGCCTGGTTAACCTGTTTTGGGTCACACAGGGAATTGGGAATGGGTTTCTGAGACATTCGAGATTTGGGATCTCATGGAGATTTGGGAGAGTGCCCTTCCTTTCGAGAGTTTATTTCCATTTAATTCAATAGTTATTCACTGAGCACCTACTATGTGCCAGGCATGCAGAAAGAGTTGAGATGAATAAGGCAGTGTCTTTGTCCCTGGATGGGAACAATGAATGATGCTGCTGATGCAAGCAATGTGCAAAGCAGGCCACAAGGCTGACAGGGCAGACAAAAGGGGAAGCAATTCTGCAGGGCAGAATCCTGGAGGGCATTCTGGAGGACAGGATATACGAGCAAGGCCTTGAAGGACGAAAAGGTTTTTAATTGATCTCTTTTTGAAGCTGCAAACTTGCTTCACCTTCCATCTTCTCTATCTTAATTAAGTGGAATTACTATTGTCTCAGGATTATCAAGCTGGAAACCTGAGAGACTCATCACTGACATCCACCTGTCACCAAGTCCTGTTGATCCTACCAAAACATATGTCAAATCTGGTCCCTTCTCTTCACGTCTACTGTCATGTCCAGGCCCAAGCTACCATCACCTCTTGCCTGGATGCCTCAGTATCTTCTCTAGTAGATATTTGTTGTTTAGGGCCACCCAGCCTCCTGTCACTGTATTTCCCATCATAGTCCCTGGTTGTCATCTGGGGGATGCACCTCCTCCTCCTTCAAGTCATGTGGTTCCAAGGAAACTGCCTCCAACCTGGCTCCAAAGGTGAGGCCTATGACCCAGGCCGGGCCAGTGATTTCTTCCATTCCTCTGACCTCAGTGATTGGTTCAGGGTTGGGCACATGACTGAACTCAGACCGATCAGAGCCAATGAGACTCAATTCCAGGACTTGAATATGTTATCAGGGAGGCGGCATCAGCTTTTATCTGGACAGGAGTGGATGTGGGATGGGAGCTGTGGCAGTCACTTGCCACATGCAGTATAATCCTGAGATTGGGGAAGAAATGGAGCCACCAAGAGTAAAGAAGGACAAGAGAGGGAGGGAAAGAAACAGGGTCATGGCAGCATTATTTGAACCCTGAGCAACCCTGATCACACAGGCAGTGTGCAGTTGAGGAAGTATAAGAATCCTAGAGCAGAGGCTTGGTTAGGGAAGGTGGGGAGCCTTAAAGGTCTGGCTGAGGTGTTTGAACCAGGATCAACCTGGTTTCTTTCCCTATCCCTGAGCTTTCAGCTCCACCTGTCAATAAATTTGGATTGGGTTTTGAAATAATGATGTAGTTCTTAGACTCTCCCCACACTCTCTCCTGCCCTTCCCAAATATCTTACACACCATAGGCTGTGTGTGTAAAGTCCTTTAGTCCCTGCCCATTGCCATAAGCATAAAATCCTCCAATTTAAAAAATGGTCATGAGTCGCAGCACACCCCAAGCCTCATCTCTTTCTGTCTCATTCACTGCAATCCACTGTGCTGGTTTTCTCTTAGCTTTTCAAATATGCCAGATCTTGTCCAGCATAGAGTCTTCCCACACACTATGACCTGTGTCCTCACCCTATACCTGGTGGGCTCCTATTCATCCTCTAGATCCCATCTCAAAGAGGCCTGTTCCCAATGCAGTTAGTCCCCCACCGCTTTTATTCTTCACGGCACCTGCCATGATTCACAGTCCTGTGCATACTCTTGCGTGTGTGTGAATGTTGCCTCTTCCGCTGGTGTGTATAGTCCCTGAGGCCTGAGCCAGGCTGATCTTGTTCACTACTCTGTCACTTATGCCTGGAAGAGTTCCTGGCGCATTATAGAGGGTCGATAGGTTTTTGGTTTTTGTTTTTAAGACAGAGTTTCACTTGGAGTGCAGTGGCACAATCTTGGCTCACTGCAACCTCCCCCTCCTGGGCTCAAGTGATTCTTCCACCTCAGCCTCCCTAGTAGGTGCGACTACACGTATGCACCCCCAAGCCCAGCTAGTTTTTATATTTTTAGTAGAGGTGGGGTTTTACCATGTTGGCCAGGCTGGTCTCTAACTTGTGACCTCGAGTGATCCTCCCGCTTTGGTCTCCGAAAGTGCTGGGATCACAGGTGTGAGCCATTGCACCTGACCGGTGTTTTTTTGATGGACGGAGTGAAGAATAGGTGAGGATAAGGTTGAGTTGGACAATCCTGATATTATATCAGGAGCAGAAATTCAGAGCCTGAACAGGCAGTGTACAGCTGAGGAAGTATGAGAACCCTAAAGCCGAGGCTTGGTTAGGGAAGGCAGGGAGCCTTGCAGGTCTGGTTGAGATGTTTGATATTCAGTCTGTAAACCAACATTTTTCAAAGTGCAGTCTTGGGAACATCAGTCCTGCAAGATGCTCTGCCAAAGGGAAAGATCAAGTGGATGAGGGGTTAAACAAACCTGAAAACGGACGAGTCCCATAAACTCCTCTGACGGAGGCACAGTGCATGTGATCATCCCAAGGTTCTGACAAGTCCTGCACTGGAAGACTCTTAGGTTAACTAAGCACTTACCAGATGTAGTTGACCATAAAACCTCCTTTTTCCCCCTCACAACAGCCACAATTGTAAGATGGATATTTCCATATTTATGAAATAGGATAGTCGTACAATTGATAGACACATGTAATGTAGAGCTTCTTTAAACCCTGAAAGCTGGTTGTTTAATCAAAGGCCCTCTGACAATTGGTGGTGACTTAGAATCGAGGCCATATGATCACGTCTTGCAGAAGTGATGATGTATGGAAATCACTTTTGAGGAAGACAGTGACATATTGTGACTTGTGTTTTGGGGTGGCCATTCCTGCAGCAGTGTGAATGAAGCCAGGGGTGCTGAGCAGGCTGGGCTGGGAAGCCTGAGATCTAGACCTTCTACCCCTCTTGAAGATCTCACTGACGGGTCTGTGGAGTGAGGCACTGACTTGCTGCCTGCAAATAGGAGAATTTAATTAGGACACTGGGGTATTGTTGAAAGTTTGGATCACTGTTTTGCCCTAGGAGGCCTCTTGTCTTCTAATGTAAAAAGACAATCTAGAAGACACCTATTCCTTTTTAAATAGCTGTCCAGAGATGCCTGTTGAGGGTGTCTGGGGATCAAGGCTGTGCACGGATCCTGGGGCGGGATGAGTTTTGGCTCCTCCCTCTGCCTTACAGGACATCGCTAAGCCAGGAAGCCTGTCGGCTCTACTTTCAAAACACGCCGAGTATCTGACTGACTCTCACCTCTTTCACTGCTACCACCCCAGTGGAAGGCACCATCTCTTTTCCCCTGGGTGATGTCAAGGGCCTCCAAACTGGTCTCCCTGCTCTACCCTTGCTCCCTGCAGTCTATTCTCAATGCCACAGCCCAAGGGACCTTTGAAACATGTAAGTCAAATCATGCCAGTCCTCAAAATCCTGTGATGATCCTGCATTGCAGTCAGCTTTTGAAAAGCTGGTGTCCTCACCATGGCCTAGAGGCCCTATACTATCTGGTCTCGTCCCCTGTGGCCCTCTCCCTGGCTCTCTTGTCCTTGCTGTTCCAACGTGCTGCCTCGTGGTCTCTGCCCTTGCCATTCCCACAGCTGGGTGCCCATTCCCCAGGGCTAACTCCTTCACCATTGGGCAGCCTCTGCCCAAATGCTGCTTCTCATGGTGTCTTTCCTGAGCACATATTAAAAATTGCAACCCCCCTACCCATCACTCTGTGACCCCTTTCCTGCTTAGTTTCTCTCCTGATCACTTTGCACCTCCTAACATCTAGACGCTGCAGTGAAGGGATTTGGCTGATGTAATTAAGGTCCCAAATCATTAGCTGACTTTATGAAAGGGAAGGCTATCCTCCAGGAGCCTCGCCCCATTAGATAAGCTCTCAAAAGGGACTGGGCATCCAGCGAGACATATTCAAAGCTGGATGTGGGGAAGTTCTCCGCTGCTGGCTTTGAAGATGGAGGGAGTCGCTTGGTAAGGACCCAACAGCAACCTCTAGCAGTTAAGAGCAGCCCCCGCTGACAGCCAGCGAGGAACTTGGATCCGCCAACAATGACTTCTACTTGAAAGAGAACCCCGAACTCCAGAAAGGAATGCAATCTGGCCAACACCTTGACTTCAGCCACACAAGGCTCTGATCAAAGGGTCCAGCTAAGCTGTGTGTGGACTCCTGACGCATGGAGATGATGAGATGATTAGTGGGCGTTATCTGAGGCTGCAGAGTGTGTGGTAGCAAGAGAAAACGAATGCAATTAGCAACCTCTTCCTTTTGCTTATCAGCTCTCTCCTCCTGCTAGAATGTAAGCTCCAGGCAAGCAGGGATTTTTGTTTTGTCTGCTGCTACAATCTCAGCGCCTAGAACAGTGCCTGATGTATGGTTGGTGCTCTATACATACCAGTTGAACGAATGAATAGGAGTGGGCCCCCGGCATCAATCAGCACAGCCCTGCCTTCCAGGTGCTGCCTGTCCATCAGGGCAGATCAATGCCACCTATGAAGAACAAGGTGGGAAATGCTAATGGTAGCAGGAGACACAGAATTCAGTTGTTTGCTATAAATCCAGTCTGGCTGCCCGTGCGAAGATCTGTATTTTCACAACCCCAACAAAGCACTCTGCTCCGAAAGGAGCATCACTGAGATATTAGTGCATCCCCCAACCACCCCCACTCAGGTAATTAAGGCCGGCCTGGCTCCACCTCCCACTGCACTCACTGAGAGCTTGCCTGGGGAAGGCTGGTCACCCCACGATTGCTTTGTGCTGAGAAGGAAGCCTCTCAAACACCTACCTGTCAAAGTAATTAACCTATTAAAATGAAAGCAATAAATCCTGGTGCCAGGCTGAGCCATAGGGAAGGGGGTCTCTGTTGTGTTTCTTTCATTTAGATTTCAAAGCCATGTCACTGTGGCTTCGTAGTCACAATGGTAATGAGTCTGTGCACTGTCTGATGCCTGGGGGCCAGCCACTGTGTTGAGGTGTGTGATGAGGCAGCCGCTCCCCAAACCCAGCAGCCCTGGTTTGGGACTAGCTGATGTTGCTCTTTGGATGTGGTGGGTCAGGGTCTGGGGGAGGTATAAGAATGACTTTCTGGACTCCTCCCCTGAAATGTCCATACTTCCCCTAACCTCCCATCCCCTCTGTCCCAGGTAGGCAGGGGTCAGAGCTGGAAGTTCAAAATCTTAGAATTTTAGAACAGGAAGGGGTTGTAGAAGTCCTTCATGTTACAGCTGGCACACTGAGACACAGAGAGGGTGAGAGATTTGCCTGAGGTTACACAGCAAGCTGAAGGCAGAGCCAGGACTGGATTCTAGGCACTTTCCACTATGACGGCTTGTCTGTCTGCTTCCTTGAGGGTATCAGGGTCAACCTCACTCCACAGAGGGGAACACATTCTTTATTTCTAGCTCTCTAAGAATCAGCTTGCAGTCTCTGAGATGAGGCCTAGGAATCGAGGTTGCACTGAGAAACCAAATCTGTAGAGGGAGCTTAGAGATCACCAGCTCCATGGGCTCCAATTTACAGATGAGAAAACTGAGGCCCAGTGAGGATCAGGGCTAGCCCCATGCCCCCTGGCAAACCGGTGGTAAGAAGCTACGATTTCTAGCTCCTGACCAGTGCTTCCTCTCCCACTCCCTCCCAATCTCGTATCTTCCTATGAGGAAGGAAGTGGCCACTGAATCAGAACCTTGAAGGAAAAGTAGTCAGACCTGATGGGGAGGGAATCCCAGGGGGAGGGTATAGCTTGAATCAGCACCTGGTGGCATCAACCACAGGTGTGTGCAGGAAGCAGGGAGAGGCTCGGGTTGGTGGAGCTCAGGGTGCAGAAAGCAAGTGCAAATGTGACCCCAGGGCAGGGGGCCTGGCGAGTGCACAGACATACGTGCCGGAGTGAGCTGAGGAGGAAGACACGTTGCTAAATGCTGGTGTCTGCTCCTGGGCTGGCAGGAAAATTCCCGTGGGATGAGGGTCTTGGTGGTGTGGGGTGGGGTGGGGGTGGGAGAGGCCATAGCCTCAGCCCTGCCCCAGTATCCCCCTCCCTTTCCTACCCCTGGGTGCCGAGCTCATGGGAGGAGGACACATGGGAGTCTTCTCTGGCCTCCTCTTTCTACCCTCAGGCCATATTTTTCTCTCCTTTCTTGCCGACTACATGCCTGACCTCAAGTTTGCATTCTGAGTGTTTCCCTTTCTGTTCTTTTCTGGAAACGCTCATGACAGCCCTGTGTCATCAGCAGGGAAGATGTCACTGCTCCCATTTTAAAGATGAGGCAACTGAGGTCCAGCGTCTTATATTTCCTTGGAATGTACTGATCTCCTTGGAACCGATACAGTGGTAAGAGATGACTAATCTGCCAGGCACACCCCTGTCATCCCAGCTACTCAGGAGGCTGAGGCAGGAGGATGGGTTGAGCCTAGTTTGAGGCTGCAGTGAGCTGTGATTGCATCACTGCACTCTAGCAGTCTGGGCAACAGCCAGCCAGACCCCTGTCTCTCTAAAAAAGTAGATGAATAACCCCAGAGTCCTTGATTCTCATCCTGGCTTCCCCACTCACCAGCTGCTTTTAGAATGTGACTAACCTCTCTGGGCCTCAGTTTCTTCATCCTTAGAATGGGGATGCCAGTATCTTCATAGCATTGTGTGAGAATCAAATGAACTAATATGTGTACATATTTGAGCCACACAGCTATGGTCAGTGTCCTCATCATCATCACGACTGAAAGTGATCCCAGAGCAGAGCCCTCTCAGGTGACAGAAGCCCAGCCAAGCCATGGGAGGCTATCCCGCCTCCCCCATCTCCCTGGGTCCAATTGAATCTGAAAACAATGAACTGGGTCCCAGTAAGTATTTTCAGTCCTGACAATCAGAGGAGAGTTTGAAAAAAAAAAAAAAAAAAAGGAGAAAAGAGAGTGAGATCAAATTGTTTTTTTCAGGGAGAAAGAAATCTCATTTGGAGGCGAGCTCCGGAGCCGGTGGCACCGGGTGTAACACAGGATCTGTCCATCTCCATGCGGCTCAGGAATTGCTGCTGGCATTTCTAGCAAGTAGCTGCCACAGGCCCCACTTCCTATAATATCCTAATTAAAGGGCTGTTATTCATACAGGAGGCACCGTTGCCAAGTGACAGGCTGGGGTTGACCATGGCCTGGGCCTGGGGAGCAGAGGTTGGAGGCCAGGGAGGGTCTCCCCCACTGGGTACCTCTCTGCCCACTGCCCACCACCAGGCCTGAGCTGTGCAGCCGGCAAGGTCAGGTGTCTGAGGGGCTCTCCTAGTGTTCCCAGTTTAGGGGTAGGAGCTCCAGAGAGGGGCACTCGTAAGGCAGGAGGTGGGTGGGGATTAAGGAGAAGGCCTCCCTGGAGCTCAGCCAGGTGGAGAGCTGGGGATCAGCATGGATGGGCAGCTAATATGGAGATTGAGGGAGTGGCAGAGGGACAGATGGGAACAAGGAAGGAAGGAGGAGTTGCAGGGAGGAAGGGACAGCTGCTGAGCATGGCCGGGTGCCAGGCCAGGGCGCTGTGGGCCCTCGGTCTCATTTGCCCAGCAGATCAGTCTCCAGAGGCAGCGACTGAGATGAACCCTTCCCCTGAACCTCACTTTTCCCACATGTGGAGTGAAGGGCCAAGTGAGGTGAACAAGTGAAGGAAGAGAGAGAGAGGAAAGGGGATGGGGATGAGGGAGTGGGCAGAGAAGCCCCCAGAGAGAAGGGCTGCAGTTGTTAACAAGCCGTTCCCGCAGCAGCCGAGCGTGGTCCTTGAGGGAGATGGTTTTGGGCAGGAGGGACTTCCGGGGAGGTGAGGGAATTTTGCACATGCTATTCCACTCAGGAAGTGGGGTAGGGAGGTGCTGAGTCCCCCAGCGGCAATTTGGGCAGAATGTTCCAGATGTTCTTCAGGGAAAGCAGAGTCCTTGGGATGTGTGAGCAGCTGTTGGTTGGTGGGAGTTGGGCCTCAGGTTGGGGACGGGGTAGTGCGTACCTCTTCCATCTGGGAAGGCACTTGGGGGCTGGGCCAAGAAGGATCATCTGGTTACAGGGGTGAGTGCCTGTGTGTGTTTGTGTGTGTATGTGAGTGTGTATATGTGTGTAGGTACGTGTGTGTGTGTTCATGTTTTACAAACCCAAGAGTAGATTTGCTACCCTATTGACCACTAGTTAATTTCCAGAATAAAAGTGAAGGAAGAGATGGAAGTGGGCTCTTGCAGGAGGAAGCTGGGGTTGAGAGCAACCAGGGGTGTCCCTCCTGCACCCATTTGGAAACACAGGAGGGACTACTGTAAGCAATTCCTCCTCAGGTTCAGGCCTGGGGTTTGAGGTTGGTGCCCTGTGGTGTGCCCAAGGGTTGAAGGAAAGTCTAGGGTATGGTCCTGGCTTCCTTGGGCCTCAGTTTTCTCATCTACATATAGGGCTTGTAGTCTCTGCTCTCCTAGCTTCAAAAAAGGCTGTGAGGACTCCAGGGAGTGATGACTAGAGGCAGGATCACCTACATAATTTGCAGGGCCCCTTGCAAACTGAAAAATAGAGACTCTTTGTGAGAAATACATTAAGAATTTCAAGACAGCAACAGCAGAGCATCAAATAAAGCATGGGCCCCACAGAGCTGCATGGGCCACATGTCTGTGAAGCTGGCTCTGGCAGGAAGGGGTGTAGAGGGGCAGAAGGTCCCTGTGCCCATCTGATGTCTTGGCTCAGAGCCAATTCCACATGGGTTCGTTGTAGGCCCCAGGGAGGCATGATAACCTTCAGCGGTGGATTCTGGGTGGGACAGGTGGGTGGAGGGAACTATGGGGTCATTTAGGGGATTGGGGCTTGGAAATGCTGAAAAAGGAGGAGATGGTGCTGGTGTGAGCACAAACCCTTAGTGCTTATGGCTTCCTGGAGAGACTCCCCACTTTGTCTGCCCTAGTCCTGGCCCTGAGCCAGGGTCAGGGCCAGGGTCTCTCTAGCTGGCCTGGGCTACTGGTCCTAGGGTGGTGGAACCAAGGCAAGTGGCTGATTCTGAACATCTGCTAAAATACCATGTGAACCAACCAGCATCAAGACCAAGTCTTGCTCCCAAGAAACAACTCACTATCTGGTCTTACTTAGGGTCTCTTGACCAGTTGGAGAGTAACCTGGGGGAGGAAGAGGCCTTCCCGACACCCTCTGACCAGCCCTCAAAGGTGGGGCATATACTCTAGAGGCTCCAGTGGCAGCCTGAACCCTGGGGTCTGGGGCTCAGCACAATTGAGGATACCTGCCCCATGCGAGGATGCCTGCCCCATGAGAGGCTCATGCTGGGCCTTGGAGAACTTATAGGCGGGGATGAAGGGCTGAGCTGGCCTTGATTTATCAACAAGGCCCTCCTAGTGAGAAACTCTGCAGCTAGGACCCAATCAAGCCATGTCTGGATTCCTGAACCACAGAAACAGTGAGATGGTAAATGTGTATTGTTTTAAGCCTCTAAGTTTTGAGACTAATCACGAATACATCCCATAATAGTAATGACACTAGGATTCGCTTATTCATTCATTCATGACCTCAGTCAGTACTCATCCACTCATTCACTTATTCATGGAACCAACAAATATCCATGAAGTGCCCATCCTGTGTCAGGTACCAGCGTCATGTTAGCATGAGCACTTGACATATGAACTGCACATTGCAATTTACAAAGGACTCGCCTGTGGGTTAATTATTCTTGTGTCTCAGCAGAAGGGGCTCCTAGAGCTCCTCGTGTGCAGCCCTGTAATCAAGGCCCGCTTGCTGTGTCTCCTCCCTATAGCAGCCGAGGATGGTGGGGAGCACAGCTTGTAGCCTCCCGCCTGCCTTTGCCCATTTGGTCCCAAACAGGCACTGTCAGTTCAAGCCCAGCATGATCTTGAAGCCTCAAGTTCCCAAAGACTCAAGGATAAGAAACAGAACCTTCTAGGCCACTGGCCAGAAGAGGCACCTGTAGCTCTGATGTGGGTCCACTGTGTCCCCACCCAAATCTCAGCTTGAATTCCCATGTGTTGTGGGAGGGACCAGGTCAGAGGTGATTGAATCACGGGGGCAGGTCTTTCCCATGCTGTTCTTGTGATAGTGAATAAGTCTCACAAGATCTGATGGTTTTAAAAAGGGGAATTTCCCTGCATAAGCTAATTTCTCTTGTCTGCCGCCATGTGAGACATGCCTTTCACCTTCCACCATGATTATGAGACCTCCCCAGCCATGTGGAACTGTAAGTCCAATAAACCTCTTTCTTTTGTAAATTGCCCAGTTTCTGGTATGTCTTTATCAGGAGCATGAAAACAGACTAATACAAGTCCCTCTTCAGTTCAGGTAAGTAACTTTCCTGGGCTCTACACTCATTCCTGGGATCCAGGATCTTAGGGGGTGGGGTGGGGTCTTCCCACCTGCCTGAAGTCCTTTGTCTGTACAGAAAAGGACACTAGTCTGACCCAGCCCCATTCCTCACCTGGGCACCCACGTGGACCCAAGCCAGAAAGAGAAGTTCAGGCTAAGATGCTGAGTCAGGGTGCTTTAGGCAGCAAGTAATAGGCAGCAAGAAAATGTGTTATCTCACGGGACGAGATGTTCCAGAGGCAGCGTTGCTTAATTCCATGACTCAGCAACATCCCCCAAGACCACGGTTTTTGTTTTCCCTTTTCTCTCTCTTCCATCCTCAGGGTGGGCTGTTCCCTCATGGTCATGAGGTGGCTGCCACTGCTCCAAGTATCACAGCCTCATAGTGGTAGCCAGAGGCAGAAAACAACTTGCTTCTTGTGACTCATTTCTTTTCAAGAGCAAAGAAACTTTTCCCAGAAGTCCCCCAGCAGACTTTTTCTTTGGTTTTGCTGGCCGGAATTGCACCACCTGCCCTCTCTCCCCCAACAAAACATAGTCATTGGAGTTACTGGGCTTGGCTTAGACCAATCATGATTCATTCCCTGGGGCTGGGAGTGGCTCCACCTTTCCTGACCTCTGAACAGCACTGGGCTTCTGTTAGCGAGGATTCCCTGCTGTCCCACTCTGCCTTCTCTGCCCCTCCCCTTCCCACTCCAGGCCTCAGCCCTCAGGAACGTACCCCCATCCCACGCCTGACACCTCCCCTCTGGTCAGCCAAGGACAGGCAAGGATCAGAGTCTCTGAGACAGAGGACCCAGTGTGGACCAGAGCCCTGGGCTGACGCAGGACCTTGGCATTGTCCAGCTCCCAAATCCCTGGGTAGCTGATCTCAGAGCTCCCCTGCCCACCCCCAGCCAGTCACAGAACTGCTGACACTCACATCACACTTACCAGGCTCTGTCGTAAACTCTTTATGTAAGTAAGTTACTCCTCGTAGCAACTGTAGAAGTAGTTCGGTGATCATTCTCATTTATCAGAGGAGGGAATGGAGACAGAGAGCTAGACCATGCAGCCGGAACTTAGTGGAGCTGAATGTGAACCCAGGAAGTCTGACTCCAGAATCTTTCCTCAACTGCAGCTCTACGGCCCCCCCAAGTCCTGCTCCAACCCCTTAGTGCAGGTCATTGAATCACAGCCTTTCTGGGCAGCAAGCGGGACAGAGTCGAGGAGGGGAGGTGTCCTGGAGGGACCTGGGCTGCCTACCTCCCCCAGCCTGTGGGATAGTCACAGGGCTTCAATGAACCTCTGTCTTTCATGTTTGAAAGGTGAATCCTAATGATGCCTGTATCAAACGGGTGTGGTGAAAATGAGAGATTATTACCTCTAATAGTTAGTAGAGAATGACAGGATGGCAGAACGGTGATGGAGGAGTAGACGAGGAGCACAGTGGATATAGCTCCTGACTTGTTTTTCTAAGACCACCAGAGCGAGCACAAAAGAACCAGCAAGTAGGCAAAGGTCAGGAGCAAAACTGCAAGTTTATTTTGGTAACCTAAGGTGTGGGGAAGAAGTCTGTCGGCCTCC
>NW_012119710.1:2596831-2597141 GCF_000951035.1 Colobus angolensis palliatus | reverse complement strand
ATTAAGGAGTGGAGTTTTTGTGGAGTGGATGGCTTTCCGCTTACTCCTACTACAGAGATATTGGATGGAAGGCTAGGTCCAGAGAAGGACGGCAACACAGAATAGGTAGCCTCGCTGTTGATTAAAAAAATTGTCTTACCCGCTACCAGGAGAGTTACCCATGGCTCGGTGAGGGTGATGGGGGTCCCCGAGTCTCGGCACCTTCAGTTGTCGTTGTCCAGATGTAGCAGCTGGAAGGAGCTCCCAGGATCCTGGGAAAGGGGGTCACGTGGAGACGCAGCACCTGTTCTCAGGGTGGGGCAATCAGACT
>NW_012119710.1:2543849-2595076 GCF_000951035.1 Colobus angolensis palliatus | reverse complement strand
GTTCGTCCAAACAGCTCCTTCTGCCTGCCACCCTCTTGTCTGGTGATGCCCATGGCTTACTCCTCCACTTCCTACAGATCTTTGCTCAGCAAGGTCCTCTTGATCACTGATAGGAAACAGAGTGCCAGCACTGGCACTTCCTCTCCCCTTCCCTGCTCCATCTACGAAGGGATCCCATCAACATCTGACCTATTCGCTGCCTTGTTAAGGTGAGTACTGCCTGTCTCCTGCATTAGAATGTAAACTCCACTATTTTGTTCACTACTTGTCTCTAGTGCCTAGAATGCAATTCAGCACATAGTAGGTACTCAACAAATAATTGTTAGGGAAATGAGTGAATGGATGAATGAATGAGTAGAGAGGAGGATGGAATGAATGACCCATGCTGGGATTTGAATGCTGGTCTTGCTGAGGGAAGCGGGGAGGTCAAGTCCAAGAATTCTTCCCAGCCCCCAGCTGCTGTCCCTGGGAAATCAGTGGCCACTCCGTATTCAGTGTATACTACTGGGTGTAGGGAACTCTCTTGCCCATCTCCTCTCTTGGCTCCCTACCCTTCCAAGACACAGAGCCTTGTCCTGAACTTATCCTACCCTGGCCTCTCCTCATAGGTGGAATCTGAAACTTCAGGAGCACTTGGTCTGGAGTTAGACAGATCCAGGTTCAAATCCCACTGCTGTGGCCTCCTTGCTGTGTGACTTTGGGAAAAGCGACTTGGTTGTCTGAGCCTTTGGCTTCTCTTTTGCATTACGGGTCCAATCACAAGCCGGACTTGCAAGGCTTGTGGGGACTAAGCTTGATGATAGACGCAGACCCTTGTTGTGGCTTGTGAGAAGCACTTAATAAAAAAAATCGAAACCAACCAGACAGACTATTACTGAGTGCTTACCCTCAGGTGGACATGGTGCTGAGTGTGTTATGTGCACTTAGTTCTCCCACCCACCCCATGGAGTAGATACTAGCAGTATTCCCATTTTAAAGATGAGAAAAAGGAAGCACTAAGATGTTCAGTTATTCACTCAAGAGCACCAAGTGAGTGAATGGCAGAGCTGGGATTTAACAAACATTTAAAACAAAACACAACGATAGACATGAGAAGATGAGGCAGTGAGAGGCTCTCTGGCCTGGGGGATGAGAGCCCTGCTGCTGGTCCCTAACTCGCTTGGTGACCTGGCTATTCCCATAGGCGGTGCAGAGAAAACCCAGAGGACAAACCGGCTCTCACTGAGGGTGTCTGGGGAGTAGGGCCTTGAAGCAAGAGAAGAAGCTCTGCTTTATTCTGTTTTTAGAAGCTTTTTTTTTTTGGTTGGGGAGAGGGGGAAGCGTCTGGTTATGAAATCAACACATGCACATTTTAGAAAACATGGAGATGACTTAAAAGTATAAGGAAATAAAAGTGATCTGAAATTTGCCAACCCTGAATGTTCACTGTTAACATGTTCATGCAGTTAATTTATTTGCTCAACAAATGTTTATTGAGTGCCTCCCATCAGTCAGCTCTGTGTGTGCTGGACACTGGGGACAGTGTGAGAACCAAGTGGACACAGTCCCTGCCCTCTTGGATTAGATACTGCACAGCAAAACAGACTTGGGGCGGCTCATGGGTGTGGTGCTGAGGCGGAGGAGCCACGTGCTGGAGGGCTGGACGCGGACACGCGGAGCCAGGACCTGATGGGTGATTGGATTGTGTATTCTGTATTCTCCACTAACTAGTAGGTGTGAGCATCTTTAATTGGGAAACTTTCACAATGCGCTCGTGAGTGGAAGGGTCCCCAGGTGGAAGGCACGGGCAAAGGCACGACAGCCGCTGTACCTTGGGCCAGGCCCTGGGACACATAACATTCCCCTACAGGAACCCTCTGACCTAGTTTCTTATTCCTCCTGGGTGTTCATGTCCATCAGAGCCTGGACTCAGGCCTCACTCCACCCTCCGTGGCCCAAATCCTGGGGTAGTGTGAGTCATCACAGGGAAAGGCCTGAAGGGCAGCCTTCAAAGTCACCCAGAACTCCCGCCCCATTTAGCTCAGATGGGGCAGAGGCTCTAAGGCTGCGCAGCAAGGCGGGGCTGTCGTCATAGGCAAGGGTAGGGGCCAGGCCTTGTGTTGCCTGTGTTTTCTTTTTGCTGCTCTCTAGGCTCATCCTAAGCCAGCAGGCCTGACCCCTGTCCCCTCCCACCTGCTCCTCGACACTGTCAAGTTTGCTGGAGGAGTGCTGTCTTTGCCAACGGCCATGCCTGATGCCACTTTGTGCTGGTGATCTTGAAGGATACATGAGAGAACAATGCCTCAGCCTTTGCCCCTACTGTCTTCTCCAGCCAGGCCTGCTGGCCTCTTAGGCCTGCCCCCAGCCTGGTTTAAAAGTCCTCCATGCCCCTTGGCATGAAGAAGTCACTTTGGCTGACTCCTTGTCACAGCTGGGGCAAGGTCCAGGCTCGGGTAGGGGAATCCCCAGCACCTAGTGTTCCCTCCCGGAAAGGTGAGCTGTTCCAGCCACGGAGGGGGAAGGCAGAGTTCCCTTTCTTACTAACTGGATCAGGAGGGGGTGCCAGCTCCACTCCACATGGTGCATATACACATACCGCCACGTGCACATATGTTAGCACCTAGGCCACACGTGTGCACACCCACCATGAGTATAAGCATCCACCAGAATGTATGCTGTGTGGAGGCAGGGACTTTGTTTCATTCACCGAATGCTAGCACAGTGGTGGGTGCATAGAAAGTGTTAATGAAACATTTGTCAAGTGATAACTAAATGAATGATGAAATGAATGGAAATAGTTGTGCATGTCAGTGGATATGCAGGGGGACACTCCCGTGTCCATTGACAGGCATATGTCAGGCTCACACACATACATGGGTACGCCAGCACACAAACATATGCTCGAAGACACGTGCACACAGGTGTGTGCCAGTCACACTAGATGTGCACATATGTGCATGCTTGCTTATTTGAACACGTGAGTATGTGGCACACACCAGTGCATGCAGGGAGACTCACATACCCCTGGTGCAGATATGCACACACAAAACCTGCATTTATAAAACTGAAGACATTTGAACAAGATTGAGCAAGTCCCATGTTCAGAATCCTGTGCTAAGTGCTGGGTAGGGCTCAGGGGTGCAGAATTAAAGGTGGACTGTGATGGGCTCTGTCCCCAAGATGCTTATAATCTATGGAGGATGACAGATATTAATTTAAACAGTACAGAGGGGTGAAGGAAACTGTGTGTATGGGTGTATTTGTGTGTGCACATGAGTGTAAGAAATCCTAGAACCATCAGAATGGAGTGTTGGGTTCCCAGATGTGTCTCCAGGTGGCTCTTCTAAATCTTATTTCCAAGGCATTCTAGGGACACTGAATGACATGAGCAGAGACGGATGGACTACTTAAAAATGCATCCATAGCATATATTTCTCTTCCTGTGCGCACACACATGCACACAGCACACATGCAGGCCTACAACACAGGGATACGCATGACCACAGGTGCACAGAACACCCTGCAGCTGCTCACACAGCCGGCCAAGCACACATACCCCACAGGTTCTGACAAGGCCTACAGGTGTCTCTGGCTCCTCCTGAGTCAGGGGAAGGCACCTTGAGAGAACCCTGTAAGATACTGGAGCTGGCAGCTCCTCTAAGGAGTCTATTACACAGCCCAGCTCATTCATCCTGGAGGTGGGTAACTGGATGTGGGCTGCATCTTGGGGGTAGGAATGGGTTTGAAATGTAGCTGAGTCTCAGAAATGTCCTGGACCTAGTGACCTCAAAGGAGATTGTGTGCGGCAGGTAGTCCTGGGCCCAGCTCCTGTTCTTTTAACCACACCAGGCTCTTCGGCAAGACTGGAGACGCCTGGGATTGGGAAGAACCTGAGGAGAGGGTGAAGGACTGACTATAGTTATGAAGGGGGCACCCGTGAATGCCAGAGCTGACCAAACAAGTCAAAGACCTGTGACACAGGGGGAAACTGAGACTCAGAGAAGGGGAAGGGCTTTCCCAGGGTCACAGAGAGAGGCAGCAGTGAACGTGAGACTGGAGCCCAGGTTCCTGGGGCACTTGCTGTATATAGCCCTGGGATGCCTCAGGTGGAAGCAGAAGGGGCACTCGCTTGGGGTCCATGATCCTTTTCAGACCTTTCCTCCTTCCCAACACAGAAATCAAGGCCCCACCCCCAGACCTGCTCATGAGGAGGTGGCTCCTGACTCTACTTTGCCATGAGAATGACAAAGCCCCTTTGAGCTGTAGCATTTCGTGCCAAAACAAAGAGATGGACCAGTGACCTCTGATGTTCCTCATTAGCTCATGGGACTTACCCCTGGGGATATCTCAGACCACGATTTCTGTAATATGGGCCAAGGAGGGAGGGAAAGATACTGAACCTAGAATCAAGGGCTTTGCTTCAATCCCGCAATAGCAGCTTCCTGGCTGTGTGAACTTCAGTGTGCCATTTACCCCTTCTGTGCTTCAGTTTTCTCGTCTGTAAAATTGAGATAACATTCTTTATCTCATGGTCTGGGTTGTAGATTACATGAGCTAATGCCTGGAAAACTCTTAACTTCATCAGGCATGTAGCAAGTGTCCACTCAAAAGGTGGTAGCAATGATTATTTTGGTTAGAACAGTAATTGTTAGACCTGTCTGTATGGCTTATACCCTGTATGCACAGGCCTTGTATACAGCAGGTGCTTGCAGGCAGCAGCAGGGAGTTTGGCTCTGTTTTACTTTGAGGCATAAATTCAGGAAGCATGGTGTGTGTCTGAGCATGGGTACGTAGCTGATAAATACCCAATGTGGAATGCAACTTTGCCTGAATCAGGCGAATGAACCTGCCAGTGCATCAACTTGAGAAACGAGTTTCGATTTCCAGCTGCCTGTGATGTATGGGTCCGCTTAGGAGCTGTGGGCTGGAAGCTCTTACGCCTGGTGCTCTGGGCCACATGGCTGCCTGGCTCAGCAGGGCCCAGCCTCTCACACCAGGGCTCTGGGAGACACTACTGGAGCCTGACCCGGGGATTTCCTCTTGATGGCCGTGGCATCAGGAGGAACTGCAGGAGCTGGGAGATGGGGTGGTAAGGCTGAGGGACCAGGGAGGAGCACGCTGGGGACACCTCAGCTCCTTTGTCCTTTGGGACTTGGAGGTTTGGAGAGCAGGGTTTATCCCAAGAGCCTGAGAAAGTCGGCCCTGTCTAAATGGATTCCTAGGGGTCTTTAGGCCTAGGGGTCTCAGATTCAGTGAATAAGAATAGTACACCTAGTTAAATTTGCAATAAAGAACAAACACCTTTAAAGTAGACATATGTCCCAAATATTGAGTGGGATGCACTTACACTAAAAATTATTCAGTTGATCTGAAATGTAAATTTAACTGGGCCTCCTTTATTTTATCTGAGCCCCCAGGCACCAGCTGTGTGACCTTGGACAGATCACCTCCCCTCTCTGATCTTCAATTTTCTCTCCTTTACAAGTGGGGATAAATCGCGGTCCTCACATGGTTGTTATGAGGATTGGTGAGACACGTAGACTGATAGTAGATTGTGGTGACTGAGACCGTGACTTTTCAACCAGACTGCTTGGGTTCAAATCCTGACTCTGCCATGTCCTAGCTCTGTAATCCTGGGTTTGTGCCTCAGTTTCCTCATCTGTAAAAAAAGAGATAAACATTTTTCTCACAGGTTATAGGTAGGATTAGATGATACAATACACACATACAGTGCCTATTACAGAAGAGTTAGTGGCACATAGTAAGTGTAAGTGCCAAATAGGGATTATGCATTTTTATTTTATTATTATTATAGGTATTATTATTACCATGATAGATTGTCTCCTACTACTCAGTGGCCTCCTAAGGCTGTTCCCTACTTATCAGC
Organism: Colobus angolensis palliatus; assembly: GCF_000951035.1. Lineage (NCBI taxonomy): Eukaryota > Metazoa > Chordata > Mammalia > Primates > Cercopithecidae > Colobus > Colobus angolensis. The sequence goes on along the minus strand of NW_012119710.1, from coordinate 2,589,210 downwards.
CATTTTCACTTTAGTATAAATTAGTTGATAGACCATCTTCCAATAGATGAATCGTTAAGACAGGCTTGCAGAAGAGTGAGTTAGAAAGACAATGAGGGCGTGTCCAGAAGGAAAGAGCACTGAGGACCACCGACCTCCACCCCACACCTGACCCTTTGGAGATGCCAGACAGGGAAGAGGAGGGAACACTAGACTCGGAGTCAGAGAAGCTGGCTTGGCTGTCCCTCCCACAGCTGTGTCCATCTCAGATATGGCAAATCTACCCTTCCAGACACTCAGGTCAAACACTTTAGCTCTGCCCTTGACTCTGCTCTCCCTCCCATGTGTCACATCCCAATCCATCAGGAAGTCTTGTCTGTACATATACCCAGCATAGGACCACTTCTGCCCACCTCCACTGGTGGGGAGCCACTGGTCCGAGGCACCCAGATTATTGTAGGAGCCTCTTCACTGGTCCTATCTGGCCCTAAGTTTTGGCTTTCCACCTACTCCTGGTAGTCTTCCCTGATTACCAGGCACTGGGCAAGGTTAGGGCAGGTGCTCAGGAAGTGCACATGGAATGAAACACATCTTTGAAGGAGGACAGCAGGATGTTGGTGGGCAAGGGAGGGCAGGCTCAGGATAGACCTAGGCTCCTTGAAGCCACCGGCTTTCCGCAGCAGGCTCTCTGTGAAGAAGCCATATTTGCAAAGCACATTAAGCTCAGGCCCAAGTCTCTGTCTTCAGCACTTAATTGATCAGCATGTGCAGGGCAGAGGCCTTACAGAGAAGCGGACAGGCTTCAGCAGGCCTTGGCCACTGGGTAGTCCAGGGTATCCACCTCTTTGGTGTGGTTGGACAGTGGGATCTCCATGTGCCTCCCTGCACGGTGCACACTGTATCTGCCTGCAGGCTAGAATCTTTGGGCTGATTTTAATATAAATTAGTCTCTCCTCCTTGCTCTGCAGCAGTCCGAGCTGTGCTAAAAGGATAATTAATTGGAATGAAAACACCAGCTCCAGCTCCTCTGATCTGCTTCTCTCAGAGAATTCACAATGGTCTTCCTCCAAGTCCCTCCCCCACAGGCGCCATGCTAACTCCTTCAGATGCCAGCTGTAGAGGGATGCCCCGACCCTGCCTCCCACTGTGAGAAGGTCCCAGAGACACCTGTGATGGGTTGCGGCATTAAGATCTTCTTATTGGAAGGCCACAGGCATTTCAAGGTCAGGAGAGGAAGCCTGATCTTGACCAGTGTGGGGAGATGGGAACAGTGACCTGATCCACGCCAGAGGGACAAGCAGTGCAGGTACACAGTGGTCCTTTCCGACGGTAGAGGCATCTCCCCTGGCCAACCTGTTTTTCTTCCCGCTTCACTCTCTCTACCCTCTTCCTCTCCTTCTGCTACATTTTTTTTTTTGAGACAAGGTTTTACTTTGGTGCCCAGGTCGTAGTACAGTGGTGTGATCTTGGCTCACTGCAACTTTCACCTCCCAGGCTCAGGCAATCCTCTCACCTCAGCCTCCCGAGTAGCTGAGGCTAACAGGTGTGCACTACCACGCCTGGCTAACTTTTTTGTTTTGTAGGGACAGGTTTTTACCATGTGGCCAAGGCTGATCTCAAACTTCTTCTCCTTTTCTTTTTTGTTTTTTTTTTTGAGACAGAGTCTTGCTCTGTCACTCAGGCTGGAGTGTAGTGGTGCAATCTCAGCTCACTGCAACCTCCACTTCCTGGGTTCAAGTGATTCTTCCGCCTCAGCCTCCCAAGTAGCTGGGATTACAGGTGCCTGCCACCACACCCAACTAATTTTCATATTTTTAGTAGAAACGGGGTTTCACCATGTTGGCCAGGCTGGTCTCGAACTCCTGGCCTCAGGTGATCCGCCCATCTCAGTCTCCCAAAGTGCTGGGGTTACAAGCCTGAGCTACTGCGCCCAGCTGGTCTTGAACTTCTGAGCTCAAGGGATCTGCCCACCTAGGCCTCCCAAAGTGCTGGAATTACAGGCGTGAGCCATGGCGCCTGGCCTCCTTCTCTTTCTGTTCTTTGGGTTTAGGCTGGTGGTAAAGGGCTCATGCAGTGGGCTGGTGAAGGGCAGGCACTAACAGCAACCACAGCTAATGCTCACTGACGTGTTTCCTAAGAGCTTTATATGGGTAGTGCACTTACACAACAGCCCAGTGAGCTGGTGATTACTATGATTTCGTTTCACAGAGGAGGCAACCAGGGCACAGAGGTCATGCTGCTCAAAGTCAAACAACCAGCCTGTGGTAGAACCAGGATTCAAGTCAGAACATGTGATTTTTGAGCCCTTCCCTGTGTGTTGGGCCCTGACCAGGATGTTGAGGAAAGACTGAGTTTGCACACCAAGTCTCAATCCATTAGCCAGTCCCTCTTCCCTCTCTCCTGTTCATGATACCCCTTCTGCAGGCTTTTTTTTTGTTTGTTTTTTCTGAGATGGAGCTCTGTTGTCCAGTCTGGAGTGCACTGGCACTATCTTGGTTCTCTGCATCCTCTGCCTGCTGGGTTCAAGCTATTCTCCTGCCTCAGTCTTGAGTAGCTGGGACCACAGGCATGCTCCATCATGCCCATCAGCCAGCTTCTTGCTGCCATCTCTTCTTGCACAATCATGTTCCCCTCTTTTTTGCTTTCTCTCTCCCTCTCTCATGTCCTCTCTTCCCCCACAGAGGACCCAATCGCCATTGATCAGCTCAGCCATTACAGGAGAATCCAAAGGGGACTGAGTTCTGAAGTAAAAGGAGATTGATAAGGATTGAGAGTGCTCAGACTCTAAAGCCCTTGAGAAGTTCCAGAAGTCCCCTTTAGTACCGCTGCCCCAGGCCCCGGGGGCTCCTCGACCTCCTCAAGCACCGACTACTTTCCTCTAGGCATGGTCATCCAGCCTGAATCACATCCCCTACTCACTTCATGGTGGACATGATTGTTTTTCTGTAGAGTTTAAAGATTAGGTTTGAGGCAATATCACTCTATTAGTGTGCAGGGCAGAGAGTGAGAGAAACAGAGGGTATCAGAGCTCTGTGATGGACTAAACAGGCTTTTGTGGGCTAGCCTGGGAATCAGCTTCTTTTACACACATTGTTTCTGTGGAAGATGCTTTCTGGGTCCCAGAAACCTTATTACTCACTGACTAGGTGGTCATGGCTTATACATTTAGCTTCTTGTAATTTCAAAATAGCTTTGGCATTGGAGAGCTGGGCTGCTTGGAGGAAAAGAAAGGCTCTACCTGCCTCAGTGTTTCTCACCTCAGCTCTAAATATATTAAAAGGCCCACCCCACCCCAACCTCTCAATCCCATAATGCACTTTTTTTTGAGACAGGGTCTTCCTCTGTCACCCAGGCTGCAGTGCAGTGGTGTGATCACAGCTCACTGAAGCCTCGACCTCCTGGCTCATGCAATCCTCCCACCTCATCCTCTTGAGGCAGGACTACATGCATGTGACACCATGCCCAGCTAATTTTTTGTAGAGCCAGGGTCTCACTATGTAGTCCAGGGTGGTCTCGAACTCCCAAAGTGCTAGGATTACAGGTGTGAGCCACTGTGCCTGGGCCCATAATATGCTTTTTAATGCCAGTAAATTATCCAGGGTCTGGAGGGGTGGGAGTGAAGGCAGGAGGTCGCGGGATATATTGGAGAGAAGAAAAGTGAGAGAACCCCTGCTATGATCTGCTGAGGCTGCCATAATGAAATCCTGCAGACTGCGTGGCTTATACAACAGTCCAAGATCAAGGTGTTGGCCAGATTGGTTTCTTCTGAGGTCTCTCTCCTTGGCTTGTAGATGTCCATCTTCTCCCTGTGTCCCCACATGGACTTCCTTCTATAGGTCTGTGTCTAAATTTCCTTTGCTTATGAGGAGAGCAGTCATATGGGATTAGGGCCAACCCAAATGACCTCATATTCCATTAATTACTACTTTAAACACCCCATCTCCAAATATAGTCACATTCTGAGGTACTGGGCGTTGAGATTTCAACATCTGAATTTTGAAGGACAGAATTCAGCCTGTAACAGGAGCCATTTCCTGTTTGGAATTTCTGTGTGCCTGGCAGGGGATGCTTTAGCTGGAAGTGAGGTGGCCCTCACACAGCATCAAGCACAATGGAAGGTGTAATGACCACCTGCTGCTCCCCACTTTTGTAGCCAATTCTTTGAGATCCCAGAGCAATGAAGTATAGACAGAGCCAGGTTCAGCACATGAAATCTGTAGAAATTTGATTGACACAAAGATGCTGCCGGCTTCTTGGGATCAGGCCAGAGGTGTTGCAAATCGAAGGCAGAGGAATTTCCTAAGCATCTCTAAAGTTATGGCTGAGGCTTCTGTAAATCAGAAAACCCTTCTCCCACTGCAGTGTTTCTCAATCCCTTATCACTGCAACAGCCAGGATGAGTGGCAGGTGCTTTAGAAAGAGGGGCAGTGGGAGCAAGCCCTCCAGGGCTACTTCTATCACTGAGTTGAAGATGTTGGTCCTTTTGAGTCTCGCCTAATAGTTTCATCTCTCTCTGATGACCGACCCGTATGTCCTGAAACATTTTGAGGTGTATCTGGGGTAAGGATATTGCTGGCATCATTTTATATATGTAGATCATAAGGAAACCAAAATGACAGAATGTGTACATGTCGCCTGTGGGAAAGGTGAGACTCCCAAGCCAATAAGAAGTAAGTTATGTCCAGAAAGCAGTTATGCCCCTTTTATTTGATAATAAAGGGCAACCAAGCACTTGATCCTGGGAAATAAGTAAGGAAGCATAGGAAACAAAGTGGATTTGACTCCAGACCTCTGCTGCTTAAGAGGGGAGTCCACTGTAGCTCCCCTCAACAGGAAAAGCCCAACCTCTGGGGCCTGGCACACCTGATTCCATATCTTGGTGATGTGACCCTGGGTAAGTTACTTAATCTCTTGTAAGCCTCAGTTTTCACATCTGTAAAATGGGGATGACACCCAAATGATGTAATTTATAGAAGTGTTGAGCCCAGTGCCTGGCACGTAACAGGTGCCTAGTGCATATCAGCTTCTTCCTTGTTCTTCCTCTCCCAATCTGTGTCTCTGGGTCTTTCTACTTTGCCTGGGGAAGGTGACTGTCACTCTTGCCCCTTCTCTGCAGCATTGATCATGTAATAAGAAATCTGGCATATGCATTATAATTAGAGAGTTTCTCGGTTTTCCTGTCTTTAAATGGTTGGGTTAGATATGGTGATATCTGAGTTGCTTTCCATCTCTGACATTTGTGAATGCTATATTCTAATGGGGCTGTGGGACCTTGGCCTTGGAAATTCATGAGTTAGTCAGGACCCCTTTCATCCTGATGGTCAAAGGCTGGTCTGGATCCCTTAGAAACAGCTATGGGACACACAGACCTCTCCCTACCCCCGACCATGAGAGGAAGGAGGGTGGTGCTGGGGCTGGTGACAGAGCTAAAGGGTGTTGCCATAATTAAACACCATGTCTTACATCAATTCCACAGTGACACTTCTCTACAGAGTCAGGCTGACATTCATTTCTTATAAGAACACTTTGTCAAAATAATTTTTTTATTAAAAAAAGAAAGATTCTTGCTAAGGCAGGAGAACCATATTTTCCAGGACTCTCCAAGGGAGAACTGACTCAGAGCAAGCTCTGAGCAGGGGTATCTGCTTATTGGCATCTCAGAGATCTGAGCCTAGGGTAGGCGTGAGCTCTGAGCGGTTATTGGCTCCACATCTTGTGCTCCTAGATCAAGATCCCAGACCCCTCTGTAGGATGGAAGAGAAGATGTTTGGAGCTTGGAGCTCTGGTTCAACCCAGAGGGGGAAGTGACTGCCTCAAGGTCTCAGTGCCTTCTGGCAGGGTAAGGCTGGAGCTGTCTCATTCATGAGTGAGCACAGTGAAATGGAAAGGACAATAGGCCCATTGGTGTCCCTCTCTCATACTCAGCTGCTTATTTGAAAAGTAAGAATAATTATGCCTAAGCTAGTGGTTATCATGGGAACTAGATTAGAGGGTTTATGGAAAGGTACCTGGCTCAATGAATACAGGGATGTAATTCTGGAAGGCATAGGAAATCCAGAGGTCTATACATGAGGAAGGAGAATTCACTGGGCTCTTCTACCCAAACAGCTCCCCGGAAGTTCCACTACACTGCTTCCTAGGGCAGGACTGGGGAAGGAGGAGCAACCTATCAAGTACTCATGGGCTCCAGCGCCTTCTTTGTGAGTAGGATGTGCTCCTGACCACTGCACCACACTGCCTCCCTAGAAGAGTTGTGAACTTTTATAATGAGAACTCAACCTTTCCTGGGCCTTCTGAGCAGTGAGAAGACACCATCTTGAAATAATACTCTAAGTTTGAGGCAAGGTCAGAGCTCGAACCCAGGTGTCTGCTAACTCAGATCAGTGTTGGTCTCCCAGGCTCATGGGAACTGTCCCTGGTGCTGACTCCAGATCCACACTCTCTAGCTTGATTTGGCCTCGCATCTGACTTGAGTTTCTGCCATAAAAGGCCCTTAAGAACACGGGCGGATCACAAGGTCAGGAGATCAAGACCATCCTGGCTAACACGGTGAAACCCTGTCTCTACTAAAAAATACAAAAAACTAGCGGGGCGAGGTGGCGGGCGCCTGTAGTCCCAGCTACTCGGGAGGCTGAGGCAGGAGAATGGCGTAAACCCGGGAGGCGGAGCTTGCAGTGAGCTGAGATCCGGCCACTGCACTCCAGCCCGGACGACAGAGGAGACTCCGTCTCAAAAAAAAAAAAAGAACCTCTTTTGGCAGAGGAAGACAAAGCCCCCAGAGGACAAGTGACTTGTCCAAGGCCACATAGCAGTTCCCTGTGACACTAGAGTACTTCATCACTTACTTCATTGTTCATGAATTCTGCATTTCTAGATTGACATTTGAGACCAGGTTTTAAGCTTATCTTTGTCACTGACTCTGCCAAAGTCATAGAAAGAGATACCTTACAAGTGTGTAGTACTTACTAACTTTTGAAGTGCTCTCACTTTGAATTTTCAAAATAACCTTTTTGAACAAGACAGATAGGATGGAAAATAAGGTAAGACAGAGGAGATTCAAAGAGAGGCTAAGTGATTTTCTTAAGGCTGCCCAGCTAGTGAGTGGGAGAATCAGGACTGGAATCTGGTTCTTCCAGTGTCTTATGCTGATGTCTTCTGCATGATCCCCATGGGACTTTCTTGGCCAAGCTTAGCCCTGGAAGAAATCTTACTGGGTCCATCTGAGCCTGTGCTCCCATCCCGTTCCTCGGCCTGCTTCCTTGAACCTGTTGGGGGTTCTGGTACACCTGGTCTGGGGCAGATGCCTTGTTTACAGTCATGCCAGGAGGGGAAGGGAGGCAGGCCATTCACGGTCTATTTTCACCTTACACTTCTTCTGGATGGTGTCTGCCTCAGGGATATTGGCAAGGAATTCTATGTAAACTGGATAGAGGCCCACAATCTGGAACAAAAAAACCCTTCAAAAACTGGAGAATAGGCATAAAGGAATGTAGTTGGGGGCTGAGAGGAAGGAGGCTGTGAAGGCAAGCAGGAATCAGAGTGAAAGAAGAGCACCCCATCCCCCGTACCTCATTACAGTATGGTGTCCAGCCTCATTAGAGGGCATCATGACCACAACACCCCTTCACAGTGTATGTGGACCCTCTTTGGGCTGGTAGATCATGGAGATATCTATAAGGTGGTTGTAATGTAGACTGACTCAATAATGGGCTGCAGCCAGGGTACACAGATGTCTCTGCTTTTATCTTATTATTATTATTTTTTTGAGATGCAGTTTCACTCTATCACCCAGGCTGGAGTGCAGTGGTGTGATCTCAGCTCACTGCAACCTCTGCCTCCCGGGTTCAAGTGATTCTCCTGCTTCAGCCTCCCAAGTACCTGGGATTACAGGCATGCACCTCCACACTTGGCTAATTTCTGTATTTTTAGTAGAGACTGGATTTCACCATGTTGGCCAGGCTAGTTTGAACTCCTGACCTCAAGTGACACTCCTGCCTTGGCCTCCCAAAGTGCTAGGATTACAGGCATGAGCTACCACACCCAGCGTCTCTGCTTCTAATACTCCGTTTTTCTCCTCCATTAATGATCATCACTTCCCAAGAAGAGACCAGTGGAAATTTCCTGCAGCCGCTGTGTTTATGAGTGGTGCATGCATGTGATTGGGCACACACTGGCCCACTTTTTCCTCTCTTTCTTTTCTCTTTCCTCTCTTTTCTCTTTTACTCATACCCATCCCGTCTCTTCATCCAAGCAGAGGTAGGTGAAGACCAAAGGAGAGAGTGGGGACTGGAGAGGGAGCTGGGTGTGGGGAATTTTAGCGTGACCTTCTTCAGTCATGCGATGAAAGAAAGAGCTGTTTCTCTCCTCCTTGCCCCTCACCCCATCCTTTATCTGTAATAAGCTCCCTTTCCCAGGATTGCCACGGAGGAGGAGAAGGTGGAAAATTATTCCTGTTCTGCTCCTAGAAAACTTTAAAATGCTATCGCCATGGAAACTGCTCTCGAGCAGTCTTGGAGCACGCTTGTGGGAGAGGGTGAGGCAAGGTGGGGGAGGATGAGGATGATGGTGGATGAGACGCTCACAGGGGTCTTCCCACCACCTCAGCACTGTTGGTTCTTCCTGTTTATGTGATGCATGATAGAACCAGGCTATTTCCTTTTGGGGTGAGTGGACACAGAAACTATTCCTGGACTGGAGGGATGTGGGGTCACTGGGATCTGTTTGTCCCCCACAGCAAGCCCGCTCTGACTGAGTTCCGATTATGTGCATGTGTGCAGGCTCTTTGTGTACGTGTGGCAGGGGAGGAAGGGCATAGAGGTGAAACCACCTTTGCTATCACAAGAATCTGCAAGCTAGAGGGTGGAGAAAGAACTGCCACCTCTTTGGAACTTACTACGTGCCACCTACTTTATATATAGTTCCTTTTAAAATCCTTACCTCAGCTGTTAAAAAGACAATTAAACACCCATTTTACAGAGGAGGAAACTAAGGTTCGGGGAAGCCAAGTGACTTGCCCAGGAACACATTGCCAGTCAATGGCAGAGCTGGAATTTGAGAACTGGACACTCTGACTCCAAATGATGCCCAGTTATCATTTCTTCAGTGCCTAGCGTGTGTCAGGTGCTGTGCTAGACACTATATTTGTCATTCTTACAGCTGTGTGAACAGAGAGCTTTTATCCCCAGGTCGCAAAGGAGGAAACTGAGACTCACTGTGGTTAAAGAATTTTCCCAGGGTCACATGGATAAGAGGTGATGGAGCCAGGACATATATACATATGTATTTTTTGAAGATGGGGTCTTGCTCTGTTGCCCAGGCTGGAGTGCAGTGGTGCAATCATGGCTCACTGAAGCCTCCACCTCTCAGGCTTCAGCAATCCTCCTGCCTCAGCCTCCCGTGTAGCTGGGACCTCTTTTTTTTTTTTGTCTTAGAGATGGGGTCTCCCTATGTTGTCCAGGCTGATCTTGAACTCCTGGACTCAAACGATTCTTCTGCCTTGGCCTCCCAAAGTGCTGGGATTACAAGTGTGAGCCACCACACCTGGCCCAAGATTGAAAGCTAAACAGCAGAACTGGGATTTGAATCCAGGTGCATCTGATGCTGAAGCCAGTGCCTTTATCTGCCATACCATGCAGCCAGAGAGTATGCAAGAGAGTGAAGTGGGGCGGGGAATGCAGAATGTGGGCTGAGGCCAGCTGGTCTCACCTCGGGGCCCAGAGCAAACACTGAGTCACAATATGGGAACCTCTTACAGGTTGTCTCTAAGGCTCACACAGCCCTGGAGAGTTTGGCCCAGAAGTGGGGGGTGAGCAGAAGGCTCCATGATGTGCCTAGTTGATAACCCATCCTTGGGGTGTGGGGGATAACAGGAGATCCTACCTAGACCACGAGGCAGGAGAGTGGTTGAGTGGAAGGCAATGGTGAACAGGAGGAGAACCATAGAGGATAAAACTCTAAACGTAAGTGGGATATACTTCCTTTCCCACAGGGAAATGGAAAGGCAATACCATGTTAATCAGAATAATGGGCAAGGCTATGCTGCAGTAATACACATCCCCAAAGATCAGTGGCTCAATACTCTGAGGTTTATTTCCCATTCATGCTATGTCCTGTCAGTTAGTCTTTGCCTAGTAGCAAACCATGTGAAACTTAGTGGCTCAAAACAAAAAAACATTTAATATTTTTTTCTGATTCTGTGGGTTGACTGGGTGGTTATTTTGGTCTATGCCAGTTCAGATGGGGCTAGATGGTTTAGGGCAGCCTCACTCACATGTCTGGGATTTCAGGTAGAACAGTTGGGGCCTTGCCTCACTCCATGTGGTCTTCTCCAGGAGGCTAGCTGAGGCTTTTTCACATAGTGGCAAAAGGGTTCCTTCCCAGCCATGAAACAGGGCAAGTTCCAATACTCAGGCACTTCACAAGCCTCTGCTTGTATCACATTTAAAAATATGCCATTGGCCAAAGCAAATCACATGGCCGAGCTGGTTCAAGCTTTGTAGGAATGGACTTTGTCTCTGGATGGGAGGAATAGCAAAGCCATCTTGCAAAGGGGAAGGCACACAGGGAGAGGAGGAATAAGTCCGGCCGTCTTTACAATCTACCTCATGCCTTGCCATCCGGGGCCACTGGATAGATCTGCCCCACGTCTTCCTCATTCCAGGACCCAGGCTGTTCGTGATTCCACCTTATTGCTGCTGATTGCTGAAGCAGGAAGAAGAGAATGTGGTGAATTACACATGACCTCCTAAAGCCTCCATCAAGGAGAGGCACATCACTTCTGGTCTCGCTGCTTTGGCCAAAGCAAATCATGGCCATGTCTAATTTCATGAAGGTGGGGAAGTAGGATTCCACCATGTGCTTGGAAAGAGAACCGCAAACATTTGGAGAATGGCACTAATGACTACCACCAGCATCGTTTATGGAGTGCTGACTAGATGCTGGGCAATTTAAAAATGTTATCTCAGAATGTTCTCATAGCATCTTTATGGGGTAGGGATTATTATCTCTGTTTTGCAGCTAATGAAGCAGAGTGGCTGAGGAACTCACCCAAGGTTATGCACCCAATAAGAGGCAAAGCCAGCACTGGGACCCAGTTAGTCTGACCCCAGAGGTGATATCCTTTCTAGAGCATGTTTGTCACCTACCTCCTCAGAGAGAGGACAGAGGGCATGCTTCACAGGTGACTCAGGCTTCCTGCAAGGAGGTGATGTGGTGACGTTTACATCGTTTGTGCACCCAGTCATTCGTTCATTTGGCTCACAGTTATTTAAATGCTACCGTGGACAAGAGGAGCAGTGACTAAGACAGACTTGGTCCCTGTCCTCATGGTTTAAGATTGGGAACACTCACCTGTGATCCCAAAGGTCAAGGATTTCCTGTTTTCAGCTTTAGAAAATGGGGAGTTTCCAAGGTTGAGGAGGCTCACAGGTTTCCTACTCTAACAAGGGTTCCCCACAGATCAGAGGAGCTGGGGAACATTGCCCCAGCATCTGGGCTTCTCAGAAAGCCTGGGGAGCTGGCAGCCTCACTGGTGTATTTTGTAGGAGCTGCATAAATGCTCAGTGATGAGCAGTTAATGAGTAATGCATCCCACATGCTGGACAGAACCTCTCCTGGCGTTCTTGAATCCAGAGAAATTGCTGGGCTCATGCATGAAGCAGAGGGTTCCAGGAACCCACACAGGTGAGTTTCCTGGGCATCTTAAAGCTTGGGAGGGAGGTCACAGTCTTGTTAAGCCACCCATGGCCCTGACAGTCCCCACCTATGCCACCCTAGATGTACAGTGGGACCCTTTGGGATCATGTGGCCCAGCCTTTTCCCTCTTCCCTCACCATCCTTCAGAGCCCAAAGCTCGTTTATTGCATGTCTGTTACATAGACCTCCAGCTCCCCTGGAACCTTTCCAGGGATGAGGAGCTCACTACCTCCAGAATCCGTCTGTTCTAAAGTCCCTTCTGATTACTTGGCTATTTTGCCCAAGAGCCCACACAACCCACCAGCCACGTGGAGCCAGCACATGCCAAGATGCCGTGCGTCCTGGGTGCAATGACACCCTCATGGCGGTTGGGCTGCGGGCTGGGGAGGGGGTGTTATGTGAGCACGCATAGCTCCAGGCAGACGGGCCTGGCTCTGCCTGGCTGTCAGAGATGCTGAAGCCTCAACTCTCTCTGGCTCCCAGCAACTACAACTATTTATAAAAGATGAGATTTGCCAGGGAACAGGGAGAGGCTGAGACATCTGCTCCCTCTGCTGGGGTGGCCGGTACTCACCTCCCAGCCCCAACTCCCTGATTGGAGGAGCCTGCGAAGGCTCCAGCCCCAAAGCCCCAGTGAGCGCCACCGGCAGCACCTCTCTGCCGTGTCCCCACACCAAATGGACATCTCAGGGATGGAATAGGCAGGATGTTCTTCTCAGAATGGCGGCTCCCTAGTCGTACTCCCATCTCAGTCCAGCTCTGGGGAGGAGAGGGCAGCTCCTCTCAGAGGGAGAGGAAACTGTGCTGCCCTCCGCCTCTGTTTGCCTCCTGGAGAGCTGGCCCCTGGCCACCTAGACTTACCTCCCCTCCGAGACTGGGAGTGTCGTGGGGACAGAGACCATGATCGGTTTTCAGGGTTCAGGTGGAACAGGTTCTTGCAGCAGCCAGTGCAGCACAGTGGGTGGGTATGGAGCTGGTTTGGGAGCGTTTGGGAGCAGGCACAGAGACCTAAGTTCAAATCCTGACACTGTGCTCTTCTCTGAGCCTCAACTTTCTCATTTCTTGAATGGGGATGAAAGGAATCTCTGCCTCTCAGCATTGTAAAAATATTACATGTTTGTTGTTATTATGTCTTCACTGTTTAATGAATGACTGAGTTCTGAACTGTGTTGTGACATGGATGGAACGCTAATTACGAGTCAGAAGACCTGAGTCCTGCCACTGCCAGTACAAACGGCTGTGATCTTAGGAGCTAGATTCCTCCTCTCTAAGCCTCAGTTTCATCATCTGCAAGATGAGAGTAACAATGACAATGACATCTGCCCTGCCCGACCCCCACCCCTGGATATGTCATGAGGCCAGGATGGGGGAATGTAGGGGAAAGACAAACTGCTTTGAGTGTTTGTTCTAATGACAGCCACACCATGGGTGACCGAACGGTGGGAGAGTGGAGAGAGTCAAAATAAACAGACCTCAGAAAATGAGTATCTTCGTGCATGGGGAGCGCCATTCAGTGTTCCCCTAACGATGGGTGACTGTCATTGGAGCAAACAGTGCCACCCATATTAACGTGTTTTCTTATCTGCAAAATGGGAGTAACAATATATCCTTCAGGAGACAAACAACAAGTTCCCTGAGCACCTTGGAGACAGAGAGGAAGGCTGAGGGCCCTGCAGGGGATGGCTGGGGAGATGCTTCCTGGGAATAACTGAATGGTGGGGGTACAATGATAGTAACTGGTTGTGGACACCAACTGCTTGCCCTGCCGGGGCATTCACTACATTCTTTCGAAAACAAAAAACCACCAATGAGGCTTTATTTAATCTACAAATTAACCCCTTTATTTTGTAGATGGAGACACTGAGGCACAGGGAGTTATGTAAAGTCACAGGTTTGACAAGTGGTAGAGCCAGGAATGGAACTCCATCTCCCTGGCACTACGGCCTGGCTTCTAAGGTCACATCGTGCTTCACCCGTGGAAAATTCCCAGGGCCCCTCTAATAAAGGTTATCAGGGAGGGTCCAAGAGAGATTGGGCCATTTTCTGCAGAGTCAGAGGTCTGGGACGGGCGAGCAGCTTCCCAGGCTGAGGTTGCCAAAGCCCCTTCGGGCAAACCCAAAGAGGTCTGTTTCAGAGGCAGTGAGGCCCAGGGTGTGGTTGGCAGGGCTCCTGTGGTGTAATGGGTTGAACTGTGTTTCCCAAAAGATCCGTCCAAGTCCTGACCCCCAGGACCTGTGAATGAGACCCTATTTGGAAGCAGGGTCTTTGCAGATGTAAGGGAGTTCAGGATCTTGAGAAAAGAGCATCCTAACAGGTGCCCTTATAAAAGAAAGAAGAGGGAAATATGGGAGAGACCCAGAGGAAAAGGCCACGTGAAAACAGGGGCAGAGACTGGGGTGATGAAGGGCAGAGATGGGGGTGCCACAAGCAAAGGAATACCAAGCACCCCTGGGAGCTGCAGGAGGCCAGGAAGGACCCTCCCCTCGAGCCTCCAGAGACAGTCAGCCCTATCGACACTGATTTTGGACTTTTGGCCTCCAGAACGGTGGGAGATGACATTTCTCTTGCTTTAAGCCCGTTTTTGGTTATTTGTTATGGAGGCCCTGTGGGGAGAGGAGATGCCTGGCCAGGCCCCTAAATGTTATAGTGGGCCTGTCATTGATCACGCTGATCCTTCCTGCAACCCTGGACGACCTCTGCTTTAGGTCTCCCTCTAGGGAAGGTGAATTACCAATATCTTCTATTCCATTTCCTGGTGCACCAACTCTCTCTTTCACTTTGGACACACAAATTTTCTTTTTCCTTTAGGGACCCACTTTTCCCACCAGTAATTGGGAGGGTTGCTCCCTTATGCAGGAGCTGGAGTGGAAAGGGGTGTAGGGGAGCGGGAGGGAGTCCCTCCAAGCATCTTGATCCTTCTGCAGTTCCTGGGATTGGGCTGAGGTGGAATATTCTTGGCAGGAAAAGCTGGCTCCTGAGATTTCAGGAAAATAAGAGCTTTTCTGGGAGAAAAGAAGGGTGTGATGTGCTTTAATGCCTAAAAAGGCTTTGCTAAGCAGCAGATTGTTTCAGGAAGAATGGAAAATGAAGAGACACTCCTGGAGGGGGTGGGCGGGACCCTGATAGGTGTCATGGAGTACTGGATGGGGCAAGGGTTTCAGCCAGAATCTGGTGTTCAGAGATCCTAGCTGATGGAGAATTCCTTGACCCTATCCCTGGAGAGTGAGATTGGGCTCCGCCTCTTGGGATGGCTTTACACCAAATCCTACTTGGAGACAGAATGAGAGACAGTGCATTACTCCCAGTCCCCAAATGAATCATGAATTAGGGCTGTGTCCATTTGAGTTGAACCATGAAGGACGTGGTAGAAATTTTTTTTTTATAAAAGTTATTCCTGGAGAAGTGAAGACCCCATCCTGGGTAGAGCTGAGAATGTGTGCGGCAGCGCAGCGGGAGGTAAGGTTAGAGAAGCAGGAGATGTGGCTGGAATGAGCGCTCACATTTTCTGCAGGCTACCGAGATGCCAGGCACTGCGCTGGGTTTCATAGGTTTCTTTTCATTGTATCCTCAGCACAGTCTTACAAGGTAGGGATTACAATGTCCACTTTACAGAGGAGAAAATGAAGGTTCAAAAAAGTTCAGTAAATTTTCCAGGGACATAGAGTATGTTAGGGGAGCTGCCTGAACTTTGTGGAGCCAAGTTTTGGAGGATCTTAGTAGCCTGAAGAGGTGTTTAAACTTGAGGCAACAGGTAATAGGGAGCCATGGTAGGTGTTTGAGCAGGAGCATGGCACAATGAAAAGGATGCCAACAGAGACCTGGCAGCTGAGGGGAAGACTAATAGTAAAATAGTAATACAAATAATAACCATGATAATAAGAATGAAAGACTCAGGAGTACCTTGGCTGCCTTAGCATTGTTCTAACACAGGGCACTTGGAGGTCAGGCTGGAACAAGTCATGCCCAGGATGGAGAGAGATCTGGGAGGCAAGGGTGGGTGGAGTCAGAAGAGGGAGAGGATATTAGGGAGCAGGGAGAAAGGACTGATGGGATCTGCTGGCTCAGGGTGGAGAGACAACAGCAAGATAGGACTTTAAGAGGGACTTTGGGCTTTTTCTTCTGATACCCAGCCAGGGCCAGAAAGGCAGCTCTGTCAGGCCTAGGGTCAGGTGTGGCTTGACCACTTCCCAGCTGTGTGATCTTGGGTAAATCACTTCACTTCTCTGAGCCTCTCTCTGCTCATCTTTCATATCCAGAGAATATATTCTTCCCACCTCGACCCCAGTCAAAAAAAAAAGTTGGTTGTGTTCCATTTTCCCTCTTACTGGCCCAGAGCTACCACTTGGAGGGCAACTGCTGACCAGGGAAACCACTTCTGTCTCTCCAACTCCTTTCTGGGGTGGGGGAGGAGGAGCAGCTTTCCTTTGAAAGGGACATTTGAACTGGCCATCTGAACTGAAAGCAGGGATGCGACAGCTGGAAAGGGGTAAAGAAAGGCATTCCTGGAAGGGAGCACAGCATGGGGAAAGGCCCAGAGGCAAGGATGTGCCTTGCTCCTGAGAGCTTCGCTGCTGTCTGATCAATGTGTGCCTCTCTCTGGTCTGTTACTGTACACTCTCCAAGCAGCTCCTGTGCTCCAGTACTTACAGGACACTTGCAAGTAGGGCCTGTACCCATTTCTCAGCTGAGATAAGTTGAGGCAGGAAGATCATTGCTGCTAAGGAGGGTGAAAGAAGAGGGTGCGGAGGCCCTGTCAGTGCTGCAGGCAGTAACGAAGCTGTCAGGGAGCAGGCTGTGAAGGGAGGGCTTGACGGGAGTCACATTATTTTTGTTCCCAAATTGAAATTAAAGATCATTTCAACTCCACATGCTGGAAATGCCTGGGTTCATTACTTCTTGGGATTTTGTCCACGCTCTCGTTCTAGATTCAATTAAAGCAATTTAAAGTAATTAATTAAATTTGTTATTTGATTAATAAAGATAGAAATTCAGCTAAGTTGCTGTGAAGGAGGAAGCCTTGTTGGAATTTGCTAGCAGAGGACTTGGAAAGACTCATTTCTGCCTCCTACTCAGCCTCCTCCCCTTGCTGTTTACCCACTGTGTCTCCTCTGGACCCCCCTACCCTTTCAACTAGGACTCATGAATCAGAGCTTCAAGGTCAGGGTTCAAAGTGTGTGGATGTGTTCTGGGAGCAGCAGGGAGGCTGGGGTGCTAGAGCAGTGTGATCCACAGCTGGAGAGACAGGGGATGAATAAGGAGTGGTGACAGCATTGCTCATCTGGAGGGGCAGGGTCCTGAGTAGGGGCCAGAGGGCTTTGGGCAGGCTAGGAACACGCTGTACATGCACAGAAGCAGAGGAGCTGGAGAAGTGGCAAGATGCCAAAGACCAAACTGCAGGGGCAGGGGATGGAGGAAACAGCAGTGAGAAGGGGAGTGGGGTGTCTAGCCAAGGCCAGGTTGAGCTGTCCAGAAGAGGCTGGGTAGAGGTAGCAGGTGCCGGAATTGACAGTGGGTCAAACTAGAGTGGGGAGGTCAAGCCAGACACCAGCATGAGGAGTCAGTGTGGGTCAAGGTTTAAAAGTCAGAGTGTTTCTAAGTATGACCCAAACCCCAGATACTCCAGAAAATTTACATCAGTAAACATAATGACATTTGAAAAATCTGCATGGAAATAAACACCATAAGCAGAATCAAAAGATAAGTGAAGTATTGAGAAAAATACTTAAAGCTCATATCACAGACAAAAGCTAAATTCCTTAATATATAAAGAGCTCTTCCAAATCAATAAGAAAAAGAAAAATAACCCAGAAAAGAGGTCAGGAATGGACAGTTTGTAGGAAAGGAAGTACAAATGCCTCTTAAGCATGTGCAAAGTTCCTCATTCTCTTCCATAATCAGAGACGAAAATGAAGAGCAGCCAATCATTTCATTGTTATCCATCAGATTGAGCAAGTTTCAAACATATAATAATATACTGGGTTGAAATTCATGTGGAAAAATAGGCATCTCAAATAATGCTGCTACTACTTCTATGGAGGTTAGTTTGACATTATCTATCAAAATTATAAATTCTTGTATTCTTTGACCTAGAGATTCAGCTTCTTGGAATTTATCCTACAGATAACATGGTGGTTTATTGTGTCACTCTTTATAATAGTCCGATAGGGAACAACAGAAGAGCCCAGGCATAGGCAGTTGGCAAAGAAATGATGGTGTGGCTGGGCGTGGTGGCTCAGCCTGTAATCCCAGCACTCTGGGAGGCCGAGGTGGGCGGATCCCCTGAAGTCAGGGGTTCGAGACCAACCTGGCCAACCTGGTAAAACCTTGTCTCTACTAAAAATACAAATATTAGCTGGGCATGGTGGTGGGCACTGTAATCCCAGCTACTCAGGAGGCTGGGGCAGGAGAATCACTTGAACCCGGGAGGCGGAGGTTGCAGTGAGCCGAGATCGCACCATTGCACTCCAGCCTGGGTGACAGAGTGAGACACCATCTCAAAAAAGAAAAAAAAAAGATGGTGTATCCAGGCAATGGAATGTTATATAGCCATTAAAAGAAAGAAGCTCGCAACGTCCTATGGGAGGACTGCCAAAACAGGCTCTTGGGTAGACAAGGAGCAAGGTGCAGAACAGTGTGCATGATAGAAAAGTCACATAAATGCGTGAGCATTATTTTTCTTATGGAGGTGTAGAGAATCCTTAGATTGCTAGGGTCTGGGAGCAATGGTTACCTCTGGGTAGGGGAACTCAGTGACTAGGAGACAAGAGAGAGAGGGACTTACTCTTCCCGGTATATACCTTTCTGTCTTTTGAGTTTTGAACCAAGTGTTTCCTATTCAAAAGAATAGAAATAAAATCACAACGAAAGAAAACCACCCCAGGCAGGCACCAACACATAAGAATGTAACAAAGCCAGGGTCAGACTTTGCTGGGACTTTGTTGGTCAGCCTTTCTCTCTGGGTCTTAATTTCCCTATCTGTAAAATCAGACCATTTGGACCAGATGGTTTCTAATGGGCCCTTTCAGCTGTAAGAAGTGGAGTTTATGTGGTTTCATCCAGGGCTGGAGGATCACTGGGTCTGGGGGAGCCACACGGGCAATGGGGTCATGGTGTCCCTGCATCACCTCCATGTACACAGCATTTGTGGTTTACAAGAAGCTCTCCTGTATTTTCTCACTTAGGCCTCACAACAACCCATGAGATCGGTGATGACCGCCCCCATTCGCCAGCTTTGCAGGGAGAGATCAAAACCAAGGCGATCTTCAGGCCCAAGGGAGGTAGGGAGGAGGCTCGCCGAGCCCACCCCTGTGAAGAGGTGAGGACCGGATCCTTTTGGAAGCCACCTCAGGCAAGGTGTCTATGTGTGCTGTCTCACTTCATCCTTGAGCAGCTCTGGGAGGAAGGTACAGTTATCCTTGCTTTACAGAGAAGGAAACTGAGGCTTGAGGTGGGGCTCAGAAATGGGGCTGGAGTACCTCATCATTATCTCAACTGCCCTTGCCTGCTGGCCTGGAGGATGAGGCTGGGACTGAATTCTGGGCTTGGCCTGTCTCCACTGAGCCTGGCTGGCTGCCCTGCCTGTTGGCAGCTTGGAGCTTGGGTGCCGAGTTGGGCATCTGGTGGGCTGGCTGGAGCTGGAAGACCCTGAGAAAGATGAGGTGAGCAAGGAGCTTGGTTCTTAATTTGGAGTGAGTTTGGAGAGAGGGTGGCAGACACCTCAGGGGAGGGTAAGATTGGAGGACAGTTCCAAGGAGGGGCTTTGAGCCAGACTCTCCTCCATTGGTAAGCAGAGGGCTGAGTGGGCTTTGGAAGGAGGGGGCACTATGACTAAAGTAGGGAATACGTGCAACACCCCGCAAGGGGGAAACACACTTTTCAGCATTCTGGGAGTTAAAAGGGATAACTCAGCTCTGGTAACCATTGTGAACCTTGGATTATGTCCAGGATGTGAAACAATTCAGTCTTTCTCTGATGGCTGGGATGGGGTGAGGGAGTTCCTTCCAGGGCTGTGGTGAAGCCATTGGTGACCCCAGTGAGGACAAGGGCAGATGCTGATATGATTGGCGGGACCCCCAAAGGCTTTAAAATCTCAGCTGTCTCTCACAGGGCTACACCCAGGGCTTTAAATTATTTGGAGCACAGATACTGTGCAGGATCCTCCTGGGGGAGGCCCAGCCTCTTAATGTGGTTCACCAGCGTGGCTTCACTCAAAACAGGGGATGTGTTAGCCAATAAGGGAGCAGAGAGAAGCTTCCTTGATTCAGTTCCACCCAGGGGCAGACCACAGTGGAGAGAGATGGGGTGCAGGGGGTAGGGGTGAGCTTTGATAGCGTGAAGGAAGAGAAAGAACCCAAGTTACGAGACCTGCTTCTAGGGCCAACACCATGTTCACTGGCTGTTATGCTCTGGGCAAAGCCTTTCACTCTGGGTCTTAATTTCCCTGTCCGTAAAATCAGACCATTTGGACCAGATGGTTTCTAATGGGCCCTTTGAGCTCTAAGAAGTGAAGTTGATGGGGTTTCATCCAGGGCTGGAAGATCACTGGGTCTGGAGGAGCCAGATGGGCAATGGGGTCATGGCGTCCCTGCATCACCTCCATGTACACAGCATTTGTGGTTTACAAGAAGCTCTCACTGTATTTTCTCACTTAGGCCTCACAACCACCCATGAGATCTGTGATGACTGCCCCCATTTGCCAGATGAGAAGCTGAGGCTCGGAGATATTCAGGAACTTGTCGAGCGTGGTAGGGAGGGGATGTGGGAGTGAAATCCGGGTCAGAATGGCTTTAAGACATTTTCTTTGCCTTGGGCCATAGCTGCCTCTTCCTTGTTTATGTTGTGGTTTTGGGGGAGGTAGAGGGACCCCATCACTTCAAGTCCCTCCTCTGGGAAGGAGACCTTGTTCTTAGGTCCTTACTCTGGAGCTACTCAATCAGGCCAGGGCTTCAGCTGGACCCTCGAGTGGCTGTTTTTACCTCATGGTACTCCACGTGGGTATATGACATTCCCTCTCCACTGCCTTGAATTAGATGTGGGAGGCCTGGGGGGTTGACTCACCTACCCCTACTCTCAGCCCATCCCTACTCTCAGCCCATCCCGGGAATCTCGTGGGGACCTCAGATCTCCTACGCTAGCTAGTGTGGGCATGGCCATGCCAACCATGCCCTCCTCTCTCACTCCAGGCTGGGCGAAAGGGCACAAGTGTGTCTGGGAAGCCATTTCTGCCTGTCCACAGCTGTCCTGGTTCATGCTGTGACCTCAGCTGCCATCTTTTCCATTACCTGCTGTATCCAGGACAACCGACAGCTCCTACTATGCAGGGAGGGGAGGGTGAGGGGTGGGAAGGGGTAGGTCTACTGTCCTGACTCCCCGGTGAGGGTGCCATCTGTTCTGTCTGAGAAACTCATGGCAGGAGGGAGAACCTCAGGCCCTTCATGAGATGTAAGAAGGATTGTGGAGGACCTTGGAGGTTGAGGAAGAGGCTGATTTATAAACCGGAGCCCTGGGCTCTGTCTGTTCCAGCCTTCGTGGAGTGGCGGAAACAGCAGGAAAATGGAATTAAAGGAACCGGGTTGGATGGCCTCCACCGTCTCTCAGCAGCTGTGTGACCTAAGGTAGGTCCCTTGACATCTCTGAGTTTCCGCACAGAGATGATGGATTCATAGACTCACTAGGGACCTGCAATGAAAATAAATGGACTTTGTAAACACTAAGGCTTTAGTGTTAAGAGCACATGCTCTTAAGTGCACAGAAAGGTTGGGTTTGAATTCCAGCCTGTTGTGTGACCTTGGACAAATGACTTCACCGCTGTGTCAGGTGCTTTTGCTATGCAGCAAACACCTCACAGCTCAGTGGCTTAATGCAACAAACATTCACGTAGCTTATGATTTGGGAATCAGCAATTTCCACTGGGATCCGTTGAGCTGTCCTGGTCTGGGCAAGGTTTGAATGATCTTGGCTGGCCTCACTCATGTGTCTGCCATTAGCTGGTGGATCGCTGGAACTGGCTGATTAATTTGGCTTCCTCTGGGATGATGAACTATGGGGCTCTCTCCATGAGCCTGGGCTTGTTCACAGAGCGGTAAAAGGACTTCAGAGGCAGTAAGAGAGAAGTCCCAGTGTGCAAGCACTTCTCCAGCCTCTGCAGGCATTATGCTTGCTCGTTTCTTTTTATTTTTTAAGACAGGATCTCTGTCTGTCACCCTGGTTGGAGTGTAGTGGTATGATCATGGTTCACTGCAGCCTTGACTTCCTAGGCTCCAGTGACTCTTCCACCTCAGCCTCCTGGGTAGCTGGGACCACAGGCATGCACCACCATGCCTGGCTAATTTTTGTATTTTTGGCAGAGACGGCGTTTTGCTATGTTTTCCAGGCTGGCCTCAAACTCCTGAGCTCAAGCGATCCATTTGCCTTGGCCTCCCAAAGTGCTGGGATTACAGGTGTGAGCCACCGCACCTGGAATATGCTTGCTTCTTTCTTATTGGCCAAAGTAAGTCCCATGGTCAAGTCCTGAGCCAGGGCGGGAGGGCACTGCCCAGGGTAGTGCATGAACAATTGGGGGCCATTACTGCAATAATCTATCATAACTCTCTGGGCCTCAGTTTCCTCATCTGTAAAATGAGCATAATCTTATACTTTCTCAAGGCCTTGTTGTGAGGGTTGAAAAGAAATGAGCAAATGTCTGTAAAATAAACTCCATGACTCATAGCCAGAGAAGAGTAAGTTCGTTAAGAGTGAGCTGTTGTTAATATTGTTATTAGCAAGGACTTTGAGAGAGATAATTTAAAATCTCATGTAGCAGGCTCTGGGCTGTGGGCCCTAGGAGCCAGCCCTGGGCCTGCTTTTCCACTCAGGGGAAGTGGGAGGTGCCAGGGAAAGCGGGTCCTATGGAGGGGTCCAGTGTCTTCCCTATTACAGCCCCTGATGGAAATCTGGGCTTTGTATCTCTTCAGAACTGCTCCTAGTCTTCCCCAGGATCCAAAGGAATGACTTTGCTCCTTCCACTTCCCTTCTCTCCTTCCTTCTGGGCTCAGGGGACTTTATTATTATTATCTTGTTAAGAGACAGGGTCCTGCTTTATCGCCCAGGCTGGAGTGGAGTGCCGTGATCCTAGCTCACGGCAGCCTTGAACTCCTGGGCTCAAGCCATCCTCTCATCTCAGCCTCTTAAGTACCTGGGACTACAGATGCATGCCACTAAGCTAAATAAAACAATTCTTTTTTTTTTTTTTTGTAGAGATGGGGTCTCACTATTTCACCAGGTTGGTCTCGAACTCCTGGGCTCAGGCAATCTTCCCGTGTGGGCTTCCCAAAGTGCTGGGATTACAGGTGTGAGGCTCCACACCTGGGTTCAGGGTATTTTTGACGAGGAAGAAAGTGGTCTGGGAAAGAAAGTGCCCACCTGAGGTGCTTGGTTCTGGGAGGAACTCCAAGTATCTGTTAAGTTGGGGTTCCAAAACTTCTCCCCATCAAAGCTCATTTGGATCTTCAGGAGACAATTTGCATTGTATTCCCTGCCACATTTTTTTCTACCACAACCTACATGCACGGGGAAGCCAATGGCCGTCACAAGCTCATTTAATGCCATGTAGACACTGGCAGTACTGGTCACATAAGCTGGAATTGGGTTGGGGTCTGTGATGTCATCAATAGCTAACCAGAGTCCCTGGACGGCTGGGAAAAATCAATGAGGCTGCCATCTTGGCGAGCTTGTGTAAGGTGTCCCAGGGAGGAGAGGATTGATTTTGTTATACTTTTAAAAATCTTGAAAACAGGATTCACACAACTGCCTTCATAGAGCCCGGCTTAGCAACCACAGATCTGGTTCAACCTCTTCATCATATGCTTCTAGGAGTCCTCTCTGAGCTCACCTAGGGAGCCCAAGAAAGGAGGGTGGCTGGCTCTTCATTCTTTGGGTCTTCATTTTTTCTTGTGTGTTAGGTCCCCTGTCTTAGACACTGGAGATAGGACAGTGAGCCAATCAGATGCAGGTCCTGCCCTCATGGAATTTATGGTCTAAGGGAGATACAGCTTAACTGATCATAAGAATAAATGTAAAATTATATGGCCAGATGGTTTTCTTTTTTGAAATATTAATTTTTCTTCCTTCTCTGGCATTTCCTTTTTCTTTATAGGGCAGTTGGACTCAGAAAATTCACTGCTGCAGGGTAGGGATGACTCAGTGGAAGTCAGTAGTCAGTTCTTGCCTTTTGAGTGTTAAAACTGAAGCTTGAATGTGTATGTAGGGGTACGGGGTGGAGGTAGTGGCGGGTGGTGGAGGATGGAAAAAATTAGGTGAAAACCCAAAGATCTGGGAGGTGCAGGTTGTTTCCTGGGCTAGAGGAAGGCAGGGTGATGGGGAGGGGTTGGGCTATTTCTGGTTGGGCTTTGAAGATGGGCCATGTGCCTGCCCAGATCCTTCTCTGCCCCTCATTCAAGGAAGTCTGGGGGGCCTGGGAACAGAGAAGACCTGTGTCACCATCCCCAGGGTAAAGCTCAGGGAGGTGGAAGGGCCCCAGCATTCCCTGAGCCAGTGGAGCACAGACTCCATGGTGTTTTGGAACAGAGTCTTAAGGCAGCCTTGAGTCTCCTGGGGCCAGGACAGCTCTACCCACCAGCTGAGGCTCACCCAAAGGCATCATGGTGGGGCAGGTGGGTCCATGCCTGGACCTACCAGGTGGGCTGCACACCTTTTCTTCTGGGGAGGAAAATGTTCCTCTGAGTTTCACTTTTTAAAAAATATTGATAAAAGCATATTGGCCACTCTGGCTCTTCCAGCTCAGCAGCACCTGGCATTGTTTTCTGACCACCTGATATGCCGTGTGCTGCCACCCACTCCTCTTAGCTGTCCATGTTTGCCCAGTGAAAAAGGCGCCTCTGTGCAGAGCCTGAAGGTCAAGTATGGGGAGGCGGAATGAAAGAACCACAGGCTCGACCCTTAGCCACTAGGTCTCCCACGGTCCCTGGAACTACTGAGGGGCTGGGCCACTGTCTGGGGGTCAGGCTTCCAGATGCAGAGAGCACTGGAGTGGGAGTCAGAGCATGGATAAGCCTGGCTATGCTCCTGAACTGACCATGTGACCTGAGACAAGTCCCACCATCTCCGAGCCTGTTTCTTCATTGACAAAACAGGGACAAAATCAGTGTGGTCAATGAGATAAAGAATTGGAAAGATCAAGTCTTGTCATAATAAAAGTAGATTTGCTGAGCACCGTGCCCTGAGCCAGGCGCTGTGTCAAGAGGTGGCTCAGATGAATCTCATTGATTCTTCCCCACACGCCTGTGAGGTGGGACGTGGACATTATTGTTACCCCATTACATAGAAGGGGAAACTGAGGCACAGAGAGCTCAAGGAAGCTGCTGAAGATCACATAGTATTTCACAAGCTGGTATTCAAAGCCAGGCTGGCAGAGCCCACACCCAGACCCCTTCTATAGCATGCAGCACTTTTGGAGATTCCCTGGTGGGATGGGGCAGGAAGGGACTCTGAGGCCATATCATCCACTAATCATACAGAGAAGGAAACTGAGCCTCAGAGAAGGGAATGGACTTAAGATCTCAAGCAGCCTAGATACCACATTATGTATGAATAATATATGTGAAACACTACAAGTTCCTTTTGGACAAATGCATGTGAATCCACAAAAGGGACTTTCTGAAGATGTCCAAACTTGCCCACATGGGATACTCTAAGTTTAAAAAGTGCAGGTCTTGGGCAAGGCTGTGATGAGGACAGCGGAATGTGCAGGGGACCTTTGAGGACCACTCAGCACTGCTCAGAGCGAAGGAACAAAACAGGACCGCTGCCTCCTTCACCAGCCTGGACTTGACTCCCAGCTTTGTCCAGAGAGGGAAGTGGTCCTGAAAAAACAGTCAGAGGTGAGCACTGGGATGTATGATGCAGGGTGCTCACTGTAACACTGTTTCCAAGAATGAAACGTCCGAAGAAACCTAAATGTCCAACAATAAGGGATTGGTCAAAAACACCATTGTAGTTTTGTTGGGTTCTAGAATATAAGACGACCGTTAAGAATGGCATTATAGAATAAGTGGCTAAAGGCATGTGGAATGTGTTCCCAGTTGTATTTGTCTGTTCTCACACTGCTCATAAAGGCATACCTGAGACTGGGTAATTTATAAAGAAAAAGAGGTGCAATGGACTCACAGTTCCACATGGATGGGGAGGCCTCACAATCATGGAGGAAGGTGAAGGAGGAGCAAAGCCACCTCTTACACGGCGGCGGGCAAGAGAGCATGCGCAGGGGAACTCCCCTTTGAAAAACCATCAGATCTCGAGACTTATTCACTATCATGAGATAGTAAGAACAGCATGAGAACAGCATGGGAAAACCTACCCCCATGATTCAGTTGCCTCCCACTGGGTCCCTCCTGCAATACATGGGGATTATTACAATTCAAGGTGAGGTTTGGGTGGGACACAGAGCCACACCACGACGCCAGTATAAAGTTAACAATAAAGTTGGTTACAACATAAAGTGGGCCATTGGATTTCAGTTTTGCAAAAAGAAAAAAATAAGGGGTATATCCATGGGTTGTGGTTTGTTTCTGCATTGTGTTTTCTGGAGTTTCCAAGTTTCTGAAACATATGGCTCTTGTCATCAGATCACCCTCCCATTCTGTTATTAATGCTTTTCAGTAAGACAGGGAGGGGGCTCTCTGTCCCTGCAGGGCTTGGAGAGCCTGGCTGGCCACCTGCCAGGGAGGTAGGGAGGCTACTCTCACAATATGTGGAGGAAGGGTATGTTCATTCTCCTTCCTGGGAACTCTGAATCCTCAGCCTGTCTCAGTCAGGAATACTTTCCCAGACTAGGGGCTGAGCCCCAGCCCAGCCCAGCTTCTATGTGCCAGGACCAGGAAACAGAATCATCGTCCACATTCCCTGGGGAACTTGTCTCCTTGAGGCGCCCACTGACAGCCCGGCTTATTTGTTCGTTTGTTCAACAAAAATCTCCTGCGCACCTACTATATGCTTGCCACTGTTTCAGGTGCTGAGAATACAGTAGTCAATAAAGTAGCAGCAGTGTTGTCCTTGTGGTGCCTGTATTCTTACGATACAGACAATGAGCGATTGAATAAATATATAATATAATATCAAGTGGTAAAAAGAACCGTAAGTAAAAAGGAAAGCCAAAAAAGACAGAGAAGGATAAGGGGGTGACAATTTGGGGTGGGCTGGTCAGGGAAGACTTCTGTGAGGAGTGGCGGTACTGAGCAGCTAGTTGAACATTGACAGGGTGCCAGCCATGTGGACACCAGGACAGAGAGTTCCAGGTCGAGGGAGTGGAAAGTGCAAAGGTCCTGGGGCAGCAGTGTGATGGGTGTCTAAGGACCAGCCAGGGGAGACAGTGAAGCTAGGAGACGTGGCTCAGAATGTGATTACAGGAGTGTGGAGGAAGAGGGGAGAAGATCAAAGACACTGGTTTTTGTTCTGAGTGAGGTGGGAGCCTCCAGAGGTCTTTCAGCAGAGGAGTGATGAGGCCTGATGTCTGTTTAGCAAGATGGCCCTGGCTGGGCGGAGAGGGAGAAAGCTGCTGTACCAGGGGATCAATGATGGCAGCTGGACACTGACCTGCCTTGTGGGCCTGCAGCCCTCAGGTCATCTCCCAGCTGTCCATCTCCTGAAGGCTGGGAGGCCGGTGAGGCTTGGGCTCACCCTCTGATGTAGTTTGCCTCTGTGTCCTCACCCAAATCGCCTGTTGAATTGTAATGCCTAATGTTGGGGGACGGACCTGGTGGGAGGTGAATGGGTCATGGTGAGGATTTGCCCCTTACTCTTCTCGTGATAGTGAGTGAGTTCTCATGAGATCTGGTTGTTTGAACATGTGTAGCACATCCTCCTTCACTCTCTCTCCTGCTCTGCTATGGTTAAGATGTGCTTGCTTCCTCTTTGCCCTCCACCAGGATCGTAAGTTTCCTGGGGCCTCCCAGCCATACTTCCTGTACAGCCTGCAGAAAAGCAAGTCAATTAAAGCTCTTTTCTTCATAAATTACCCAGTCTCAGGTAGTTCTTTATGGTAGTGTGGGAATGGACTAATACACTCTCCCTGGGAGAAGAGGCTGAGTGAGATCTGGGGTGATGGGGGGAAGTTGGGCCATAAGGTCAAGGCTGCATCCAGAACCTTCACTGGTCAAGGCTACAGCCAGGGCGCTCCACTGCTCTTTCCCATCAGCTGCTAAGATAAACTCTCTCCCTGGAGAGGGAAAAGGATGTCAGGAGGGATGTCAGACACACAGATTGCTTCATTTGTCCAACAAATACTTATTAAGGATTTACTACATGTGAACAGCTGTGAACAAGAGAGATCGAACTCCCTGTCCCCACAGAGCTCCCCCTGGAGTGGAAGGAGAAACACTAAACAAATGAATGAGTGAAAGATATAGTTGGCCAGGTGATGGTGAGTGTTATGGAGAAAACTAAGGCACAAGGTTAGGACTGTAAGCA
The DNA here is from genome assembly GCF_000951035.1 of Colobus angolensis palliatus. Lineage (NCBI taxonomy): Eukaryota > Metazoa > Chordata > Mammalia > Primates > Cercopithecidae > Colobus > Colobus angolensis. The sequence goes on along the minus strand of NW_012119710.1, from coordinate 2,561,076 downwards.
TCCCTGCCCCAGATACTCATCTTCTTTTCCTGTTTCATTTTTCTTGTTTTTCTTGCCCTTCTATTATTCTATATCAATTTGCTCATTATGTTTAGAGTTTACTTTCTGTCCCTGCCCCCACTGCTAGTTCATTGCTGTCTCCCCAGATTCCACAACAGCACATGGTAATGCTAATTGCTCAAGATGTAGTTTTTGAATGAGTCATGCATAGGGAGGGTGGGAGTTGGGGAGCATCTCCCCTCATGGAGCCCTCCTATTCTAAGATCAGCAGCTTCAGTCCAGCAAGGGGACAAGAGAGGATCCTTTTCATGCTCTATACGGTAATTGAGATTGGATGTCGGCAGTTGGGTGGAATGGCACAGCCTGGAAAATACCGTGTAGGTTGGCCATGGAGCCTACCAGGTGAGTCCTCCTGCAGTGCTCAAGCTAGAGGGACACAGCCTGCCCCCAGGATCAAGGACAAAGGCTTTTAATGAAGCAGAGTCTGAGCCAGCATTATAGGCCATAGGCCTTCTAGGCCAACAGTTCTTATACTGCTTCAGAGAGTGAGGGGGTGTCTTAGTCCATTTTATGTTGCCATAAAGGAATATCTGAGACTGGGTGATTTATAACAAATGGAAATTTATTTGGCTCATGGTTCTAGAGGCTGGGAAGTCCAAGTTCAAGGTGACTGCATCTGGTGAGGACCTTCTCTTGCTGTATCATCCCAAGGCAGAAGGTGGAAGGGCAAGAGGGCATGCTTGTATGAGAGAGGAAGGGGACCAAAACCATCCTCTGTATCAGGAGCCCACTCCTGTAATAACTAACCCACATCTGTGACAGTGGTATGTGATATGGTTTGTATCTGTGTCCCTGTCCAAATCTCATGTCAGATTGTAATCCCCAATGTTGAAGGTGGGGCCTGGTGGGAGGTGATTGGATCATGGAGGTGGTTTCTGGTAAATGGTTTAGCATTATTCCTTTGGTACAGTCCTTGTGATAAAGAGTGAGTTCTTGTGAGATCTGGTTGTTTAAAAGTGTGTAGCACCCCCACCTGCTTCTACTCCTACCATGTGAGACACTTTGCTACCCTTTTGCCTTCCACCATGATTGTAAGTTTCCTGAAGCCTCACCAGAAGCTGAGGAGATGCCAGAATCATGCTTGCTGTATAGCCTGCAGAACTGTGAGCCAATTAAGTCAATTTTCTTTATAAATTACACATTCTGAGGTATTTTTTCTAGCAATGCGAGGACAGGCTAGTACAGCATTCATCTATTCACCTGTTAAAGGTCCCACCTATCAACACCATTGCATTGAGGATTAAGTTTCCAACACGAGAACTTTGGGGGAAACATTGAAACCACAGCATAGGGGAAGGTGTCTTGGCACTCACTCCCCCATATTTCCCCCCATGTAATATGACTACTGCATTCATATTTACAAATCCATGATTGGGAACTCATGATGACAGGCTGAGCGAGACCCTAAGTCTTTTCTGGGTCTTGCTCTGGAAACTCCTCAGTGCTCTACAGATATTCTGGCCCCAGCTGTGGGACTAAAAGTCAGGTGGGGGTGTGGGCTGGGGGCCTCAGGGGTAAGTATGGAGTTAGGATCACAGATCAACAAATAGGTCTAGAATCATAAGGTATGGAGGCTTTGTACAACTGTGTCTTATGATCCAAGGCAGGGTTTCCCCAAAACCGAGAAATAGAGGTGTTTTGTGATTAAACTCTAAGTAAAACACAATTAAAATGTTTTATTTCCTATGGGACTTCTCAGGACCTTTATATGTTAATGAAAATTGTGACTCTAAAAGGATCCAATGCAGTATTTCCCAAACTCTTGTCCATGGAGTTTGGGGTCCTCCTTTATCATGGAGGATCTTGAAGGATTGGGATTCTTCTGAATACTCTGAGAAATTCTGGTCTGTGTTGTTACCTGTGTAAGAGGCTCCCCTTTCTTCCTGAACCCTCCTTTGCTTCATCTTCTTTCTCTGCTAATTCATCTTGTATAATACAAACACCTCATTAAATCACAGAAACACACTTGGGTTTCTTTTATGAACATTGAGAGCTATTGAGCTGTGCAGTGTCACAAGGAAACCAGACCTTATCAGACACTCAGGGCTCCAGTACTGAGTGAATCTTCAGTACTCGAGGTTGCCCCAGCACCAAACCTTCCTTGTGTCAGCCAGGCCCGTCTCCTCACTAGTCCATAAAAGCTGTGAGCATGCCTGCCTCTGAGCTTTTGCTTTGGAATATCTCTTTTTTCTCATTTTTGGCCACTTCCTTCAGGTGCTTCCCTGACTATCTCAGCATTGCTTCAGAAGGCCCAGGGGGTGGTTTCAGAAAAAGACAGAAGGTGACTGATATGGTTTGGTTGTGTGCCCACCCAAATCTCATCTTGAACTGTAGCTCTCATAATCTCCACGTATCTTGGGAGGGACCCGGTGGAAGGCAAGTGGGGACAAGTTTTTCCTGTGTTGTTCTTGTGATAGTGAATAAGTTTCATAAGATCTGATGGTTTTATAAAGGGCAGTTCTCCTGCACACAGTCTCTTGCCTGCTGCCATGTAAAACGTGCCTTTGCTCCTCCTTTGCCTTCCACCATGATTGTGAGGCCTCCCCAGCCATGTAGAACTGCGAGTCCATTAAACCTCTTTTTCTTTATAAATTACCCAGCCTTAGGTATTTCTTCATAGCGGTATGAATATGGACTAATACGGTGAGAAACTCTAAGTGTTATATAGAAATGACTGTAAAGTCAACCTTTATGCTATCCTGGAGGCTGTAAGTATGGGCACGCAAAAGAAACAAATTGTCAAGAACTGAAAGGGAGATCCAACTATCTCAGAAAGACTGACACTGGGGCCCTTTTTCCTTATCAAAATACCCCCTATAGCACTTGCATTACATGCAATCTCAGGATGCCTGATGAAGGCTTGTCCCTAATTCAATTGTTCTTTTTAATGTTTTATTGTTGAAAATTTCAAACATGTACAAAATAGAGAGTATTAGAATGATACCCCCTACAGCTTTTACCCAGCTTCAACAAGTATCAATCTTGTTTCGTTTCTATACTCACCCACCACACCGTATTGTTTTTGAAGCAAACCCTGTGTACCGTATATTCTATCCATGTTTATCTCAGTACACTTTTATACTATTTTTACATAACCATAATACAAGTATCTCACTAAAAATTAACAATAAGTCCTTAATATGATCAAATGTCCAGTGACTGTTCACATTTCCAGTTGCTTTATACCTGTCTTAATTTTATTTATTTTTTAAATTTGTTTGAATTGGGATCCAAATGAGGTTGGTTGATGTGTCTTTTTCAATCTGTAATCCGTATTTCTCTCTTTTAAAAATTTTATTTGTTGAAGAAACCGGATGCTTGACCTGTTTACCCACAGTGTGGACTTTACTGATTGCATCCCCATGGTGGCTTCACTCCTGTCTTCTGTATTTCCTGTAAGTCAACAATTCGTTATTGAGGCTTGATCACATTCAGGGTTGGCTTTTTCAGTCATATGACCTCACAGTGCTGTGCGTTTCCATCAGGAGGCACATCATGCTTGTTGTCTCCAGCTGGGGGATGTCAGCAGATGTGGATGCTCACAGCTTAGATCCATTAATCCATTAGGGGTTGCAAAATGGTGAGGTTCCAATTCTATCATCCGTTCCTCATTTATTACCTGGAATACTTCTAAAAGGAGAAATATCCCCTCATCTGCAATTTTGGTACCCAGTAGTACAGTTTGTATAGGAAAGATGGGAAAAATGCTTGGTTCTTTCTCTTTATTTACCAACTAATTACCTTTTAATGGCATGATGCTGACAGTTAATACTTGTAGAGCACTTACAGATCACCAAATGTTCTTATCAACACTATCTCATTTAATTAATTAATACCACACAACAACCCTGTGTGGTAGACACAACAGATGGTGTTATTTTTAAATCTTTTTTTTTTCAGAAGAGAGAACTGAGGTCCAGGGAAGGTAAACAACTTGTTCAAGCTCGGAAAGCTACCAGAACAATCATTGCTAACTTACAGGGAGCCTTAACTCTGAGCCAGATGCTGTTCTCTAAATGTGAATTAACTCACTTCTTAAACAACTGTAAGAGACAGGCAGGGACAGTCTCTGTCCCCACTTTACAGGTAAGAAAGTCTGAGGCCAAGAGAGCCTCAAATTGCTTGAGGTCACATAATAATACTAGAGATTTCCCTCTATTGAGCACTTACTGTTTGCCAAATGCCTTGCTAGGGACCTAAACATAGTACAGCACTCTGCTATCTGTTGTGTGTTGGGTTCTTGCCACATGTCAGGTGTATGTCTCTTCATAGCAACCTTATGTTAACCCCGTGTTACAGATACGGAAGCTGATGGCCAGAGTGGTTGGGTCACGGTCCCAAGGTCACAGGGTTTGTATGGAACTGTGTTGAATTCCAAGCTAGTTCTCATCTGCATTACACATCTCCAGCCCATGGGCCAGGACTTGAGCCTAGACTTTCTGACCGGAGTCTGTGCCCCCTCCTGTTCCCCTCCCCAGAACCCCCAGAGTGTCTGATCTAGAGGAGGAAACTTTTCCTGTGGGTGATCAGCTGCCTCCAGGCTCGTTCACCCTCCTGTAACCAACCTCTGCTGTGCTTGGCCTTAATTGACAAGGGGAGACCAGGGTGACAAGAAAAGGGAAGAAATCTCATTATGTGGCAACGGAATTAGCGGTTTTAGTGACTCCACACATCCCCAGATGTAGCTGGGTCGGCCTTTAATTGCTGTTCTCCACCACTTTTCTCCCAGAATTGGATTATTAAGCCTATTCAGTAGCACAACGTATTGAAAGGACTGCGGACCTCTTGGCCTAGCAGGGAGAGGCAGGAAGGGCCCTGCCAGCCTAGGAGGGAGGGCCCTGCCTGGGCCAAGAGGCCCACCTTTGTCTGGGGCCACGCTTGGTGCCCATCAGACATCATGACAAGGTCCTAAATCACGATGGCCTCAATAATCCTAGTGACCTGGGGCCGAGGATGCGGCTGCAGGCTGGCATGAACAGTCATAAATGCGAGTCTGACAAGGGATGCTCTCCCTCCTAATGAGATGCTGTGGCCTGCTTCCTGCACGGAGAGAGGCCCACGCAGATAGGGGAGAGGGCAGGAGGAGGGAAAACAAGAATTCAATTAAACCCTCAATTCGAGCAGAGTAAATGAATTTGACTTTAGGTGATCAAGAGGGAGAAAACTTCTAATTAGACACATGACAATCCTGGGGCTGAGCACGCTTGTGACCCGCCCTCATGCCCGCCCCCGTCACTTTTTAGATAAATGTTAAGGATTAGAATGAGATGTAATTAAAATCCGTCAGTCCCATACACTTGCTGTTGATGGGGGTGGATGACTGCTCGCTCACCTGCCCTTTGCTTGGTCATAAGCTCCCGCCCCCTCCTAGCTCCTGTGTTCTGATTGGCCCTCGCCGCCAGCCAATCCCCTTTGAGCAGGAGGAAGATTCGGGCTGGAGAGGCAGCCCTGGGGCACACCCTTTTTCAAAAGCCGAGAGAGGGGTTGGAGAGCAGGGCTTTAATCTGGCCGAGGCACGTCGGCCAGAGGTTGCACACTGGAGGCCCTTGGACAAAGGCTGGCCCATGGATGAGTTAAAAACAATTGAAATGCATTTATGGCACTGCAAGATCTGGATATTTCATGTAAATATTTGGATTTTCTAGTTTCTTTTGAAAAATCAAAAATCACATATTGGGCCTGCATTCTCACAGAGTAACAGCTGGCTCTGGTCGAATAGTGGCTGACCATTTAGACAACATACGGGTACCCCAGATCATTACATCTCCTATCTGGCCTGATTCACTCATCTGTTGGCCTTTCAGAGGTCAGGTCACCCGTGTGCTCAAGCCGCAGGATTGCCCTGTGAATAATTAGAAGTTGTTTCCCTGTTGGCATTTCAATTTTGCAAGCTCTGATCTAGGTCTTCAATCTCTAGGCAAAGGGAGGTACCCAAAGGTCCACTTCAAACTCCTCTTCCCACCCCAGCTCACACACCTTTGCTCATGCAGAACCCTCTTCCTGGAAAGCCCTTCCTCCTGTAGAGTTGTAGGTATCCTCCAAGGCTTCGTGCAGTGCCACCTCATCCGGGAAGAATTTCCCATCTCCCTGGCAGGAATTTCGCCCTCCCTGCTCTGGCTTCTTGGATACTCAGTGTCCCTGCTATACAGCACCTCTCTGGTGTGTGACGGTGAAGCCACCTGCCCTGGTGGGCCGTGAGCTAAGAGCAGGGGCCAGGTCTGATTTGCTCTGCCTCCCTTCACATGCTCAGCACAGGGCCTGGCCCAGGGTGGACACCCCGTGAATGTGAATTGGAGAGCACTGAACACACGCCAGGGTAGCACCAGCCTGGGCACACGTGGCAGCGACCAGGGCCATCTTTGCCTCTTTCCCAGGCCCTCTTCCCACCTGTTTGCCTCCCCTTTGCCCTCCCTTCTCAGGCCCCAGGCTTGCTGGCTGGAGATTATTTACAGAAAGGTGTTTGGGAATGAACGTGTCACCACAGCCAGAGGATTCATCCTGCAGTGGACAAAGAGAAGCAATACGTAACTCAACAGAAAGATGTTCTCGTGCTGGAATATCAAGCACGTAACAGCAGATAGATCCACAGGAAGATGCCTTGTGAAAGCATGGCCTACCAAGGGACTCGTGGGCTATTCAGTGACTTATACAGCCCATGATTTGTGTTATGGTCAATTGACTTCCCTCACTTGGCCGTGACCCAATGTCACAGGGCAAGTCACCTGACCTATCTGAGCTTCAGTGCTCTTGTATGAAAAATGGTGATAATCATACATTCAGCACATTTCTTAAAAAGTTAAACATAAACTTTCCTCATGATCCAGCATTCTCTTCCTAGACGTCTATCAAAAAGAAAGGAAAACATGCACCCACACAAAAATTTGCACACACAAGTCTTTGTAGCAGCTTTATTCATTTTATTAGGCCATTCTTGTATTGCTATAAAGAAATACCTGAGACTGAGTAATTTATAAAGAAAAGAGGTTTCATTGGATGACGGTTCTGTAGGCTGTACAGGAAGCATGGCAGCATCTGTTTCTGGGGAGGCCTCAGGGAGCTTTCACTCATGGAGGAAAGTGAAACAGGAGCAGGCACTTTATCTGGTGAAATCAGGCACAAGAGAGTGGTGGGGGATGCCACACACTTTTGAATGACTAGGTCTCACTCATTATCACAAAGAGCACCAAATCATGAGGGATCCACCACCATCACCCAAAATCTCCCACCAGGCTCACCTCCAGCACTGGGGATTACAATTCAACATGAGATTTGGGTGGGGACAAATATCCAAACTATATCATTCATAACAACCCCAAATTGAAAACAGCATAAATGTACATCTACTTGTGAATAGATAAACAAAATGTGATATAACCATGCGATGCGATACTATTCAGCCATAAAAAGAAATGAATGACTGATGCGCACTAGAACGCAGATGGGCCTCAAAAGCATTAAGAAGCCAGACACAAAAGACCACATATTATAGACTCAATTTCTATATGACAGAGGCAAAAATTAGATTAGTGGCTTCCTGGGGACAGGCATGGGGTGGGAACAGGAATTGACATAAATGGGCAAGAAGGAATCTTATTGGGTTGTTGAAATGTTCTAAAACTGATTGATGATGATAATTGAACAACTTGGTAAATTTACTAAAAATAAATGCATTGTAAACTGAAAGTGGATAGATTTTTATGAAATTGAAATATTGCCCTATAAAGTTGTAAAGAAGTACCTTATCGGCCAGGCACAGTGGCACATGCCTGTAATCCCAGCACTTTGGGAGGCTGAGGAGGGTGGATCACTTGAGGCCAGGAGTTCGAGACCAGCCTGGCCAACATGGTGAAATCCCTGTCTCTACTAAAATACAAAAATTAGCCAGGCATGGTGGCTCATGCCTGTAATCCCAACTACTCAGGAGGTTGAGGCAGGAGAATTGCTTGAAGCTGGGAGGCAGAGGTTTCAGTGAGCCGAGATCATGCCACTGCATTCCAGCCTGAGCGACAGAGTGAGACCTTGTCTCAAATAAATAAATAAATAAACAAGCAAGCAAACAAACATTAAAAATAAATAAATAAAGCACCTTCTTCACAGGGCGATGGCCAGACTCAAAGGAGATGACACCCAGGCCATCTGGTTCAGTCCTTAGTGGATCCCGGGTGCTTCACAAATGTCAGTCTCAATCCCACTGTCCTTGGCCCAGCACAGTTTCAATGACTGGGGCAAAACACTTTGTGATTTCTGCTTTTGTCTGAGGCATTGCCTTAGGGACACCATTTGAAGCCATAGGCCTCACCCTTCCAGGCTCCATTTGCCACCCATACCCTCACTCTTGCCTCTCCAAGGCCTCTGCACCTGCCTCTTCTTGTAGCCTTCTCCATCCCACGCTTACTACTTGTTTTCCCAAAGCCAAACTGTATCCAGCTTGATTAAAGATACTTTCCATAAACAATTGTCATATTTCAGGCAAGACTTGGGCAGACAAGCATTAATGGTATAAGACAATGTTCAAACTCCCTTCTTCAATGGGCTGTCCAAATCAGAAAGCCACTATAAGACTGGATGAGGTCTTCATTTGACACTGTGAACAGGGAAAATTTAGAGTGAGGGCTAACATTTCACATTTAACATGTTGTTTAACAATATTTCACAAGCCGACTCTGACTTTCGGTAAGTGAAAGAAAATGGCAGAATTTATCTGAAGATCCTCAATGTAGAAATGAAACCACTGCTTCTTTAAGGGGTGCCGTCTTGGTGCATCCCTGGAAAGTGCAGGTTGCCTAAACCACTGGTAACCAGTGACTGGGGGTCAGATCCCAACAGGAGTCTGGGTTTATGGGAGTTAAGTCTATGCTAAAGGTGGAAATGGAGAAGATGACATAAAAATGAATTTTAGTTTTTCCACACAACAAGGCTTTTGTGCCATGATGGCTATGTTCGTCAAAGTCACGGAATCCCTCCTCCCGGGAGCCAAGAGGAAGTCTCCTAAAACTAGAAGGGAAAGATGCTTTCTCATTGATCCAGCTTCGGAGACATTCTATTAGTGACATAGGCTCTGTTCCCCCACAGAACAACAAGGAAGTGTTCTGAGTGCTGACAACATAGCTTAAAAAAAAGGTAAAACAAAATTCTGCATTTTTATAAAACTTGATAAAAAATAATATTTCAAACTGTGCAGTCCCCAGAGGTACACAGTTACCCCAAATGCGCGTACTCCACTTGGCAGCCCCAGCGCCTTCAGCTTTCTGTGCCTGCTCTGTTTTGGCAGCTGCATTTTCTGCAGGACAATTCCCCTCCTTGCCGGCATCAGCTTCTCCCATCTTCTCTTTGGGTCCCTTCTCTCCCTTCTTGGCAGGGTCCTTTTTAGGCCTGGGCTCTGGCCTGGTGGAGCAGGTTTAGCAGACAACCTTGCAGATCTTCTCTGTGGTTTGTCCTCCCCTTGGTTTCATCTCCCTCAGCGTCTCCTTCAGCCTCTCATTGGGCTTGGTGGTGACGGAGGCAGGGATGCAGGGATGTGCGGGCTTTGGTGGGCCCGAGAGTCATTCCCACCTCTTCTTCACACTGCTCCCTGCCTCTTTCCTAAACCATATGATGACCTGGGGCCAGGTCTCCTCCTTCTTCCCACAGGGTTCTGCTTCTTCCTTATTTCCCATACAAGCCTCAGGCTGCTCTTTGAGGCTTCCTGCACTAACAAACATTTGCTGGTGGAGAAAGCTGGAGCCATCACCTGCAGGCTCTGCCGTTGGTCTCCTTCCTCCCTCTGCCTTCACTTCCTTCTGCTGCATCTTAAGATGACTTTCCATGTTCTACCTTGGCACCTTGGCCTGCGCCATCTCCCTGATACAGACCTCACCCTCCTCTCAGCACCCACACCAGGGAATCTCATGCAAGGGAGGAGGGGGGACCTTAGGAGTTTAGACCCAGCTGGTTCTAGACCTGGCTCTACTTCTTAGCAGTCAAGACAGCTCAGTTTCCTTGTATGTGAGATGGGAGTGTTATCAATGTGTAACACACAGAGCTGGGCAGTGTCCCTCTTGCTCACAAGATCTGAAGTCCATGAGGGCAGGGATCACGAGCCAGACCCCACCCCTCCATGCTCCAGCGTGTAACATCCTTGGGACCAAAAACAGGGCCTGGCACAGGGGTATGTCCCAGCGCGAGTCTGTTTTTGAATGAATGAATGAATGAGTAAAGTCTGGATTGGCTTTTTTTCTAGTGCCTGGTCTGTGTTTGGTAAATGCTGCTCCCTCCTCCTGCTGGCCTGTTTTTGACAAGCATTTCTTGGGTGCTCAGCATGTGCTGGACGTTGGATATGGGGTTGCACTTGTAGGAGTGGATGTATAGAGTCGCTCATTCATGCATTTCTTCAGCTCGTGCTTCCTGGGGTCCTACTTTGTGCCAGACAATGTTCCAGTGCTGGGGTCATAGCAGAGAGTAGGACAGACATCCCTGCCTTCATGGGTTATTTCCTAGTGAAAGGAGAAAATGACAAACCCTCCCTATAATATTAATTAAGCAGACTATCCAGTGTGTTTGCTGGCAATGAGTGTTAGAAAATCAAGCAGGGAAGCGGGTGATGGTAACAATTTTGAAGACGGTGTCAGAGTAGGTCTCAGGGAGGTGAAACTGGAAAAGGTGCTGGGGAGTGGAGCCACGTTAACATCTGGGGAAGGAGCCGTTCAGGCAGAGAGAAGAGCAGGTGCGAAGGCCCTGTGACAGGAGCCTGCCTGGCTTGTCTTGGCCGTAGGTAGTCAGGAAGGTAACACTAGGGAGGTGACAGAGGCCAGGTTAGGACTTGAGCCTTTGTTCTGGTGGAGGGGAAGCCACTGGGGGATTTGAAACAGTGGGGTGAAGTGACCAGATCTATGTTTTCAAAGGATTCCCCTGGCTGTTGTGCTGAAAACAGACGGTAGTCATAACAGCAGCCAACATTTACCAAGGGCTTACCCTGTTCCGGGCACAGCTCCAAGCCCTTTAGACAGTTCAACTCACTGAATCTTCACAACAGCACCATGAGTTGGGTAGTACAATCCCCATTTTCAAAAAGTGGATAGGGAAGACTCAGAAAAACAATTTTCCCAAGTTCATACAGCCTGTACATGACAGAGCTGGGGTTTGAACTCAGACAGCAGTCCAGGCCAGGCACCCATGTGCTTACCATTACTCTGCACTGCCTCTTGCATGGGGATAAATGGGGCTGTGAATTCACACAAACATGAGTGCAAAGCCTCACTCCATTTGATAGCTATGTGGCCTTGGGCAAGTTACTTAACTTCTCTGTGTTCTAGTCTCCTTATCTCTACACTGAGATAATAATAACATCTGTAGAGGTTGCCAAGCTGAGACAAGGTCAAGGGTAAAATTCTATGTGTGGCAGGATGGAAGTCAACACATGGTAGCTTTTCCTTATGAGCTGAGGGCTTGGCTGCTCAGCCTGCCCACTGCCATCTATCCCTCCTGTCCTCAGCAAGGGATGACATCGACCTTTAAATACAGTGTGTTTACAAGGACTGTAGGACCTTGGCCCAGTCCCTTCCTTTTTCTGGGCCTCAGTTGTCCCTTCTGGAAAGAGGAAGGGCCCACGTGGTGCTGGCGTGGTTCTCTCCCAACTCTGCAGTGCCACGGTTGTGCCTAGTAACCTTTGCCTACCCCTCCCCACTCCACATGCCCCAATCCGTGCAGCTCTACCCCAGGGCCCCAAGAAGTAGAGCAACCTGACAAGGAAATAAAGACCTGACTGAGCCCTAGCTCCTCACCTAAGGCCCTGCTGCTGGGGAGGCAGCCAGGCCTCCTTATGGCCAGAGACATTGAAACCCTTTGCACGTAGGGGCTCCGTGGTGAGAGCTGACTGCGTGGTCAGGAGCTGCGCTGCCCCAGCCTGCCCAAGACCCAAGGGGCCCAAAGCAGATGGCTTCTCTCAGAGTCTAATTATCCACCTGCCCAGAGCCCCAGACAGGCCCTTACTGCGACAGTCATCGTCTGTCTTCCTTGGCCTGGAAAGGGAGCAGAGGAGAGAAGGAGGGCAGCTGGCGAGCTGGCCCACTGAGAGGGAGGCCAGTGTGGGCTGGGGGATGTTCCAGAAACCCGCCCCAAGGAACGTGCTTGTATTTGGGAGAATGTGCCCTGTTCTGGAGTCAGGGGCTGCTCTGGAGTCCTGGCTCTGCAACTTCCCAAACAGGTAACTCAAATGCTTTGGGCCTCTCTTTTGCTATCTCTTTTGGTGTCATGTCAATCTGTTACTTTTGGGGTGGGGGTGGCTCTCAGAAAAAAGCCTGGGGTGTGGCTGATGGGAGAGGTCAACCACTGCTTGAGCAGATCCTTCTGTCATGGCACTGGTCACGCTGGCTTATGATCATGGTTTCCAAGCCCGTCTTCCACTAGCCTGGGTACCCCAGAGGGCCAGACTTATGTCTGGTTGCATCTAGTGTCCCCAGTGCCCTGCACACAATATGGCATATAGCTGAAGCCTAATAGTTGAGTGCTAAAATGAATAAATAATGACAAAAGTTTGCCACTGAGTATTTTTTTTTCTCTCCTTTCAGTTGCAGTCAGGGATACTCCTTGGCAAAATTGAGATGAATGAAGTTTGTTTCTGAGCTCTTGCCACTTTACTTTCCATGTCCTTCTCTCTCCTCATTTGGTATTGTCTGTCCTCCTCTATCATCAGGTGGCTGTCAGGGAGAAAATGATCTGTGTGTCTAATTTATACTAAAGTGAAAATGACTGATATGACTATCAGTCATTCTTTACATTTCTGTAATGGACATTTCTGTAATGGACAATTCCTAATCCGAAGGGATGAAACTTACTGACCCAACTGCAGGCAGTCCTGTACCTATTTCTAAGGCCTCATCTCCTCATGTGTTTTTGCTCCTCCCTCTCTGCCCGTCTTGTGAATTTCTGGTTCTACCACATCACATACCTCAGCCAGTCGTCAGGGTAAGATAGATTGAAACCCCCAATGACAGGAATTACAAGTGATGGGGAGTTCACCACCTTTAAGGCAGCCCATTCTATTGCTCTGACTGATGCTGAAACTTCTGTCCATTAGCCCGTTTCACCCTTCTCTGCCTTCTGGAGCCAGAGTCAAATGCAGTAACCTTGTCCCCTTTCATATCATAACCCTTAAATAAAGGACTTTATGTTCCCTAAATAAAGACTTCTAGACTTGCTACTTCCTATGTACAGAATGTACTTTCCTCCCTCTGAGCCTTTGCTCTTTCTCACTTCTCTGTGCCCTCTCCCTTCAAGGTCGCTTTCCAGTCTGAGGTTATACCTTGCTGCTGGTTTATTTGTAGAACAAATATGATGGACAGCACCCCAAGCCCAGTGGATTTGTGGTGGTTCTCAAAAATTCCCTGGGGATGGGTTTGGAGAGTGGTGTCTGTATTAACTAAATTATAACAGCCAATGCTCATTGACAGCTCTCTATGTGCCTACCATGCACTGTTAGAAGGAGCTTTTCAGATATTACCTAATAGAGTCCTCCCAGTGATGCCAGGAAGTGGGCTTTTTCATCATCCCCACTTATAGATGGAAAAACTGAGGCACAGAGACATTTTGTAATGTTCCCAAGGTTCAATAGCTAAACGTAATGGAGGATTTAAATCCAGGTCTTTAAATTTTATAGACCATACTCTGACTACCAGGATCTGCTAAATGTATGATGCTGCCACCACTGCCTGCCTACACACACACACACACTCTCTCTCTCTCTCTCTCACACACACACACACACTCTCTCTTTCTCACACACACACACACACACACTCATGTATATACGTAGTGGTCATTCTCCTCCTTGTTACAGTGGATCAAGCAGTGGCAGGAGACCTGGCTTCAAAGTGTCTATTCTGTAAGAACCAACTACCTGTGACTTTTGCACACATGACCTGGACCCATACTCTGTGCTTAGCCCCAGCCTTGTCTCTTAGCTCCAAATGTCTGTCTCACCTTTACTTAACTGGTCAATTCCTATTCATCCTTTAAGACTCAGCTCAGATGTCAGCTTTTCCAAGAAGCCTCCCTAATACCTGCTTCTCTGTGAGCTGCCTCAGAGCCCTGCTATCACCTGTCCTGAAGGCATCTATCACATTGTCTCAAAAATTAGCTCCTCAAGAGCGGGGGACCATTTCTTATTCTCTTTAGTTCCCCAGGACCTAGGACAGGGGTTGACATACAGTAGGTGCTCAATAAATGCTTGTTGAATTTAACTGAACCCGTTAGCCATGGAACAACGTGAATATCTCTGATCTTCCAAGGCTTTGTTTTCCCATCTGTAAATCACAAATAATAATAGCTGCCCTATTTTATTCTGCAGGGGTTTTGTGATGCTCGCTTAGGAAACTGGATGTGGAGATGCTTTGTAAATTACAAAGACTGTGCACGTGTTACAGGTCATAGAATTGATGGTGATTCTTTACAACAGGTTTTCTGGCCAAGTACAAGTGCTCTTGGCCCTCTGAGCCTCAGTTTCTGCATCTGTGGAACAGGCCAAGCTCTGCCTGCTGTACAGATTATCGAGGATCAACTGGGATGGCATATATTACACCCTTGTGTGTTCCCCAGATGGAAGGACTAGCTGCTTCCCATTAACAAATAATTGGGAGGTAACCTGATTCAGCTTGGACAGAAAAAGCTAGCCCTGAGCTGAGGCATTTTGCTCCTTCCCTTTCGAGATAGAGAAGAACAAAGAAGAAAACAGAGGTGAGACAGAGAGAAAATCTATTGCTCTGTAGTCCCAGCATCCCCAAGCAAAGGCACAGACACAGGTGACAAAAGTACTGGGCACTTCTGGGAGATCAAGAAGCTTGTTCCAGGCAGAAGGATCTCAACAGGAAACTCATGATCACATAGGAGGAGTCCTGATGGTTTTTGATGCCAAACCCGCCTGAAGCCACAGAACTGGAGTGTAGGCTGTGTTCAAGCTAGAAGAGACATCCCTGCCCTCAAATCCAGAGAGGCCAGACAAGCAGCTTCCGCTGCTGTCTGCTACCAGATGGGTCACCCTCTATCTCTTAGACTTGAGACGACCCCTCCCTGGCTTATCACCACTCCACCCAGAGCTGTTCCTGATATTTATTAGGCAGGATGGAATTTCATTTTATACATAACAAAGAAATAAGGTGTTCTTCTAAGTTCTTTATAACTGTCAACTCATTTAATCCACAACAGTCCAATCAATCCCATTTTACAGGTGAGAAAACTGAGGCCCAGGGAGTTTACACAGCTGGTGAATGGTGGAGCTGAGATTCTAGCCCTGGCAATCTGGCTCCTGAATGAAGGCAAGGCTCCAAACATTGGAGGAATGGCCAGGTCAGGCTGCAGATCTGACCTGTGGTAGGAGGGACAGAAGCTGTCCTCTGGAGGCCCTCAGCAAGCCTGGGGTAGGTGCAGCGTTCAGGGGAGTGTGGAGCCTGTGCTGACCTTGATTCCCTGGCTAGTATGGAGGAGCCCCTGAGAAGGCAATGGGGGCCTCGTGGTCTGATAAGCTTGGGCCCACCTGGAGCAGTGAAGAGGTAGAGGGCCCCATGGGAAGCCTCCATTGCCTGGGCCTTTGCCTGGGGCCACTGGACATCTGGACAAGAGAAAACAAAGGCGTGATATGCCAAGTGTTCCCTCTGTCCTTTCTGGCTTCTCTAAGCCCCTCTGGTTCATCATGCTGCCTCCCCACTCCCTAGGACCCTGATACACTTAATTTCCTTTGCCAGGATTTTTCTTTCCTCCCCCAGCATCCTCCTGCCTCACCCTTCTGCCCCACCATTTCCAACCCATCTTTCCCATCTCAACTTGAGCATCACTTTCTGGGATGTGGCTGTCAGTCCCCAGGCAATATTGGCTTCTCCAGTTGTAGATTTTCAGAGTGTCCAGAACATTCACTTTGAAGCTCTTTAGTCTCACCTCTAATTAAACAATTCATTGTGCAGTTGTAATTTCAAAAATAGCATTACTGACCTGTACATATTTAGGGCCTAAAACGTGATAAGTTTTGAAATATATTAAAAGTAACGGCAAAAACTGCAATTACTTTTGCACCAATCAAATATACTCACTCATGAAAACATTGCCACAGTCAAGATAATGAACATATTTATCTTCCCTAAAAGGTTAGCTCATGACTCCTTGTAATCCCTCCCTCCCTCCAGCCAACCTTCTCCACCCTAGATCTAGTCAACTGATCTAATTTCTGGTTGGCATTTTCTAGAATTTTATACAACTAAAATATTCTATGATATATGCACTTTTTGGCTTCTTTCACTCAACATAATTATTTTGAGATTCATTCATACTGTTATGTGTGTCAGTAGTTCCTTTTCATTGCAGAGTAGTATTTTGTTCTCTGGATATAGCACAATTTTTGTATCTATTCACTGTTGATGGATATCTGGGTTGAGTCCAGCTTTTGATGATTACAGATAAAGCTGCAATAATTATCTGTGTATAAATCTTTGTATGGTTATATGTTCTGATTTTTCTTGAGTAAATAACCTAGGAGTAAAATGGCTGGGTCATATGTGGTTTGGTGTATGTTGATGTTTTAAAAAACTGATAAACTGTTTTCCAAAGTGGTTGTACCATTTTACCCTCCCTCCAGCAATGTATGAGAGTCCCATTTCAGCCACTTCCTTGCCAACTTGGGATGGCCAGTCTTTTTAACTGCAGCCGTTACAATGGATGTGCTGCATTAACTCACTGTGGTTTGAATGTGCATTTCCCTGATGATTACTGATGGTGAGTACCTTTGCATTTTCCTATTTGCCATTCATGTTTTCTTGGTGAAGTGTGGGTTCAAATGCTTTACCCATTATTATTATTTTCAACTGGAGCTGGGCCCAGTGGCTCATGCCTGTAATACCAGCACGTTGGGATGCCAAGAAGGGAGGATAGCTTAAGCCCAGGAGGTCAAGGCTGCAGTGAACCATGATCATGCCACTGCACTCCAGCCTGGGCAGCAGAATGAGATACTGTCTAAAGAAATAAAGAAATAAATAAAAATAAATTGGGTTGTTTATGATTGTAAGGTCTTTATCATTAGACCAAAAGCTCTGTAAGGATAGAGACGTATTCTCTGTTCGTTGTTACAGATGAGGGTCCGGGGCCGAGCACAGTGCTGGGTATACAGTTGGCATTCAATAAATGTTTGTTAAATGAATGAATGAATGAA